>NC_053495.1:147967799-148275299 GCF_905171775.1 Rana temporaria
GATAAAATATCACGAATATTCTGAGCCAATCAGAGTGCTCCTACCGCAGTTATCAAAAAATCGCAATTATTTTCGCATTCGCAATAGCGAAAAATCGCAATCATTTAATTTCGATAAAATATCACGAATATTCGAATTTAGCGAATATATCTCGAATATTCGAATATATATTCGAGATATATCGCGAAATCGAATATGGCATATTCTGCTCAACACTAATATCCAGTAGGGTACTATTGATTTTTATGTCTTATATATTTATTTGTTATTTGCACATTCAATTGAACTTCATTGATGAATTTGATCTGTAAATATGGTATTTTTCCTTTTTATCTATTCCGCTTTGTTTGCACATTTTTAATTATGCGCAGCACTGGCGTTTTTAGTTGTAATATCCAGTAGTATATTAATGATCTCTGTTATTGATATTCCTTATGTTGTTTGCTTAATATTTGTCCATTCATCTGAACCTCTTGCAGCACTGGAGTTTTGATTTATTACCCAAGATGTCTTTTTGTGTTATGCATTTATACACTTTGTTTTATTGACCTGTCTGGATCCGATTGAGGGAGGGGAGGATGCTGAGGGGAGGTTAATTACCAATAGTGTTGAGCAGAATATGCCATATTCGATTTCGCGATATATCTCGAATATATATTCGAATATTCGAGATATATTCACTAAATTCGAATATTCGTGATATTTTATCGAAATTAAATGATTGCGATTTTTCGCTATTGCGAATGCGAAAATAATTGCGATTTTTTGATAACTGCGGTAGGAGCACTCTGATTGGCTCAGAATATTTGTGATATTTTATCGAAATATCGCAACATGCGAATGCGATATTTATTGCGCAATTTCGAGAAATGCTGGAGGAGCGCTCTGATTGGCTCAGAATATTCGTGATATTTTATCGAAATATCGCAACATGCGAATGCGATATTTATTGCGCAATTTCGACAAATGCTGTAGGAGCACTCTGATTGGCTCAGAATATTCGTGATATTTTACAATACAAAATAATTGCGAATATTCGGCAAATGCAGAAGGAGCACTCTGATTGGCTCAGAATATTCGTGATATTTTACAATACAAAATAAAAAGTGTTTTGCATTGGTGGTGATTCTTTACTCTATCCATCTGTCACAGCCATTTGTCAATCAAACACCTTGAAGATTGAACACGTTCATGCTGCATGCTTTGGACTTTTTTTCACTTCACATATCAAAGACATTTTTATGAAAGATTATTTTTCTATTATTGGGACTATATTTCTTTATATATTTGTTTCACTGTGTATTTCACAAGTTATTTGCGCTTGCTTATTTTATAATTTGCCCACATGTCTTGTCACTAGACATATTTTTTATTCTTGTAGAGCGACTCCATTTTCTGTCTTGTATTAATTTATGTTGTATAACATTTTTGAGTTGCTGCTGTATTCTCCCCTTTTTTAAGGTATGCGCAATTTTTTCCTTCTTACAAAAAATAATAATATCAAACATACAAATATTCATAACATACACATACACAAAGCCCCCCCCTTTTGCATCAGAGACAATCAGAGTTCTCCTACCACAGTTATCGAAAATTCGCAATCATTTTCGCATTCGCAATAGCGAAAAATCGCAATTTTTTTTTTTTTCAATTTGGCAACATAAAAGGATCGCCTCAGCTTAGCTACTCGGCCCAGGGTCTCTAATCATACCAGCAATGCTTTTAGACGTCGATAGGATGTGATCTGTTTTAAAAATCAAATTGAAAAAATGCGAATATTCGCGCGATTTCTCGAATATGCTATATTCGAGTCGAATATTCGCAATGCGAATATTCGTGAGCAACACTAATTACCAATGCTATTACATTTCTGTAATATTAACCACTTCCCGACGGCCGTACGACTATTTACGGCCGCAGGGTGGTTCTAGTTCTCTGGGGCGCCGTCATTTGATGTCCGCCCCTTTCCGCGTTCCCCGCACACGCTCCCGAGCGCGCAGCGGGGAACTGCTGTGCTGGCCGTGTCCCTTGGACACAGCCAATCACAGATCGCCGTGAACGGCCTATCGGAGTGGCCGTTTGCCAATGAGAGATGATCTCATATGTTTACATATGAGATCATTTCTCATTCCCGGCTCTCGCAGACACCGATCTGTGTCTCTTGTACATAGAGACACAGATCGGTCATCTCCCCCAGTCACCCCCCTTCCCCCACAGTTAGAACACTACATAGGGAATACATTTAATCCCTTCCTCACCCCCTAGTGTTAACCCCTTCCCTGCCAGACACATTTATACAGTAATTAGTGCATATTTATAGCACTGATTGCAGTATAAATGTGAATTGTGCCAAAAATGTGTCAAAAGTGTCCGATGTGTCCGCCATAATGTTGCAGTCACAATAAAAATCGCAGTTCGCCGCCATTACTAGTAAAAAAAAAATAATAAAAAATAATAATTCTGTCCCTTATTTTGTAGGCGCTATAACTTTTGCGCAAACTAGTCGCTTATTGCGTTTTTTTTTTTTTTTTTTACTAAAAATATGTAGAATACGTTTCGGCCTAGACTGAGGATAAAAAAAAAAAAAAATGAGCTATTTATTATAGCAACAAGTAAAAAAAAAATTTTTTTTTTTTCGAAATTGTCGCTCTATTTTTGTTTATAGCGCAAAAAATAAAAACCGCAGATGTGATCAAATACCATCAAAAGAAGGCTCTATTTGTGGGAGAAAAAGGACGCCAATTTTGTTTGGGGGCCATGTCGCACGCCCGCACAATTGTCAGTTAAAGCGACGCAGTGCCGAATCGGAAAAAAATGCTCTGGGCAGGAAGGGGGTTTAAGTGCCCAGTATGGAAGTGGTTAAGCATGAGGGGGTTAATGTATTGCCATTGGTCACTGATGCATTGGTGACCAGTGGCAATTAATTAACCCATTTGTGCATTAGTGGCACCAGCACCCAGTCAAACACCACTGATAAAAGTCCCAATATGATTAAACCTAATTGCAGCTACCCATCCTCCCGGGATTTAAAAAAGTGTGGTGAAATCAGCTGACAGAGCGACGTGCTGACGTCACCGCACTTCTCGAATTACCGGAAGGACAATTAGCTGCGATTAGCCAGTCTGCTTGTTTTGATCCTAAAGCGATTAAATGTTTTTCTGTTAAGTGCAATATTTTATACCTTAAAATATTTTTTTTAAAGATATTTACAGTATGGCGAGCAAGCCTTTTGTATTTTGGGGACGGGGGGGGGCGCAGTTTGCCACCTTCGCCCTGGGCACCAAATGACCTTGTCCCGGCACTGCATGGAGAGGTCACAGCCATGCTACCCATTTCTGAAGACCTTCAAGCTTTTTGTGAAACACTAAACATACCTACTGTTGAAGTACCTGAATGGGATAACTCCGTCCGCATCAATGATACATGGATCAAAGTCACCAAACACTACACTCCAAGAGCCCAAAGAAACCACGACCACCGTCGCAGATCTCCATCAGCTCAACGCAACAGAAGAGGTGCAGGACAGGGTAGTCCAGGATTATCCCCGCCTCATCACAGAGACCACATGGATACCTGAATATCTCCAAAACGACCATCTTGAATCTTCATTTCCAGCTTCTATATATACTGTATCAATAAGTGTTTCATTGACATGCAAACCAGAGTTCCAGTTGGAACAGCACATTCTAAAAAGAGGCATTTACATGACCTTACAAATTATTTTGTTCACATGTTAACTGGTTAACTGACTATTCCGCATGTATTCATTTACCCAAATTTATGTTATCATTATTGTGGACTTTTCATTGAATGCCTACAATTTCCTTAAATATATTTTTATATTTTTTTATCTATTGTCTAGTTAATATTTAATTTCTAGGCATCTATAAGTATTAGTTTGGCCTGCGAGATGGCTTTTTATTATACATTGCTCCACGATGGAGTTTTAGCGTGCACATCCGGAGGGATGCGAGTGTAGTAATTTCTAACATCCCCCGGCTTTCTGGTACTTGCTAGTTTTTTGATAACTCTATTTGTATTTTGCTTTTTGTGGTTTTGGAGTTTATCTAGCAAATACTTAAGGCTCCGCTGCTGTATAGCCATTATCCAAGAATGTATCATAGAACATGACTGTTACGTTTTGTTTATGGCCTAAACGACACCGCGGCTGCTTCTCATTTACTCTCTGAATTTGGACCAATCAGTAGCCTCCATGAGACTACATTTACCATCAAGCACCAGTGATCGGGCACGCCCCCCTGAAGACGTTGTACCTGACGAAACGTACGTCGGAGGCGGACCCGATCACGAGACGTGCCTCCCTGCCCATACGAGCTGCCAGCTGGGACGCCGAGCCGTGCTGCGGAGACAGCACCAGACTAGACGACCCTGTTTATTACCGCACCGCAAGGTAGCGGTGACACGCCAGCAGCCCCAGTGCCGGGTAGGCACTTTTAGAAGTAAGAGGCCATCTGGGCCATTTGTTTTTGATTTTTTTGATTTTATGTACAATAAATTTTAAAGTGGTATCACACTAATGGCATCTCCATTTGCCTTCTTTTCATTTTATATCCCATCTGGAATCCCTGGCATTGAGGCTTACTAGTGATCTCCTGTCCGATGTGCATGCAGGCACAATCCTGCATATGTCTAGCTGACTATTGTTTAATTATAATAGTCCATTTATTCTGGTAAGCACATTTGTTTGCTTTAACACCAATTAGAGGGTGATTAAGAAGATTGGATTTGTTGGTGACGGCTTTCCTTTTTGCACATAAAGAACACTCAAGAAAGAAGATTTGTTTTTTCTTTTCATTCACATGTGATGCATTGACTGAACACTTATTGGGACTTTTTTTACAGATTCCTTTGGACACAGAGACACTTTTGGAATTTAGTATTATTTTAATTATATATGTATTTAGATATAGTTTATATTAATCTATTTCTTATTCATTAACCATTTATTATCACTGAGTGGTTCGAGCGCCCTCTACACGTTTTTGCATTTACAACTACAACAGACCCTGACATGTTTCTCCCGAACATATAAAGACCCTTTGTGAGTACTACTTCTATATATTGAAATAACTTAAAAGTCTACATATGGGAAAAACCTATACTGTATATAGGAAAACCACCAATATCTACTTAAAGCGGTTCTCCACCCTAAAGTGGAGTCCCGCTGATCGGAACCCTCCCCCCCTCCGGTGTCACATTTGACACCTTTCAGGGGGAGGGGGGTGCAGATACCTGTCTAAAGACAGGTATTTGCACCCACTTCCGGCCACACGCTACGGGCAAAAGACGTGTTTTTCTGACTTCCCGTCTGTCGCCCGTTGTGTGCTGGGAACACTCGGCTCCCAGCACACAGCGGGAGCCAATCGGCGGGCGCAGCGCAACTCGCGCATGCGCCGTAGGGAACCGGGCAGTGAAGCCGCAGCGCTTCACTTCCTGGTTCCCTCAGCGTGGATGGCGGGGGGAGCAGCAGAGAGACGAGCGATCGCTCATCCTCTGCTGCGATCGGCGCTGGACTCCAGGACAGGTAAGTGTCCTAATATTAAAAGTCAGCAGCTGCAGTATTTGTAGCTGCTGGCTTTTAATATTTTTTTCCCATGGCACATCCGCTTTAAAGTACAAATTGCATCTTGATAATAACCTACACTATAACTAATACAAGAATAAGGTATACATGTACTTCTAACCTACAAAGCACATGAACTTTGGAACAACGCAAGAAATTCAGAGAGAAACATGCATCAGTACATTGTCATATTGCTCACAAGGGCTGTTTTAGTCTCTTAATTCCAATTTAGGCTATCGTATAATTAATCCCTATATTCAATAGCGTAATGACTTGGAACCTGGTTATACATACTATCCCAAGGTTAATACTCTGTAATGTTCTGTACATTATGGTTTCTTACTATGTGGGAGATATACCGGTGGATCAAATCTCAATTCAAAAATACTAAAAACATAAACAACAAAGAATACCTAATTCTGCCAAATAACCAACCACACACACAGTTCATGTTCTATAGAATAATAGGTTATGCGGCGCGATGCAGGATGGACGTGTCTGATCACAGCTCCGTCCGTATCTATCACCTGCCCAAACCTAAAAATAAGTTTTAAAAAGTTGTAAATAAAATAAGTAAAAATGATAAAAAATATATAAAACCACCCCCATCCTCCCATGCATACACACAAATGCAAACTAACACGTAGGTCTGACGCAAACAGTGATTGCACCACACATGTTAGGTATCACCATAAAAATATGAGTAAGCAATATTTCTAGGGCCCGAAATTGATAATTAACTCAAATTGACTTTAAAACTAATAACCTGTAAAGGCTTTTAAATCATCACCTATGGACAACGTTCTTTGTTTCCATTTCACAATTGTGAGCAATTTAAATTTCTACATAATTTTGTAGCAAAAAATGCAGATTTGTACATGTGTGCAAAAATGTTTAAAGAAATTGTGGTTGAAGGGTGGATTCATTTTATATTAATTTATATTGTTGTCAGTAGTATACTGATAGCCTTACTGTGGGGCATCCAAAGGCAGGCAGCTTCTGCAAACCAAAGGTTTACCCCAGTCACCTTGGGTTGTAAAGGAAATCTTTAGAACTGGAATTGAAGTGCCAAACCAAAATAGTCAAGTCCAAAACAGAGTTTATTACATACATAAAATGAATCCAAGAGCCATAATGTTTTAGGGGCCAGAGTTAAGCGGTACATACATTGAAATCTATATCTATATTGAAATTACGCCAATTAAGCAGAGACCATCCATAGTCGATCTATGTATGGGCTAGCTGGTTTTACACAAGTCAAGCTATTATCTGACTTGAGTACAACCAGCCTGTCAAGTTTTTCCCAAAACAATCAGCGCTGCCAGCTATAGTTGGCAACACTGATCATTGTATTCACAGGCAGAACACAATAACACTGCAGAAGCGATTCCCCCATCCACAGATCAGCAGGTGAGAGGGTGTGTGGGGACAGGTTGGGAAGAGATACTGTGATAGACGTGAAACTAAAATGAAAATTTTATGTTATGATTAGAAATATTAAAGTGTATTTCGGTAATATTTCTTTAGTATACTGCTTATTTTCCTTGATGAAGATTTTGTCATATCAGGAATGAAATGAAGAGATAGGTGTTTTAAAGTTATAAGTACATCTTGGAACTTAAGGTTGACCATACAAGCACATGTTAAGAACAGATGTAATCCTCTTCCACTCTCCACTCTAAGCCTTTCCTGGATGTTTCATATTGGAGAAGCAATTGTGGAATTTTTCTAAAGGAAGTTCTGCCCATCCCCCACATCCTGTGTTTTACAGACCCCAGAAGGAGCCTGTGTGACTTTTGGAAGAGATGAAATGGACTTGTGAGGAGAAACCACCCTTCTATATGAATTGACCAATAAAAGACTCACAAGGGTGATGGGGAGGGATTGATGGGTGTGTTGTGTGATATTCTCTCTGTGTTTTAAATAAAGAACCAGCAGGGTTTGTTCTTCCTGTTGGCCCTTGGACGATGGAGAGGTGAGGATGTGAAATCATTCTGTGTCTAGATGCATTTGTTTCACCCATAGTTTTTTGAAATCATCCGGCAGTATGGATAACCCTGATTCCTCATCAATACTAGTCAGTCCCTGGGAAGGCCCTGGCTAGTATCAGAGCCAGATACACACAGGTTACATCGTTGGAGTGAGAGCAATAATTCTAGCACTAGACCTCCTCTGTAACTCTAAACATGTAACCTGTAAAAAAAGTTAAAGCATCGCTTAGGACAGTGGTCATCACCCCTGTCCTCGGGGCCCACTAACAGGCCAGGTTTGCAAGATAACTGAAATACATGACAGGTGATATCATTTGCTGCTCAGTTATTGCAATATTCTAGTCTGCATCTCCCCAAGGTAATACATAAAACCTGGCCTGTTAGGGTAATGGCCGCAGGCTTAGTATACAAAAAAAAAATCGTGCTAACAGATTTGTCTGTGAATATGTCAATTAAGTGGGGAGCCACAGCCTGGTCTGAATAATGTGTCCGGGTTTAAGGCAGACTGAAACCCGGACATATGATTCAAAACTGGGACTGTGAGGGTGAATCCTAGACAGGAGGCAACCCTACTTGCTATTGATGTTTCAGGAAAAGATTTCAAGATTATTTTTCCCTTTTAATGCAGCTGGTACACTTCATTATTTGACTGCATGGGGGACTACTGAGTCTATGTGAAAGTGTTTTATTTATTACCCAAGCCCTCAAAAATTCCACTCGCCTGCTGGCATTTTGCGAGTGGAATTTAGTGCAGGGCAAATGAGGTGCAGGGACTGAGCAGGCTGACCGTTTCCTGGCTGAAGCCATCAGCCAGGAAACTGTCAGCGGGAGGAAACATAGCGGCATGGCTGGACTGTCGTGGCGCCACTTTGAGCTGAAGCTGCAGCAGTCTCCTCTTGTGTATCACACACACACACACACACACACACAGTGGGTATCCCCTGGGACAGACGAGAAGAGAGGAGGGGCCGGCAACAAGCAGCGTGCTGTGAGAGGTATTTAGCACATCGGCGCTGTTTTTGCTGGAGTCTGGAGGCAGTATGAGGGGGGCGCACACTGCGGGGGAGGGGGGGTCAGACCAGCACGAGCACACACTGCGGGGGGGTGTCAGGCCCGCACGGGGCACACACTGCGGGGGGGGGGGTCAGGCCGGCACGGGGCACACACTGTGGGGAGGTGTCAGACCGGCACGGGGCACACACTGCGGGGGGTGGGTGTCAGGCCGGCACAACACGCTGCCAGACTGACACAGACAGGAGCAGGAGAAAACACGGTCTCAATCTCAATCATCAGGGTAGGGACAGAGAGACAGTGGGCAGCGCTGAATAGAAGACGGGAAATTCTGTCAACTAGCAGGTTGATTGGTTGCTAGGAGGTCCTAGCAACCAATCATTAGCATTGTTAATATGAAAAGAGGTGACTGTGCATCATTCATGGGGTCCAAATTGGGGGGGGGGTGACTGTGTAACATGCAGGGACGCTGCATTTGATGGGGCACAGTGAAGCTGCATTTGATGGGGCACAGTGAAGCTGCATTTGATGGGGCACAGTGAAGCTGCATTTGATGGGACACAGTGAGGCTTCATTCATAGGCACTATGAGGCTGCATTTGATGGAACACTGTGGGGCTGCATTTGATGGGGCACTGTGAGGCTGCATTTGATGGGGCACAGTGAAGCTGCATTTGATGGGGCACAGTGAAGCTGCATTTGATGGGGCACAGTGAAGCTGCATTTGATGGGGCACAGTGAAGCTGCATTTGATGGGACACAGTGAGGCTTCATTCATAGGCACTATGAGGCTGCATTTGATGGAACACTGTAGGGCTGCATTTAATGGGGCACTGTGAGGCTGCATTTGATGGGGCACTGTGAGGCTTCATTTGATGGGGCACTGTGAGGCTGCACTGATGGGTACTGATATGTTTTATGTTAATATTGTTAACGTTGTTGTTAATAATATTTATTTTTGAAACTTAATTCTGCTTAAAACATTTAACAGTGTAATTTCAAGAGATAATTTACAAGGGCGTGTTTAGGGGCGGACTTAGGGGTGGGGCAGGGGAGGGGTTGGGCGGGGCAACTGTTGGAAAGTAACTTGAAAGGCCTGGCTAGTGTCTAAGGAATTGAAATTTTGAGCCATGTATTAACCTATAGCTCACAGGTGTTCTACTATTTCTTGTTCTACCATATCAACTTAAGCCCTGTACACACTATCGCACCTTTGTCCGACCAAAATCACATCGGAATTCCATCGGAGTAAAAAAGAACATGTTCTTTATTTAAACTCAGATGGAATTTTCACCAATGTTTAGTATGTTAGCTGTAATTGGGCCCATAACCTGTTGGAAAACTGCTGCAGACATGACTTATACCAGTCAAAATGTTGCT
Source organism: Rana temporaria (assembly GCF_905171775.1). NCBI lineage: Eukaryota > Metazoa > Chordata > Amphibia > Anura > Ranidae > Rana > Rana temporaria. Next base: position 147,977,765 of record NC_053495.1, read on the forward strand.
GGAAAAACAGAGACGGGGAAGTACATCATAACCATGCAGTTCTGCTAGGAAGCACATTAGATTATACAGGCGTACCCCACTTTTAAGTACACAATGGGACCAGAGCATGTATGTAAAACGAAAATGTACTTAAAGTGAAACAATACCTTTTTTCACTTCTAGGGTGTAGTAGGGGTTCAGAGGCTGTATTTGGGGTGTCAGGAGCTGTAGTTGAGGTCTCAGGGGCTGTAGTGGGGGTGTCAGGGGCACACTGGAACAGGGCAGGCTATGCTCTCAAAGCTTCAGCTCCTTCTACTGTGGGTGAAAAATGTCTGTACAGTACTTGTAAGGCACTTTACACACACTCGGGGGTATGTCCTTACTCGCGAGTGTATGTAAAGTGAGTGTACTTAAAGCGGGGTATGCCTGTACACAAATATCACACTACCATCTAGTGGCAGAACTAAGAAACAAAAGCATATTATATGGGAATGGTTACTTGCTACACTTAGGCCGTGTACAGACGGTCGTTCCAAACCGATGAGAATGGTCTGACGGGCCATTTCCATCGGTTCACCGCTGAAGTGGCCTGACGGTCTGATGTGCGTACACACCATCGTTCCAAAAACCGATCTGGTCAGAACGCGGTGACGTAAAACACACGACGTGCTGAAAAAACGAAGTTCAATGCTTCCAAGCATGCGTCGACTTGATTCTGAGCATGCGCAGATTTTGAACCGATGCTTTCTGCACTAACCATCGGTTTGGACCGATCGGGCAGCGGTCCATCGGTTCGATTTTAAAGCATGTTTTAAAATTTTGAACCGAAGGACAACGGTCCGATGGGCCTTACACACGGTCGGTTTGGACCGATGAAACTGAACCTCGGTCCATTCTCATCGGTTTTGTCCGACCATGTGTACGCGGCCTTACAGTATGACATGCTAACAAATTCTATATTTCTGTTTGTCACAGAGTGTAATTTTATAAATCATTTTTATATTGTGTTTTTGAAGTGCTGTTGAAGCACTTGCAGAGTTTTGTAGCAGCTGTAACTACCTTTGGTTCATTACCTGGCCAGGAGAATGGATGTAAGTGTGGCCTGAACATTTCTGGCACAGGGAGCCTTTATATGATGTGGTGATGATTCAGAATTTTTTTTGCTGTGTGTTGATTATTTTGTTAATTCTGGGGACTTCATGAATGAGCAATGTGTTCTGTGATCATCAGCTGATTGTTTCTGATTAAATATGGATATCGGTGCCGGTACTAAGCTTTTACATGACTCGTGCAAATATTTCAATACCTGAAACCAATACCTTCAGGATTACCCCACTGACAGTGGAAATATAAACAACAAAAAAAGCTGGCAATTACCGGTTGTTAGGGAGCAGCCGTGTCTTTAACAACCAATGGCTTATTCAGCTGTCGGTGGGGTTCCCCTTTGACAGCTAAAGCATAAACAAAGTCCTGGCAATTAGAGATGTAAAAAAAAAACATTGTTTTGTTTTGTATCTTTCTGTTTATTCATCTACAGATCAAAGAGATTAACTTTTATTTTAACAAGAAAAAAGGGATTTACTTTGATCTACAGATGAAGTCAGTTTAATGCAACCTATCAAGTAAAAAAAGGTTGTTTTTTAAATGTTCCTTAATTTAACCCCTTATTATTAATAATTTACTCTAATCAGCCCTAAATAACCCCTTATTCTTTTTCTCCCTTTTATTATTATTTTCCTGCTGATTTTATTTTTTGTTCACTTCTATTTTATAAACGAAACTATTAGTAATTAAAACTCTTTTTTTGGTTTTTATTTGTTAATATTTTTACACCTTTAACCACCAGCTCACGCAGATATACTGCGGCAGGTCGGCTCTCCTGCGCGAATCGCCATACCTGTATGGTGGCTCACGCAGTTGCAACCTGCGATTGCAGTGAGGAGAGACAGAATGGAGAATTGCAAGGCGATTTCCCATTTCTGCCAGATGACATGACAGAGATCTACTGTTGCCAGTGATCGAGGACAGTGATCTCTGTCATGCCCCAGGCAGCCCATCCCCCCTACAGTTAGAACACACCCAGGGAACACAGTTAACCCCTTGATCGCCAACTAGTGTTAACCCCTTACCTTCCAGTGTAATTTTTACATTGATCAGTGCATTTTTATATATAAATTTAATTATGTCACTGGTCACCAAAAAGTGTCATTTAAGGTCAGATTTGTCAGCTGCGATGTCACAGTCCTGCTAAAAATGTAAGATTGCCGCCATTACTCGTACAAACAATTAAAAAAATAAAAGTCCCTAAATCCCTATCCTATAGTTTGTAGACGCGATGACTATTGCGCAAACCAATCAATTTACTCCCATTGCAATTTTTTTTTTTTTTACCAAAAATATGTAGAAGAATATATCGGCCTAAACTGATGAATACATGTGTTTTTCTTTTCTTTCTTTTTTTTTGGGAGGAATATTTATTATAGCAGATAGTAAAAAAAAAAAATTGTTTTTCAAAATTGTTGCTCTTTGTTTATAACGCAAAAACATTTAACCGCAGAGGTGATCAAATACCACCATAAGAAAGCTCAATTTTTGGGGAAAAAAGGACGTCAATTTCTTTTGATGTATCGCAAAAAATGGCCTCGTCATTAAGGGGGCAAATCCTTTTCGGGGCTGAAGTGGTTAACATATATTTACACATTTCACGTTAAAAAAGTGCAAAATTTAAAAATAAATGCTTTGTATCATTGCTGATAGCTGAAGTGTAAACAAAATAGTTGCCGGCAGGTATTGGTAATTGGTATCGGCGAGTACTAAAAAAAAAGGATCAGCACTCATACTCACTGTAAAGAAAATGGTATAGGTGCATCCCTACTAGATACGTGAGGCAAAAGTTAAGTGAGAGCACACATGAGGCCCGCGCTTAGTGCTCGGTGGAACCCCATTCTTTTACTGGAATTTAGGTAACAGAGGTACGCTGACTGGTGGAGAGAGCATAGGCTCCACATGTCCATCCTAATGCAACACATACACCTGTGCAAGTTTGTAGGACAAGGCGACTCCACACAACACTATGCACAAGTGGCTCATCTCTAAGCTGGGGGACTGCCTTAATGTTTGACTTTTCACATGACCATGGCCTGGTCATATCAAGTCCTGGGCATTGGTGAGCCCGCCTTTGAGCGAGGTGTTATCCTGTGCTAGCAAGAGTGACCCCAGACACCGCCTGGCGTAGCCTAAAGAACCCACCCCAGGGGTAGTCCTCTCATGCGTCCCAGAACTTAGTGTCCATCAAGTTAATGGGAAGCATGGAGGAAAGGTCCATCATTACCTGTCTACCTTACCCCCCCCCCCAATCCCTTACAAGTTTTGTTTATTAGGCTTTATGTATTTTATGTTTTTCAAAAGATCTTTTGCAGATGTAGCAGTTAAAGGAATGAGGCAAACCTTTTACCATTGACATGAGTGCTCAATGATCACATTTTATTTATTTACTTAAAACCGTTATCCTGTAGGGGATAGAGGCTGACACCAAGTGTAATTCAGATACATTGCATTTATAAATACAGTTGTGCTCATAAGTTTACATACCCTGGCAGAATTTATTATTTCTTGGCCATTTTTCAGAGAATATGAATGATAACACAAACTTTTCTTTCACTCGTGGTTAGTGTTTGACTGAATCCATTTATTATCAATCAACTGTGTTTTTTTCTTTTTTTTAAGTCCTAATGGTAACAGAAACTACCCAAATGACCCTGATCAAAAGTTTACATATCCTGGTGATTTTGGCCTGATAACATGCACACAAGTTGACACAAAGGGGTTTGTATGGCTATTAAAGGTAACCATCCGGGGGCGTGTCCTGGCTATGGAGGAGTGAGGACGTGCATCTCCCCAGCTCCGTCTCACCGCCGCACATTTCTCACAGCTAAGGGGGAGAATCTTACCCCATCCGCAGCCTAATATGTCCCAGCGAAACCGGTCCACCTCTCAGCCACCGAGGACAGACCGGACCAGACAGGGGCAGCTAGATTTCTTCACCGGGAGAAGCACTCGCGGCCGCGAGGCTCCAAAGATGGCGCTGACGACGAAGGCCTCAAAGACTCCAAAGGCCTCCCAGCACACCCGGTCGCAAACGTTGGAGGAGTCCCCGATTCCATCTCCAGGGTCGGTGAGTGAATCTCCCCCCCGGAACTCCCCCGGTTCCCCCATGCTCGGAGAGGATGATCAGGCGGCCCCCGACCCCCTGGATGACATGGATATACAGCGCCATATCTATTCCCTCCCCACTAAGGCTGACCTGGAAAGGTTTGCTGACAGGGTAGAGAAGGCCCTGAATGAGGACATAGCTCAGCTCAAGGCTGATACCACACATCTAGGGGGGAGGCTGGAGTCCCTGGAACAAAGTTTTGAGGAATCCCTCCCTTTCAATCTCCATGCTCCAGGAAAAATGTACTGCAGAGGACCACCAGATAGAGGCCTTGCTCTGTCAGCTTGACGACATGGAGAACCGCAGCCGCAGGGCTAACATAAGGGTTCGCGGCCTACCTGAAGCTACTGGTGCAAGAGACATCATTCCTACCCTGGAAGGCGTCTTTAAGGAAGTATTGGGACTACCAGCGACAGCCACCATTGAGATAGACCGGGCACATAGAGCTCTGAAGCCCCCCTCCCAAGACGTGAATAACCCCAGGGACATCATTTGCAAACTTCATAAGTACACTCTTAAAGACCGCATCATGCAAAAAATGCGCGGAAAGCCCTTTTTTGATTTTGATGGTGAGCATTTAGCCTTCTATCAGGACATTTCCAGGCGCACTCTCATGCAGCGCAGGGCACTCCGCCCCCTTCTGACAGCTATTCAGGATGCAGGACTGACATACCGCTGGGGATTCCCCTTTTACCTACAAGTTACTAAAGAAGGCAGGTCTGTGACACTCCGCACTAAAGATGACCTCCCGAATTTCCTGACCTCCCTGGACCTGGATCCGGTGGACTTCCCTGACTGGAGAGGCTCGTCAGACCAGCTGGCACCAAGGCTGCTGCAATCTCAGCCATGGCAGTCATCCTCACGCAGAAACCGTAGGAGCGACCACGGACGCCGTCCCACTGATCCTCCAGCAGACCCAAACTTCTAAAGTGACTGTCAGCGCTGTTGCACAACGCTAATGCTGCTCACGATGCTGCTCCCCTGATTATAGGGACATAGACTTTTCTATTACCATTGCACTAGGGCCACATGTGCTCTATCCCCCATTTTTGCCCAACCATCTTGATTGGCCTTATATGCTTCCCTAAAGGACATTGTGGGGTGTGACTCTGCCCATTGCCCTGGCTTTGAACATGTGCACTGAACCTTGTTACCCTTTAAGTGTCATGCTAGTTCCCCTGCGGGGCAACTCCCACGGTTCTCCCCTTCCCATCGCACCGTTTTAGGTGGGGTGGGCGGGGCTGGGAATTTTCCCGTCTTATCCCCATGTTGGCTCACGTACCCCCAATAGGCCACCCTTCTGGGGGTGATGATCCCGGCTGGGATCACAGGCCGAAGCCCAGGAACCCCCCCCCATATAGGGGATGGGGCCCTGGACGTGGCCTTTAGATGTGGTTTTGAATTTAGTGGCTTGGGCCACACTGTTATACCTGATGTCTACTTTCTACTTACCTCTTGTGTTTCCCTCCCCCTCTTTCCCTACTTTTTTCTCTTAACTCTGCCCATGCTCTCCGCTTCTTACTTCTCCCAGGTGCGCCATTCTGTCCGACCTCCACGCCGAGCACGTCACCACTCAGCAAGATTCGTCAATCCCCAACCTCCCAAATGGCCTCTCTCCAGGTAAGCTCATATAATGTCAGGGGGCTTTGCTCCCTCCACAAACGTAGTCAATTGTGGTGGGAACTAAAGCGGTTGAAAACACAGGTGCTCTTTCTCCAAAAGACCCACTTTACACCCCAGTCCCTCCCTAGGCTCCCCACTCACCTCTTCAACCAGTGGTTTCTTAGCAACTCCCTGACACCTAAGTCTAGGGGGACAGCTATCACAATACATAAGTCCTGCCCCTTCCAGCCCTCGGGTAACGAAATAGACCCCCGGGGTAGATATGTGTTCCTTAAGGGTAGTATCGCTGGTCAGATGTACACATTCGCTCCAAACACAGACCAACTCACTTTTATTGACTCTACCCTAGACCGACTGACAGACTTTAGAGAAGGCCTACTGATTCTGGGAGGAGACTTCAACGTCAGCCCCAATGCCCTACTGGGCACTTCCCATGCGAAAACCCCGCATTCTTACGCCTTTCTCAAGCATTTCCGTAAAACATTCCAGTCCCACCTCCTCATTGATTGCTGGCAAACACTACACCCTACAGACCGCGACTTTAGTTATTACTCCAAAGTCCACAATGTTTATACCCGAATAGATCACATATATGTTGATCTCAAAACACTAGACCAACTCCAGACCGCTGCCATTGGTAACATCTCTATCTCAGACCACGCCCCGGTCACGATTGCTATAAACCTGCCGTCGGGCCTGCGTAAGGCTTGGACGTGGAGGTTGAACGACTTAGGAGCAGTAAAAGGAGTGTCGGACACATTGTCCCACTACTTTGCTGAAAACTCGGTTGACGGATTGGGAGATGGTCTGATATGGGAGGCCCACAAGGCAGAAGTTCGGGGGGAACTGATTTCACAGGGCGCGAGACTTAAACGAGAGCGAGGTGCAGACTTTCTCAGGGTGCACACCGCCCTGGGGAAGGCTGAGTTAAAACATAAGGCGAACGGGACTCCTGAGGCCCTGAGGGAATTGACAGAATTGCGAGAACTATTCCTGCGCCTATTAGACCGCCAAACCTGTAAACAATTCCGCTACATGGCCCACAAATTCTACAAACATGGGAATAAGTGCGGTCGGATGCTTGCGCGGGCAATTAGGAAACAGCATGCCATGTCTCACGTTCAGAAACTGCGCTCTTCTTCAGGAAAACTGGAGGTGCACTTCTCCAAGATAGCCTCTGGGTTTCGGGACTACTACGCTGGCCTCTATAACTCGAGCTCTGACCTTTCCCCTGTTATGCAGGACGCCAGACAGCAGGAGATCCGGCAGTACCTTGACTCAGCTAACCTCCCCCCGCTCACGGAAGACCAGTCTGCAACGCTAGAACTCCCGATCACCACCACTGAGCTCGGGGCCACGGTGGAGTCCTTGCCTAACGGGAAGAGCCCTGGCCCTGATGGGCTAACTAAGGCATACTACAAGACCTTTTTTTCCCACTTGGCGGCTCCCATGTGCAAATACTTTAATTCATTGGCCGGGGGTAAAAACATCCCCTTGGAAGCCCTGCTGGCTCACATTACTGTGATCCCTAAGGAGGGCAAGGACCCCACCATCCCCCAGAGCTTCCGCCCCATTTCCCTTCTCAATTTGGACATTAAACTTTTGGCAAAAATGTTGGTGAATAGGCTCAAACACCTCCTACCTGGGATCGTGCACCCTGACCAGATGGGCTTCATAGTAGGCCGTGAGGCCAGGGATAACTCCCTCAGGGCGGTCCAGCTTATCCATTGGCTAGTACCTGCCCAAACCCCCTATATTATATTATCCTTTCAACAGACGCCGAAAAGGCCTTCGATCGCGTGGACTGGCCGTACATGACGGAGGTCCTGCGATCGATCGGTCTGGGCCCGCGAATACTGACCACGATCCTGGCCCTATACTCCACACCTTGTGCCCAAGTCAGGGTGAATGGCGCCCTCTCTTCTAGATTTCCCATTAGGAATGGTACGAGGCAGGGGTGTCCCCTGTCACCCCTCTTGTTTGCTTTAGTTTTGGAACCCCTGCTTCGGACCGTGCGTGCCAATCAGGACATTAAGGGCCTGAAGGTTGGAAACACAGAGCACAAGCTCTCGGCATACGCCAACGATGTCGATATATCGAATCCGCTGATATCATTGCCTAACCTGATGAAATAACTGAAGCTCTTTGGGACCTTGTCCAATTTCAAAATTAACCTGACCAAGTCAGAGATTCTTCCCATCAATCTCCACGCCCATTTAGCCGCTAGTCTCCGGGCCTCCTTCCCCTTTACCTGGACCACGACGTCCCTGCGCTACTTAGGAATACAGCTAACTGACATGTTTGATACCCTTAATGCTGCAAACTATACCCCATTGTTGACCACGGTTAAAAGCGACCTCCTGCGATGGACTCGTTCGGCCTTCACCTGGTTAGGCCGGGTAAATATTATAAAAATGACTGTCCTGCCACGCATTCTTTTCTAACTGCAAATGCTCCCGATCCCCTTACCCAAACAGTTCTTCGACCGTATTTCTGGCATGATGTCCTCTTTCATCTGGAACGCGCACAAATCTAGAGTGGCGCTTAGGTAACTGCGAAGCTCGAAGCGGACGGGGGGCCTGGGGGTTCCTGACGTTGGACAATACTACCGAGCAATAGCTTTACAGAGAATCCTCAGCTGGTGTTTCCATGCCAATACCAAGGTCTGGGTGCCCCTAGAAAAGTGCCTGGCAGGCAGGAACTTATCCTATGCACCGTGGTTGTCACGGGAACACAGGGGGTTGTCCGACACGACCTCCCCTCTGACGTCCCATGTACTGTCTGTCTGGGACAGGACAAATGCCGAGTTACACTTGGCCCCCCTGTGTCCCCGTTGGCTTCCTTGGGGGGTTTCCAATGGTTTCCCCCGGGCAAACAAATGGCCTTCTTTGAATCATGGGTTGATGATGGGAACGCCAGCTGTGGAAAACGTATGAGAGACGGTAAACTCCTGAGCTATGAGGCTCTCCCAGTGGGCAGACAGGGTTCTCGTATGAACTTTTGGAAATATAGACAAATACACCACTTCTTTGAGACTCATGGTCGCAAAATTAGAGACCCCTCGTCACTCACCCCGTTTGAACGTTTGTTCACTGATGACACCCCCACTACCCACATAGTGTCAGAACTGTACCGACTTCTTAATTCGACTTTGACGCAAACTATACCCGCCTAAGTTTCGGCGGTGGGAGTCTGACCTGGGGACAACGTTTACGGAAGCACAACTGACCCACCTGTGCCACCTGACCCACTCGTCCTCCGTTGACTCGAGAACGCAAGAAACGAACTTTAAACTTTTGTCCTGTTGGTATAGGGTCCCGGCAGACATGGCTCAAATTTATCCCTCCACGTCACCGTTGTGTTGGCGGGGTTGCAAACTTAGAGGTACGCTGCTCCATATATGGTGGGACTGTCCCCTAGTCAAGCCCTTTTGGGAAGATGTACGTGAACAAATTAAGGTAGTGACCGGGGTGGAGATCCCTTTGTCCCCGAAGCATTTCCTGTTGCATGTCCCCACGATCCCCATCCAACAAAGTGTGCTGCCTCACCTGCTTAATGCGGCGAGGCGCCTACTGCCGATCCACTGGAAAAAATCCAGAATCCCCACTCGGGAGGAGTGGGTCGCTGGGGTGAATTCAGTCAGGGAATGATGGAGGCCTTTGTGCCCCCCCTCTGCCCCGTTCGTGGGCCGGGGCCCCTAACACTCTAACGACCTGTGCGGGCGGCTTCTGGACCCACTTGAGGGGGCCGGGGCCGTCCATGGAGGAACATCAATGCTACGTACTTTATAAAGTATTGGCATAGCTGCCCGACCTTGCATTGCTCAATGGACAATAGCACTCCCCCTAGTTGGGACTAGAACACGAGTCCCCCGGTTGGTGCTCGTTATCTTGGCACTGTTCTTTTTATGTTATGTCTGTTCAACGGATCCCCTTGGGATATTGATGCTTATACGACCCTGCGCGGTCGCTGTTTCTCTTTGTTTTCAACTTAGCTGTTGAATGCGTCTTGTATGTGTTAAATGTTAAATGGATAATAAAAAAAAGGTAACCATCCTCACATGTGATCTGTTTGCTTGTAATTAGTGTGTATGTATAAAAGGTCAATGAGTTTCTGGACTCCTGACAGACCCTTGCATCTTTCATCCAGTGCTGCACTGACGTTTCTGGATTTTGAGGATGGGGAGCATCAAAGGATCTGTGGGAAAAGGTAGTTGAACTGTATAAACAGAATGCCAATCAGCAGTGTTCAAACTCTAAGCAACAAGTGAAAAATTAGAGGTTCTGTTGAAACCAAACCACAACTGCCAGGGAAATTGCTCTGGATGCAAAGAAAAATATACAAATAACTTCAGGTGAAATACAGGACTCTCTGAAAAACATGTGGTGTGGTTGTTTCAAGATGCACAATAAGGAGACACAAGAAAGATGGGCTGCACGGTCGAGTCACCAGAAGAAAGTCATTACTACACAAATGCCACAAAAGTATCCTGCTTACAATATGCCAAACAGCACAGAGACAAGCCTCAAACCTTCTGGAACAAAGTCATTTGGAGTGATGAGACCAAAATTTTGATTTTTGGCCACAACCATAAATGATACATTTGAAGAGGAGTCAACAAGGTCTTTGATGAAAGGTACACCATTCCTACTGTGAAATACGGAGGTGGGTCACTGATGTTTTGGGGATGTGTGAGCTACAAAGGCACATGAAATGTGGTCAAAATTGATGGCAAGATGAATGCAGTATGTTATCATAAAATACTGGAGGAACATTTGCATTCATTAGCCAGGAAGTTGTGCATGGGACGTACTTGGACATTCCAACATGACAAAGATCAAAAACACAAGGCCAAGTCGTCCTGTCATTGGCTACAGCAGAATTAAGTGAAGATTCTGGAGTGGCCATCTTAGTCTCCTGACCTCAATATCATTGAGCCACTCTGGGGAGATCTCAAACGTGCTGTTCATGCAAGACAGCCCAAGAAGTTCTGGAGGCTTTTTGCCAAGAGGAATGGGCAGTTTTACCATCTGAGAAGATAAAGAGCCTCATCCACAAATACCACAAAAGACTTTAAGCTGTCATTGATGTTAAAGGGGGAAATACATGATATTAAGAACTGGGGTGTGTAAACTTTTGATTAGGGTCATTTTGGTAGTTTCTGTTGCCATTATGATTTAAAAAGAGTAAACACAGTTGATTGATAATAAATGGCTTTTATTCACATTCATTCATTCATATTCTATAAAAAAAAAGGAGGGGGGCAGTTTCCCAGTGGATTTTTGGGGTTGATTTCTTAGCAACTGAGCAGCATTCAGTGGCAGGGCCTTTGCTCCAAAATTGTAATCATGTAACTGGGTCTTTCTGACTGCTGAACTAACTGATTATAGCTGGCAATGTATAAATGCATCACCAGTAAAGCAGTCAGAAGGAGTAGGGGCCCATTTAAACCTTTCCATCCTCATGGTTTGTGTTAACACGAGTCATCTCACACATTAACAAGTGTTATATTTTGAATGGGCTGTTAAAGTACAAGAATGGACAAAAAAACTTTTTTATTCTGATACAGCCCACCACAAGGCGTAGTAATGCGTCACCGTGCATTGTGCTGCACAGCAGCATGTAAGCATTGAAACTGCTTTACTTTGGTGTGTTGGGGTGCCATTTAAAATGAATGAATGCTATTACAAATTACCTCATTACAGTAATCTAAAAAGCATGGAATCCAGTGATGCCAACCTACCAGATTGAAATTTACTGACACGACACCCAAAATTTACTGGCACAGCCAAGTTTTTATTGGAATTTCCAAAAGTTACAAAATTACAGTTTTAAATGCAAACTTCAGTATTTAGGCCACAAACAAGTACAATATGTAATTAGCAATGTGATTTAAGGTGGATATTTAAGGCAAAAAAACATATTTATTTTATTTTTGATATAGTAAGTAGCTCAGGAGGGCAAGAAATTAATATGGGCATGCACACACACATGAAATTGACTCTCACAGTGACACTGACAGTAGCATAGATGATGATACCTTACCAACATGACACATCCCCTCCTGAATCACAGTGACAGTCTCTCTCCATGCCAGGTGGTCCATTCATTCCACTCCAGTCCAAACAGCACTGACAGTCCCGCTTGCCTTGCTCCCGTCCCAAAGACCTGCACACGAGGCTCCGGCCGCTCCGCTCAGCTCCCTTGCACCGTGACATCACTTGACATGCTCAGGCACTGCCTCTGCCAGACTCTGTGCCGCTTGTACAAATTGTAGCAGGCACTCGTATGACCTCACTTAGCACTGGACCGAAACTACACATGCGCAGTTCAGAGCCGAGCATCACAGACATATTTTTAGCTGCCAACCTTTTCCTGTCACTGGCATTTACAGGCAGAAGAAAAGTGCCAATATTTTACAGGCTGCCAGTAAAAATACTGATGGATGGTAACACTTGGCCCTCAAAGTCTAGTTTTTCCTAACTGCTAATAGCAATTGCTACTGAATGAATGTTTCCATCACTAATGCCGCATACACATGGTCGTTTTTTGTGATGAAAAAAAAACGACATTTTTAAAAACATCATTTAAAATGACCGTGTGTGGGGAAAACATAGTTTTATGTCTTCTGAAAAACGACGAAAAAAATTCGAGCATGCTTAAATTTTTTATGTCGTTTTTCAAAGCGTCGTTTCTTGTGTCATAATAGATTACCATGTGTAGGCTAAAATGACGTTTAAAACAACGCATTCTCAGAAGCAAGTTATGACGCGAGCTTGAATGGAACAGAGTGCCGCCGTACGTGCTGAACGTAACCGCGCTTTGCTAGAGCATTTTGAAAAAACGATGGTGTGTAGGCAACGTCGTTTTTTAAAATGAAGTTTGAAAAACGTCGTTTTTTTTCATGAGAAAAAACAAAGTTTTTTTACAAGACAAAAAACGACCGTTTGTACGCGGCATAAAGAGAAAGTTTCTTAATGGACTCCATTCTGATTCTTACTTTTTTCCTCCAGTTTAATAAACGAAATGAAAGAGGACTGCGTGTGACTGCCTGTGATGGAGAGCAGAGGGTTTTTATTTTTCACTTTGATCGATTTCACCTAAAGCCCCTTTCACACAGGCGCCTCTGTGTGAAAGGGGGGAAGGGGGGTCTCGCCACTGATGCCCACTGAGCAGGCAGATGACAGGTCTGTGTCCCCTCCACTTTGCAGAGCAGACACAGACCTGCTCTCCTCTATGGGGCAGACGGATGAAAACAGATCGCTTGTCCATTTCCATTAGATGCCATCCGATCTGATCTGCCTGGTGGATGGGAATAGGACCACCAGCCGTCTGTTTTTGGCAGACAGGATCAGATCGGATGGCGGCGGTTGTCAGCAGACATGTGTCTGCTGACATCCGCCGATCCATAGAAGAGACTGGAGGGTCCGATCAGGTCCACCTGAAAAACAGTTTTTCAGGCAGACCCGAACAGACAGCTCGTGTGAAGCGAACGCAGTTTCTGTTCATGCATAGAATAAAGTAAATGGCAATGGCATAAGACCGGTAGGTTCATATTTGTACAATCAGCTCAATTAAAGCAGCTCAATTTGTTTCAGATTCTCATTTCTGGCTGACTTTTCTTCCTGTGATAGCTCACGCAACAGAGGGTTATACTTGTAATAATGCAGATGAGAATAACTGTTGAACATATTATCAGTGTTACCATTGTTACTAAATTCTGGTGATCTGATTTGTCATTTTGAGTAGGTTCAGGTGTTTTAGGAGGTTCAGGCTTTGTAGAAGGTTCAGGCGTTGTAGGAGGTTCAGGCGTTGTAGGAGGTTCAGGCGTTGTAGGTTCAGGTGTTGGAGGAATGAAGAGAGCTGCTTGGGCTGTATTGGACACATCAGATTTATGACCAGTTTTATCAAAAGCAATTATGGCAAAGTAAAGGATAGTGCCATTCTTGATAGCTACATTTTCTGGTACAAATGTGAAGGTTTCAGTAGATCCAGCTGGAAGAGGTGTAACACTAGTGGTGTTCACTTGGACTGTGTTGTTAAAGTTATCTCTGAGATCCTTGGGGTTGACACTCATTCTTAAATCATATGCAGTAGCTGAAAAACAAGTTATTATTATTTACAATACATATACAGCAAAGTAAAATAAATGATCTCATATGTTTTAACTTGTATCAGCAGTTATCACAGATTATTATGCAAATGCTTCATGAATTCGGTACTAATGTTTCTAGCTCTCAGCACTCAAAACCAATTAGTCACCATCACCAATGAAAACCTAATTATAAACTGTTTATAACATTTAGATTAAAGACATTAGAGTTTTAAAACAAAATTGGTAAGCACACAGCAATATTTTTGATTATTTGGTTACGAGTGTAATTGTTAAATGGATCACATTGTACTTTGTTGATATGTATTAATGGCGTATAATTTTATGTCACACACAGACCACCATATCTATAAAGAAAATAAAGAATTGCAAGCCCTGACGAAGCACAACAGTGTGAAACTAGTTGGCAATCTGCAATCATAATTCTCTCTTTTTCAACTTTTGTAATGTATTGTGGTCATATCATGTAAACTCTCTTTTATATGGATATTTTTATGTGAAAATTAAATCTTTTGATACTTTTCTAAAAACCTTGTGTTTGGTGTGCTTACCTTAAATACAACAAACAACACCTCACTTCAAAAATCCCTATATATGGAGGAGATTTTCTCTTCCATGTAATTTTGTTTTCTTTTTATGTATCTTATGATGGGATTGTGAGTCACTGTTGTTTGAACTTAGGAAACCATTCATCCACCTCAATTTTCTTTCAACATTTAGATTAAAGACAGTTTGCATATACATTTACAAATATTGGAGGTTACATGGTCATGAAAAGTCAACCCTGCACATTTTGGTCTTAACTTAAAACTATATGGGCCATGCATAGCAGTAAATTAATTGAGAACAATCCTACCTTGGATGTGGCCTGGCTCTACTTAAAGGCACAAAAACACATCAGAAGTAAAGTTATAAATTTAATGGAGCAGATGTCGTATATTTTGTTGAACTTGGTACAGACTTCTACTGGGGGGTCTTCAGCTGCCTAAGAAAGTCTGAGCATCTAGAATATTGCTTCAAGGTAAACCTGCCCTCAATTTATTCAGTGCTACATATATGTCCTGAAGGAACTTTTGAAAGTTATAAAGCCCATCTCCAGGGAGAACAAACATTGTACTCTGTAGAGGGCCCTGCTAAATTGGAGGATCAGGAAAGAAAAACTGCTTTTTGTGGTCCCCTAGACCCAGATGAGTATTTAACCCTTGCAATACAGGGGAAGTCCCACTGCAAGGGAATATTTTTGTTTTCCCAGGATTTCAACATTAGGGATCACACTTTGCAGCAGTGCACTTTTGTATCAATGAGACCTCCAATATATTTGCAATTGTTAATTAGAGATCCTTTTGAGATCTTTTGTAGTTTCTGACTATAACCTTCTGGGTTATACTGTTGACCAGCAAACCTGAAACAGATGTAATTATTTTGGAATGAATGGCCCTAAATAATAATATTAGGCTGCATCTGTGTTATGATGCTAATGTGCTGCCTACTGTTCTCCTTAATAGAGGCTCTAAAATGAAGAAGCAAGCCTTTGTGACTAACACAATCGGGCAGGGGCTTTTGGAGGGGATTATGGGCTAGCCTTCTACCCACTGATTATGGCCCATTCGGAAGACCAGGGATTTTGTTCGCTTCTCCTAGTCAGAGCATGGAAAGGAGCCCAGTTCAGCCCTTGATCTTATGGAGGGAGCAGATCATTCTCTAATGATGGACAACAACATGAACACAGAGAACAAGGCTTGGATTAATTCTCTGAATAAAGACAATAAAGCTTCCCTTCTGGAGTGGATGGAAAGTGAATAATCAGAGGAAATATGGTGGCCCTGCAGACTGGGTTGGAGAAGCTTCTCCACTTGGTACAGAAATACAGTTGCAAGAAAAAGTATGTGAACCCCTTTGGAATGATATGGATTTCTGCACAAATTGGTCATAAAATGTGATCTGATCTTCATCTAATGCCACGTACACACCATCACTTTATGTGATGAAAAAAACGTAATTTTTTGTGAAGTAAAAAAACTAAGTTTTTGAAACTTCATTTTCAAAAACGACGTTGCCTACACACCATCGTTTTTTCAAAATGCTCTAGCAAAGCGCGGTTACGTTCACCACTCTTTTCCATTGAAGCTTGCTTCATAACTAGCTTCTGAGCATGCGCGGGTATAAAAACGTTGTTTTAAGCGTCGTTTTAGCTACACACGATCAATTTTTGTGACACAAAAAAACGACGTTTTGAAAAACATAAAATAACGTTTTCCCCACACACGGTCATTTTAATTGACGTTTTTAAAAACGTCGTTTTTTTTCATCACATAAAGTGATGGTGTGTACGCGGCATAATGCTGCGTACAGACGGTCGTTTTTTGTGATGAAAAAAAAACGTTGTTTTTAAAAACGTCATTTAAAATGACCGTGTGTGGGGAAAACTTTGTTTTATGTCTTCTGAAAAACGACAAAAAAAAATTCGAACATGCTTCAATTTTTTATGTCGTTTTTTAAAACGTTGTTTTTTGTGTCATTTAAAATGATAGTGTGTGGGTAAAACGACATTTAAAACAACGTTTTTAAACCTGCGCATGCTCAGAAGCAAGTTATGATGCGAGCTTGAATAGAACAGAGTGCTGTCGTATGTGCTGAACGTAACCGCGCTTTGCTAGAGCATTTTGAAAAAACGATGGTGTGTAGGCAACGTCGTTTTTTAAAATGAAGTTTGAAAAACGTTGTTTTGTTTCATGATATAAAACGTTGTTTTATTTCATCACAAAAAACGACCGTCTGTACGCGGCATAAGTCTCAACAATAGACAATCACAGTCTGCTTAAACTCATAACTAATAACACACCATGTTATTAAGCACACCATGTAAACATTTACAGTGCATGTGGAAATAGTATGTGAGCCCTTGGATTTAATAACTGGTTGAACCTCCTTTGGCAGCAATAACTTCAACCAAACGTTTTCTGTAGTTGCAGATCAGACGTGCACAACGGTCAGGAGTAATTCTTGACCATTCCTCTTTACAGAACTGTTTCAGTTCAGCAATATTCTTGGGATGTCTGGTGTGAATTGCTTTCTTGAGGTCATGCCACAGCATCTCAATCGGGTTGAGGTCATTTCTCTCACTGGGCCACTCCAGAAGGCGTATTTTCTTCTGTTTAAGCCATTCTGTTGTTGATTTACTTCTATGCTTTGGGTCGTTGTCCCGTTGCAGCACCCATCTTCTGTTGAGCTTCAGCTGGTGGGCAGATGGCCTTAAGTTCTTCTGCAAAATGTCTTGATAAACTTGGAAATACATTTTTCCTTCGATAATAGCAATCCGTCCAGGCCCTGACGCAGCAAAGCAGCCCCAAACCATGATGCATCCACCACCATACTTCACAGTTGGGATAAGGTTTTGATGTTGGTGTGCAGTGCCTCTTTTTCTCTACACATAGTGTTGTGTGTTTCTTCCAAACAACTCAACTTTGGTTTCATCTGTCCACAGAATAGTTTGCCAGTACTGCTGTGGAACATCCAGGTGCTCTTGTGCAAACTGTAAACATGCAGTAATGTTTTTTTTTTGGACCGCAGTGGCTTCCTCTGTGGTATCCTCCCATGAAATGTATTCTTGTTTAGTGTTTTACGTATCATAGAGATGTTAGCATATGCCAGAGACTTTGTAAGTATTTAGCTGACACTGTAGGATTCTTCTTCACCTCATGGAACAGTCTGCGCTGTGCTCTTGCAGTCATCTTTACAGGACGGACACTCCTAGGGAGAGTAGCAGCAGTGCTGAACTTTCTCCATTTATAGATAATTTGTCTAACCATGGACTGATGAACAGCAAGGCTTTTGGAGATACTTTTATAACCCTTTCCAGCTTTATGCAATTCAAAAAATCTTAATGGTAGGTCTTCTGAGAGCTCTTTTGTGTGAGGCATCATTCACAACAGGCAATGCTTCTTGTGAAAAGCAAACCCAGAACTGGTGTGTGTTTTTATAGGACAGGGCAGCTGTAACCAACACCTCTAATCTCATCTCATTGATTGGACTCCAGTTGGCTGACACCTCACTCCAATTTGCTCTTGGAGATGTCATTAGTCTAGGGGTTCACATAATTTTTTCCACATGCACTGTGAATGTTTACATGGTGTGTTCAATAAAACATGATAATATTTAATTGTGTGTTATTAGTTTAAGCAGACTGTGATTGTCTATTGTTGTGACTTAGATGAAGATCAGATCACATTTTATGACCAATTTGTGCAGAAATCCATATCATTCCAAAAGGGTTCACATACTTTTTCTTGCAACTGTATTTATCAATAATATCCCTCAAGAAATCTATGAAGATACATTTTTATGTTTTTCAGACTGCTGAAACATTGTATGAGTATTGTTTTATGATGAATTTTGTAGTGGCCAGATTACACCAGTTAAAGCCAAAAACCTGACAGACAGCATATATAATGTACTTTGTGTATCTGTGGAACTGGTGCTGAACTGTCTGGGCAGTGACCAGACTCACCTAGGCTTGTCTAGTTGACTAGTTGTTCATTGGTTAACTACTTAACTACATAACTGTTAGTTGTTCATTAGGTGTATTGATGATATTGTTTAGAGTTTTCATTGTTTAGGATAATGTGATCAAGCTCTTACCTGATTTTATATGGTATATATACTAGTGTTGTCTAGTTCTTGGGTGCAATGCTCAGCTATAATATCTGGTTCCTGGTTCCAGAGTGGAGGGAGCTGTATCTTGGCGGTAGCACCCAGGTGGGGTGCCAGGTGGTCTGTCACAATTAAGCAAGCCACTAAGCCTGTTATAATTACATTTTCTGTGCTAAACAGTCATGGGCAAGTGCTGGGGAGTTTTTGTATTTGTCTGTTAGTTGCTCACTTATGTGCACCTTACCCTTTCTAGTTTTAGACTGATTTAAAAAGCTGCTTTTTTCGTTGTTTAGTATTGGTGTCCCTTACAGTATAAACATCTCCTTTTTGTTTTTAACTGAATGGGGTGGGAAAAACCTTCCCCTATCATTTTTATGTCAGCCCCAATTACACATTGACTTTATTGAATTTGGAGGGGGCTTTTATTAGAAGTACTGGCAGATTTAAATGCACTAATAAATTAAAGCCAAACTCTGGCTCACACTTTATAATCAGTTACAGCAAAGGTTTTGGATAAATAAATAAAAGCTGATCCTTTTAGAGACCCCTGCCAGTGTTAAAATGGTTTGTCTTCTTCCTGTAACTACAAGAGAGCGTTTCTGTTGAAAAACCAGACCTACTGGTTGGATTACCAGATGAAAGAAAGCCTAAAAAGGAAACTAATGCAGCCATCACATCTAATAATTGGTAAGCTGCAATTTAATAAATGTTTGCTTGTAGGTTTAATACTGCTTTTAGGAAAATGGATAACAATAAATAAAACTAATAAACTTCAAACTAATAAAATCACATACTATATCAAATTATGAAAATAATTACTGTGCATATTTATAACCATAAAGTTCAAAATGTATAAAGTGCATAATAATAATCATCACTAAGCATAAAGCTCATTAATATAAATGAACAGTACAACCCCCAATAATATAAGTGTGAATATAACAATGACGCGGTCCAAGCTCCCAGTCCTTCAGACACCAATGTTATTTTCCCATCAGCACCCAGTTGGTAGTAAACATACCTCCTACATTGGACCACTTAAACTAATAAGATGGTCAATCAAAGCAATGGTAAATATACTTTTTCATCAAACAGGAAACACCAGGAAGATGGATAGCCATTAATCTCCTTTCATTTAACCTCCATCCCATATGCAGCAAAAGAAAAAAAAAAAGCACGTCAGAAGGCTCATTGCCCAGACATCTTTATTAAAACATTAATAAAATCCGCTAAGAATGCATGTACACCCTCCAGTGCATAATATCCAGCACTGAATAATATTTGTTCAAACTCATATGGGAGTAACACACCACTTCAACGCCCTATGTGTGCACCCTGAGCATGTGTGTTGTTGTCATTAGACCCCTTTCAGACTGAAGCGTCTTTACATCGCTTTAGCGTTAAAAATAGCGCTATTAAAACGCTCATAAAACATTCTCCATGCATCTCAATGGACCCTTTCACACTGAGTCCTGCAAGCAGCATCTTTGAAGCAGCTTTTGGGCACTGAAAAAAAACGTCCAAAAACGCCCCTCTCCATTGAAATGAATTGAAAGCGCTGTAAAAACGCCTTACCCTTTCACACTAAGGCACTGCAAAAATGCCCTAAAAAGTTAGGGTCTCAGCGGTGCTTTACCAGCACATTGGGATTGCAGATGAGGCTTTGCTTGAATAATGCTCGAAAAATGCCCCAGTGTGAAAGGGGCTTAAGGGTGGAGGTGAAACCTTGTGCCGCCAACATCTTAATCATGGTCAAATATAGGAGGTGAGTTTACCACCAACCAGTTGCTCATAGGAAAATAACAGTGGTGTAGTGGTGCAGGCGGGAGCTTGGACTGTTTTACACTTATATTAGTGGACTTTGCACTAGATCATTTTTACTTAGTGGTTATTAATATGTACTTTATGAATTTTGGACTTTATGGTTCTGATTGTGCACTTTGGTGATTGTTAGCATAATTGTATATAAGATGTGATAGTATTGGTTTAATGTATACTAGTTTTATTTATTGTCCATTTTTTCTTAAAGTGGAGTTCCACCCGTTTTTTGAAGGTCCAATTACTCTCATGCCCATCCTAAATGCTGTAATAAATGGCTTTTTTTTCTCATTTTCACTTTTCTTTTGCAGCACCTCCGGCTGTGGCCCCCTAATCGATTACGTCACTAGGTGATCTGCAAGGGCTCCTGGAAAGGCGGCATCATGTATGCCAGGCATCCTTGCGGATTGCCCAGTGACAAAATCTTGCGTTATTTGCAGACCGGAAATGACGCGAACAGGAGGACTGGAATGTCATGATTGACAGGTTGCTATAGCAATGGGGCAGGAACTTCCGCCTACTATGCCATTAGGACAGGGGTGCCCAACCAGTGGCCCGCGGAAGCCCTCTGATGTGGCCCATGACCTCCTGCTCTGGAATGGAATAGAATACTGTTATTAAAGGTCAGTTTATTACTAAAATCAGTGTATATATGGGCATATCTGTTCTGCAGTGGTTACTGGGCTGCTTTCATACTAATGGGCAGATGCTGTGGGCTATCTGCACTGAGCCATAGACTTCTGTTACTACCTGCAAGTTTGGTGAGCTTTCGGAAAGTGCACCAAACCTGCAGAATATAATAGAAGTCTATTGCAAAGTGCAGAAAAGCCAAAGGTACACTGCGTTGCCCCCACGGTGTGGGTAAACCACAGCGCATCAGTGTGAAAGCAGCCATGGGCCCCTTTCACACCGTCAGTCTGACCAAATTGGACCTTCCATTCACCTCCAAGGATTGGCAGATGTAAACCGACTTGTGTCCTACCTCCAATCCGATCCGGCTGCGTCCGTGTCCACTCTGCATATGCCTTCCGCCCCCTCCGCTGATTGTGGCCCGCGACCAGTTACCAAGTCACTTAAGTGGCCCTTTCGCTTCAAAAGGTTGGTTACCCCTGCATTAGGAAGACCGGATATGACGCAACGGGAGGACTGGGATGTCATGATTGACAGGTTGCTATAGCAATGGAATCTGCCTGCTTCCAAGGTCTGGTTAGTCTTCAAATAGTTTAACACAAACTACAGAGACTACACATAGGACATGTTCTAAATGTTGCTCGATATTTTTAAACAATTTTGGAGTAGTGTTCATAAAAAAAAGTATTTGGGGGCCTGAAACTCCACTTTAATTTCTTAAAAAGCTATTAAGAGATTAGCACTGCATTTACTGTTTATTTTTCATTTGCACAGTGATGATACACAGTAAAGCCTTTGCATGTCTCGTACGAATTGCTAGTACAGAATCTTCCTGAAGAAGCTGACAACCCATGCCCCTTTACATTACCTCATTAATACACCTTTGGGACAGAATTGGCACTGTACAAGGACTACTTACCATTACCCTGGTCCAGATCATCACCCGTTGCTGTCCATGATAACACAATTGTTTGTTCTTCTATCTTTGCTACCAAATCAGTTATTTTCTCAGGTTTGTAGATGTCTGGTTGGGGACCTGCAGGCACACTGGATACCACAAATGAACTACCTGATGCAGTTCTAGAGAATAATCCCACTTTGAGATCCTCTTCGCTGATTTCAGGCCTTGGAGGATTCATAGTAACGTTACCTTAAAAAAGAAAAAAAAAAGGCTGTATGTCTTACCAAGTAAGGTACATTTTGTGTTACATGATAATGAAATATATGCAGATATACAAACACACTTATTCCAAGGGTTATCTATATGCTACAAAAATTCATTAGGTGAACAGCAAAGAGGAAACAGGATCTCTTGAAAATTGCAATTAAGGGATACGTTCACCTTTAGCAATGTGTTACATGTTACACCCTTATTTAGGGTGTAACTGCGTTACTAAGGAAGCCAATCTGCTTACCCCCCCGATCCCCCATTGTCACAGTGGGCAGGGGATCCCCAGAAAATCCTTTACAAATAGGAAGTCTGTATGGGGCTCCACTCACACAGCTGTTTCATTTGTTCACACACATCTGTTAATAAATGAACTACCATTTCTGTCTTCCACCGCCGCAGACGGCTTGAAGTTCTGAATGAACTGTTCAGGTGCTGATGAATGCTTTTGAAGTTCATTGACACTTTCTGCACTTCAGTAACTGTCTGCTCATATGGGAGCAGGTGTCAATGGCAACTTTAAGTGGAGCTCCGCCGAAAAAATAAAAAATACTGCAGCTGCTGACTTTTAATATTAAGACACTTGCCTGTCCAGGGCACCCACAATGTCCTCACCCGAAGCCGATCTGTCCCTCGGCTCCCGGGTGGAGACACCGGCATCTTCGGTAAGGGGAATCAGGAAGTGAAGTCTTACGGCTTCACAGCCTGGTTCCCTACTGCACATACGCAAGTCATGCTGCACGTTCTTACTGGTCCCCGCTGTCTTCTGGGACCTGTGTGTCTCCCAGAAGACAGCGGGGGGAGGGGCCGGACATGGCGTAGATCGCCGCAGATTCTGTATCGCCGGAAGTGGGAGCAAATACCTGGATCAGACAGGCATCTGCTCCCCCCTTCCCCAGTGCCAAATATGACACTGGAGGGAGTAACCACAAAAGCAGAAGTTCCATTTTTGGGTGGAACTCTGCTTTAATAACACCACACACAGCGTGTTCCTGTGCAATTCATGGTTTAAACCAGCCCTTAAGGTATGCCCTTGGCGATAACTGTTACAATTGCCAGTGTGCTTATGTCAGCTCAGTCAAGCCCCCGGGCTGGTGTCATAGTTGGTCATGTGTGTAGCATCATGGCAACTACAGATTTAAATAGAGGCTTAGACTCAGCAGAAAGGATGGTTTGGTTTCGCTTTAATAAGTTGTGGAACAGGTGTGTCAATGAAAGCACTTTCATGCTTCAATTAGGTAAAGTCAACGTAATATTTGCATACAATAGTCTTACCATTATCTACATAGCCAGGGACATACAGAGCACGATTTTGAGGCAGTGTCAATCTGGCTTTATTGTCTGTACTTTCAACACGGACTTTTAACCCATATCTTCCATTAACTGTGAAAGTTGTTAAATATCTAGAGTAGATACCATCGTTCTTAATAATGTCAGGACCTGCAATAAACAAGAACACCTTCAGTTCACAAAATACTAAAACATACTAAAACCTTTAAAGAATTTGAAGAGGTTTAAATTCATTTCATAATTAGCGGTGAACTAAACTGCTCTGGGTTCAGTTTTAGCAGGGTTTATTCCTATTTATAATATAACAAAGGATGAGAGTTTTGGAAAGCAAACCAGGGGTCCTGTAAAATAGGGATGAGCTTTATGTTCGGGTCGAACATGAGTTCGACTTGAACATTGGCTGTTCGCCTGTTTGCCAAATAGCAAACAATTTGGGGTGTTCACGGCAAATTCGAAAGCAGTGGAACACCCTTTTAAAAGTCTATGGGAGAAATCAAAAATGCTATTTTTAAAGTTTAATATGCAAGTTATTGTCATAAAAAGTGTTTGGGGACTTGGGTCCTGCCCCAGGGGACATGTATTAATGCAAAAAAAAAGTTCTATAAACTGAAGTTTTTTCGGGAGCAGTGATTTTAATAATGCTTAAAGTGAAACAATGAAAGTTACATTTTGTACCTGGGGGTGTCTATAGTATGCCTGTAAAGTAGCGCATGTTTCCTGTGTTTATAACAGTCCCTGCACAAAATAAAATTTCTAAAGGAAAAAAGTCATTTAAAAACTACTCGAGGCTACAATGAATTGTCAGGTCACAGCAATACAGATACAAGTCATTGAGAAAAATGTCAGGGCCCCCCCCCAGTCTATTACCAGGCCCTTTGGGTCTGGTATGAAATATTAAGGGGAACCCGAACCAAAAAAAATAAAAATGCGTGGGGTCCCCCCAAATTTCATACCAGGTCCTTCGGGTCTAATATGGATATTAAGGGGAACCCTGCACCAATTCTTTTTTTTTTTTTTTTTAAATCCATAGGGGCCCAATCAAAATCCATACCAGGCCCTTTGGGTCTGGTATGAATATTAAGGGGAACCCTGCGTCAATTATTTAAAAAAAAAATCCGTTGAGGATTTTAAGGGGAACCCCACACCAAAATAAAAAAAATAGCGTGGGGTTCCCCCCAAAAATCCACACCAGACCCTTATCCAAGCACGCAATATGGCAGGCCGCAGGAAAAGAGGGGAGGCGAGAGAGCTCCCCCCTCCTGAACCGCACCAGGCCACATGCCTGGTCATTGAAGAACATTTTTTTAGTTTTCGTTTCATTTGTTTCTTTTTTCTTTTGTTTTTTGGGTCATTCGTTATGATCGAAATACGTAATTTCATAAATTTGAAAATCCGGAATCTGAACATTCGTAAATTCAAAAATTCGAAAATTGGAAATTCGTAAATTTGAAAATCCCAAATCCGGAAATTTGAAGTTTCGGAAATTTTAAAATTCGAAATCTTGAACCTCAAAATAATAACTATTGTGTAGTGACATATGATAACCATATATGCTTTATAGCAGTCATCACTAAACGGCAGACCGCAAGTCACTGCTAGCAACCATTCACAAGAAAACTTGTGCAGCTCCCACCATCCATCTGGAACTGTCC
This sequence comes from Rana temporaria, assembly GCF_905171775.1. Classification (NCBI taxonomy): domain Eukaryota; kingdom Metazoa; phylum Chordata; class Amphibia; order Anura; family Ranidae; genus Rana; species Rana temporaria. The sequence continues at coordinate 148,002,901 of NC_053495.1, forward strand.
TGCCTCTGATGTCAGCTGAAGACTGATGTGCCTCCTGCCTTTCGTCCTGTGTAAGTAGGAGATGGAAAAGAGCAACAGTATGTCACTGCTGTGATGACAGGGGTGGATCCAGGGGGGGGCAACGGGGAAATTGCCCCCTCCGAGAATGTAAAAGAGAGAAGCGGCTCCGTGGGTGAAAGCGGGCAAGCTGCTCCGCGGGCGACACAGTGCAGGCGGCTCCACGGGTGACAGTGCGGGGGGCTCCATGGGCCATAGCGTTGGCGGCTCCACGGGTGACAGCGCGGGTGGCTCGGTCGGTAAGTGGGCAGGTGAGAGTGGGCGAATCAGGGAGCCCGTGGGCAGGGGAGCACAGAGATGACATCATCTCTCACCGCCTGGCGCCCGCCCTGCATCCCTGCAGTTCTGCCCTCACTGTGCAGGCAGCCATGGGCAGCAGAGAGATTACATCATCTCTGCTGCCTGACTGGTAATCTGCTGCCTGACTCTGGGACACAGCAAGAGACCACCTTAGCAGCAAAGTGACACAGCAGGTGACAATCCGCAATGTGTGGCAGGTGATGTCACTAGTGACAATTCACAACATGTGGAAAGTGACAATTCACAACCTGTGGCAGGTGACGTGGCAAGTGACAATCTGCAATGTGTGGCAGGTGACGTGGCAAGTGACAATCCGCATCTGCTGACAGGTGACAGCTGACATGGGAAGTGACAATCCGCATCTGCTGACAGGTGACGTGGCAAGTGGACAATCCACAATGTGTGGCAGGTGACGTGGCAAGGGACAACCGCAATGTGTGGCAGGTGACGTGGCAGGTGACAATCCGCATCTGCTGACAGGTGACGTGGCAAGTGGACAATCCGCAATGTGTGGCAGGTGACGTGGCAAGTGACAATCCACAATGTGTGGCAGGTGGCGTGGCAAGTGGACAATCTGCAATGTATGGCAGGTGACATGGCAAGTGACAATCCGCAATGTGTGGCAGGTGACATGTCATGTGACAATCCGCATCCGCAAGAAGGGGGCGAGGACAGAAATGTGAAGGAGGAGGGGAGTGATATAAAGTGGGGGGGTGAGGACAGGAATGTGAATGTGAAGGAGGAGGGGAAATTATATAAAGTGGGGGGGTTGAGAGGACAGGAATGTGAAGGAGGAGGAGACTGATATAAAGGGGGCAGAGGACAGGACTCTGAAGGAGGAAGGGGGTGATATAAAGGAGGGATGAAGTTTGGAATGTAAAGGGGGGTGAGGACAGGAATGTGAAGGAGGAAGGGGGTGATATAAAGGGGAAGGGGTAACGACTGGGATGTAAAAGTGGGGTTTTCTCTTATCGTCCATGGACGGACACAGCTCCTTAAGTCTTGACAAGTGGGTTATGTTCCCTGTTTACAGGAGAGGACTAGGCAGAAACATGTTAAATACATGTTAAATTAACAGAGTTGAACAGCCCCGCCCAGGGGGCGGTCCCTCCAGACATAACCCTCCTCACTGCAGCATGCAGCCCCAGTTTCGTTCTGCCTAGCAAAGGAGAAGGACGTATGGCTCCCTTTGGGCCCAGCGCCCTGAGGAGAATTTTTTTTTTTTCTATCTTAGGGGGCGGGCCCCCCTTTTTCCGGTCGCGGCACTTTCAACCAGGGCACCTGGTGCTTTCTGGGTTTTTTCCGACTTCATACGTTGGTGTCACAGGTGTGCAGGGCGGCGACTTGGTCGTCCAATCACGTTTTTGTTTTTCAAAATTTCCTGGTTGCTGTGAGTGCATCTTATGATGCTTTCGCCCGCTAGCGTTTGCAGGCGGCCGTTTGAAGTTGCATCTCCTCCGTTTGAGGAGCTCTGCTTGTTTTGGGGTGAAGTTAAAATTGGTTTTACTGATATATTTCCCACCCCTCGTTTTGACACTGCTTGGGGACGTCCCACTTGTCAAGACTTAAGGAGCTGTGTCCGTCCATGGACGATAAGAGAAAATAGGATTTTTTGTACTCACCGTAAAATCCTTTTCTCTGATGTCCATGGACAGACACAGCTCCCACCCCTCCTTTTTAGGTTTGTACTGCTTGTTACGAACTGAGGCTGCATGCTGCAGAGAGGAGGGTTATGTCTGGAGGGACCGCTGTTCAACTCTGTTAATTTAACATGTATTTAACCATTTAACATGTTTCTGCCTAGTCCTCTCCTGTAAACAGGGAACATAACCCACTTGTCAAGACTTAAGGAGCTGTGTCCGTCCATGGACGTCAGAGAAAAGGATTTTACGGTGAGTACAAAAAATCCTATTTTTATAAAGGGGCTGAGGCAGGGGTCAAGTCCTGGGGAAAAAAAGTGTGGGAACTCCCACCCAAGATCCACTCCCCCACCAAAAAAAAAAAAATGATACGCTCATATGCATAATTACTAAACTGCACGTTTTTTGTTTTTTTTCGATCCACTGTACCTTAGTAATCCTTTATGTTACTGGCCGCTTCCTGTATATGAATCCATCGGGTAGTGTGCGGGTATTCCATCACTTCCTCGATGCCACAATGTCTCCTGGGAGCTTTTGTCATTGTTCCCAGGAGACATTGCGGCATCGAGGAAGTGACGGAATACCCGGACACTACCCGATGAATTCATATACAGGAAGTGGCCAGTAACATAAATGATTACTAAGGTTCGCCTGCCCCTGACAGTGACTCGAGCTGGGCATCGCCGCTTAGTGACGGATCGGCTCGGGCAGCTCGGCTGTTCTCGGCTTCTCTAGTCCTGCAAAGGGAACTGAGTTCCTGCTGTGAAAAAAGTGCGGGAACTCCGTTCCCACGCGTTCCCGCAGGACTTGAGCCCTGGGCTGAGGACAGTAATGTGAAGGAGGAGGGGGCTGATATAAAGGGGGCAGAGGACACGAATGTAAAGATGAGGTGATATTAATGGAGGAAAGTGATGTGAAGGGGGTTTGAAGACACTGCTGTGAAGTGGGGGACAGTGACGAAGAGGGGTGATCTTGATGTAAAGGGGATGGAACTGTGATGTGAAGGAGGGCTGTGCGGGGGGGGGGGGGTGGTTGTGATATGCAGGGGGGGACTGAGAATAATGCGGTAGTAATGAGATTTTGAAGGATCTGAGGCTAGGTTTACATCATTGCTACCTGTGTTCTGCATGTGTTCTGCGTGTAGGCAGTCCATTCATTTCAGTTGCGCTATCTTACATGCTAAAATGCAGAAAAATCCGTCTCTGTTTTTTATTTTTTTATTTTATTGTGCTGCACAAAAGCGTGCAGCATTTGCCGATGCCTCGAAGTCCCATTAAGAATCAAATAAGTGATTCAGACCTTTTTTTTTTAGTGATTGGACCTCTGGGAATTTTAATTTAATACCCCTGCTTTATAACAATAGCCTTAGTCTGATAAATTATTATTTTTTCAGGTATAACAACTTTCAAACTTACCTGATCCATTATCTAGAAGTTCTAAAGAAATTGAAGCTCCAGTTGTTGGTTCAATGATTGCTGTGACCTTTGTATTTATTATAGGCACAAACCCTTGAGTGACAGAAGCATAGACAACCATTGGGTTGGGGTAGCTATTCGTATCTTTATCCATATGTGCATTTACAGTAACTGGGGGCACATCTTTGTCTACTGCTTTGGAAGTCACAGTGATGCCTATAGCTTGAGTTGTTGTGTGAGTATTGCAAAGAGTATAGTGCCAGGGTCCTATCTGCAAATAGAAAAAAAGGTAAAACTTTAACAAAGATGTATAACGGTGGGAAAAAAAAATAGATTTATCTTTGTGCATTATTGCTCATGAGATCACACCAGAAAACTTCAAACATGCAGATTTGTCTTTGAAATGTGTTTTTGTTAAACAGTTTTGAATACAAAGACTAAAGATAACAAAGTGGATGGTAAATCTCTAATTATGTAAACTCTATTAAGATTATTGTGGCTCTGTCCCACATCAGGGTCATTTGTAAGCTAAGCATTCTGTAAAAGAAGAACATCTATGCTTAGGCTTAACCACTTAAGACCCGGACCATTATGCAGGTAAAGGACCTGGCCAGTTTTTGCGATTTCGGCACTGCGTCGCTTTAACTGACAATTGCGCGGTCGTGTGATGTGGCTCCCAAACAAAATTGGTGTCTTTTTTTTCCCCACAAATAGAGCTTTCTTTTGGTGGTATTTGATCACCTCTGGGGTTTTTATTTTTTGCGCTATTAACAAAAATAGAGCGACAATTTTGAAAAAAATTCAATATTTTTAACTGTTTGCTATAACAAATATCCTCAAAAAATATATAACTATAAATAAAATAGCAAAGGAGAATAAATAAATATATAAATATATAAATATATTTTTTTCTCAGTTTAGGCCGATACGTATTCTTCTACATATTTTTGGTAAAAAAAATCGCAATAAGCGTTTATTGATTGGTTTGCGCAAAAGTTATAACGTCTACAAAATAGGGGATAGTTTTATGGCATTTTTATTAATATTTTTTTTACTAGTAATGGAAGCGATCAGCGATTCTTTTCATGACTGCGACATTATGGCGGACACATCGGACACTTTTGACACATTTTTGGGACCATTGTCATTTTTACAGCGATCAGTGCTATAAAAATGCACTGATTACTGTGAAAATTACACTGGCAGTGAAGGGATTAACCACTAGGTGGCGCTGTAGGGGTTAAGTGTTCCCTTGTGTGTGATTCTTACTGTAGGGGGCGTGGCCTGGCGTGACACGTCACTGATCGTCATTCCCTATGACAGGGAACTGACGATCATTGAACTATGCCACTAGGAAGAACGGGGAAAGGTTTGTTTACACTTAGCTCTCCCCGTTCTTCAGCTTTGTGACCTGATCGCGGGACACCGGCGGTGATCGGGTCCGCGGGTCCCGCGGGTGCAGTCATGGAGCTCAGGACAGGGTCACGAGCGCAGCGGCGGTGGCGCGCGACCCAAGGCTGGGCTCTTAAAAGCAACGTACCTGTACGTGCTTATGCCCAGCTGTGCCACTCTGCCGACGTCTATCGTCGTGTGGCGGTCCTTAAAGGGGTTGTAAAGGAAAACATTTTTTTTTCATAATAAGCATCCTTTACCTGCAGACATTCCTCTTTTCACTTCCTCATTGTTCGTTTTTGCTCAGAAGTTGCTCTATTTCTTTTCGTTCTTCACAGTGGCAGTGTCATTGATCGTCTGTTCCCTGATATAGGGAAAGACAATCAATGATGTCACACATCCAGCCCCGCCCCCCTGCAATTAGAAACACATATGAGGTCACACTTAACCCCTACAGCGCCCCCTTGTGGTTAACTCCTAAACTGCAATTGCCATTTCCACAGTAATCAATGCATTTTTATTCATTTTGCTGTGAAATGACAATGGTCCCAAAAATGTGTCAAAATTGTCCGATTTGTCTGCCATAATGTCACAGTCACAAAAAAAAATCACTGATCGCCACCATTATTAGTAAAAAAACGCTTATTGCGATTTTTTTTGCCAAAAATATGTAGAAGAATACGTATCGGCCTAAACTGAGGAAAAAATAAAATGTTATATCTTTTTTGGGGATACTTATTATAGCAAAAAGTAAAAAATATTGCATTTTTTTTCAAAATTGTCGCTCTATTTTTGTTTATAGCGCAAAAAAATAAAAACCGCAGAGTTGATCAAATACCACCAAAAGAAAGCTCTATTTGTGGGAAAAAAGGACGCCAATTTTGTTTGGGAACCACGTCGCATGACCGCGCAATTGTCAGTTAAAGTGACGCAGTGCCGAATCGCAAAAAGGGGCAAGGTCCTTAACCTGCATATTGGTCCGGGTCTTAAGCGGTTAAGCTAGTGCATTGTTGGTTCACACCTTTTCCTTAGATTTCCCTTAAATGTTTATTTTCTTTTCCTGAATTTCTCACTTCCTGTTTCTCCTCAGTAAACTTAACACCATCATCCGATCAGTGTTTAGTCAGCCAGAACAGCTTACTGAACAGCTTACTGAGGAGGAACAGGAAGTGAGAAATTCAGACAAAGAAAAAAAAGAAAAAAAACATTAAGAAGGGAAATGGAAGGAAAAGGTACGTGAACCAACAATGCACTAGCTTAAAGGAACCTATTTAGAAAATAAAAAACAAACCTTTGCAACCCCTTTAATCTTAGGCAAGGTAAAGGTTAGCAGTTTTAAGAACTGGGATATTTACACACCTGTTTCTAAATGATATATGACTATATGTTGATAAATAAGAATAAACAGATGATTTACCTCAGCAGATCCTGGAATCTGAAGCCTGGAAGATTTAGTGGCAGTGTCATGTTTGAAGTCTGTTCCAGTGTATAAGACTCCCTTTGGATTCTGCAAGTCAATAGTGGGCACTGCACTCTGCCAGGTTACCAAGAAAAATGTTTCATTTCCCACTGTTTTATCAATAAAAACGGTGCCCTTTAGACAGTCTGATCGTGGGAGTGACGCCCCAGTGCTCTCCAGCTGTGCAAAAGAGATATTTAGAATATATATTTAATTACAAATTTTCCAATCCAATTTTTAAACCTTGTCTTATTAAAGTCACCCACTCAGTTGAGGGGCCATTCACAGATGGCCTTGTGTATTTTTCAACAAATGCAGTAAGTACGGTACTCTGTTTGGATTGGGTATAGTCTGTGACATCACCATTCCGCCTCTCCACTTTGTCCAATCGGAGAACATCTTGCATTTATTGAAAAAAATGCATTGCATTCTGTGAATGGCGCTCTGCTGAACAGGCGACCCACTATAGTTACTATGCAGCAGGACAGCTGCTTGGCACCGGACCCAAAAGACAGCGGAAATCACTATAGTAACACTAACTAATCCAGTGATTTCCAGCCTCCACAGGGCTCCCACAAGTATGGCATATGCATACTTATATTGGTCCAAGATAGACCAGGACAACTATGCTTTAAAATCCATGCCTAAAAATTCAGTTTTAAAAGCAAATTTTTGTAGTAATTAAAGTGGATGTAAACTTACTCTCATCCTTTCTAAACTACTGCCATAGTGGTTATCTATAAGGATATACATGCCTCCTGTATGTATCCTTACCTGTCTAATGTCACCGCTCTGTCTGTTATGAGACCTGCAGATTCTGTGGATGGGTCTGTTGTCCGGCACTCGGTGGGTGGAGTTGTAATGTCTGTAGACTCCCTGCCCACCTCTACACTCTCCTTGTCAACATGCATTTTCTTCTGTGTATTTCTTACACTGAACTTCTGCTATGATCTCTAACATCCAGTCCAAACCCAGGAAAGTCACCACATGACTTCAGCATGCCCAATCATGCTGAGGTGTGGAGCAGCCAATCCTGGGAGAGCTGGAGAAGAAAGGAGGAGGGGATCTGAAGTACACAGAATACTTTTCTGAGGCTTGTGCATGAGATATGTAAATCACCTATCATTTACAGCACGGGGGGAAGAACTGACTCCTATTTCTCTGTATGTCAGTTTTTATCTGACTGAAAAAAGACAAGAGGATGGCTCTGAGCTGGATTAACTCTTCTGCCGCATACACAAGATCGGAATTTCCGACAACAAATGTTCGATGGGAGCTTGTTGTCGGATATTCTGACCGTGTGTATGCTCCATCGGACATTTGCTGTCGGAGTTTCCGACAACAAAAATTCGAGAGCTGGTTCCCAAATTTTCCGACAACAAATTTTGTTGTCTGAAATTCCGATCATGTTGGATTCAATTTGAGGGAAGTTCAAAGGTTGTTAAATCTTGCTCGAGGTTTAAAGGTTGGTAGATTTGAGGCAAACCCCATTAAAGTTTACGGGGTGGCAAATCTTATTATTCAGTTCTGCCGATTTGTAGGGTAATAAGTAAACTATTGTTAAACAAAAGGCATGGTAAATCCGGGACTGCCATAGTGGACTTGTAACAAAATAAAAATTTTAAAGCAGTGTCTCTCCCTATACAGAAGTGTCATCTCTTCCTCATAGCTCCAACACACTGACAATGTGGCTTTGCTGTAGCCCACCCTTTAGTAGAAGGGAAGTTGGGTTATCCATTTCTTCAAATGATTGGCTCTTTTGACTCAAAAGACCTGGGGTAAAGGTCATCATGCAATGCATTATGGGTTGTGTATTTCTGGTGGCGAACTGGGAAACATTTCGGCCAAAAGTTTGCCGTTAGGAAACTTCACACAACCATGGTAGTAATGAACTCAAACTTTCATTACATTGGAGTTAAATGTTTAGCGGAGTGTCCAATTATTTAGCACACGCAAATTAAGGTACAGGCCACTTTAACTTAATTTTTCACAACTCCGGTGAAGCTAGACATTCTTTCACCTGGGGCAAAGATTTTTATCAGTTTTTTAGCAGCCCTGTTGGTGGTCTTTGGTTAAATATCAGGGGTCTAAGGCAGGCCATAGACAGTGTGCATTTCTTTCCTGCAAATATGGGAGAAAACAGTGATTATTTCTAGCAGCTATAGCAGCTACTAGTGATAACTGAAGCATAGTAAACAGCTGGAAGCACTGCAGGGGGAGAGGGGAGGGCAAAGGAGCACACAGGGGGCCTTGTGATCATACAGCAGTTATCGATGTGTCTCACCTAGCTGACACTGTGCAGGAGCCACCACTGCAGCATTTTGACTCCCCTTTCCCCCCCCTGGAATGTTTCCATCCCTTCAGAAAAACTAAATCTAACTTGCTTCCCCCGGCTAGGTCAGGATCCTGCCCCCCCCCTTTGATCAGCGGTGCAGCAGTGAGGGCTCACTCTGAGCAATCGGGCCAGGCTGATTCCCTGGCCAGGGTTAGGATCTCGGGTCCCCTGCAATCAGTAGCAAGGCGGGCTCACTGTCACACCGAGCCAGCCAGTGGTGTTTGAGTTTGGCGGCTCTCTGTGAATGCAGCTGCCAGCTCAGACAGAATCAGTCTAGTCCGATCCAACCTCCCATACCCAAGCCAGCTAGGGTTATCTGCAGTGATCCGACTTTCTCAGATTGGCTTCCGGGGTCTGCAGCGCCCCTCACAAGTTGTTACCCAAGGCACATCCCCCCCCTAATATTGGCCCTGCCAAGAAGTGTAGGGAGGCCCCACCTGATGAGGTAGAGGTATGTGGGCCACTGCTCCACAGCCAGGTAAGAGACCCTCCACTCTCAGAACTGGTGTGCAGGCAGCCAGTCGGCATGCAGCGTCTCCAAAAGATCCAGATACAGAGGGGAGTCCCCCCACGATTGCTTCCAGAGTACTTCAGTTCCAGTGTGGTGGCCATTTTGTCCTTGGGTTGTGAATCCCTTCAGCTGTTCTTCTGCATTACAAGAGCTACTCTACACTTCACTGTGAGGGATAAGTGCATGTAGCTGTAATCTGAATTGTTTTACTAAAGCAGTGATTCTCAGTAAAAGCAACGTCTATGCACATCAGAAGTAACATTTTCAATCTGCCAGTATTAGAAATGTCCATTTGACTTTCATAGTGAATGTAGCCACCATCAGTACAATGAGGAATTAGCATCCTGCATTGCAATTTTTCAATTTCCAGACACGAAAAGATGACATGTGACATGAATGTAGAAAAATAATGCATCACCTGAATCGTTTGATCAACTTCATATCCACTTCCAGACTTCATGGCACTGAATGCATCAATTAGACTATTGGCATCAACAGTATCTGGGGCATAAATGTTTAATCCACCTGAAAAAAATGATATATAAGCACATCACCCCAAAAAACAAAATGAGTCTAGAAAAATACATAATAGCCCCAGCAAGCCAGGCTGAACAACCAAAATGCTCTTTCACTATATTTGTGCAAAGTATTTTATAATTTGTTCCAAAAGTTGGTATTGTCATTTTTTCTGGACACTTGTTCTGCTTGTAAATTTGGAGAATAATATAAACGGAATCTCTACACAGAATATTTCTTTTAGTAAAGGCAGAGGCGTAGCGTGGGGGGGCGGGGGCGGACAGGGGGGGTGTAAAGGTCCTGCCTTAAGCCCTGTACACACGATTGGTTTGTCTGATTAAAACGGACCGATGGACCGTTTTCATCGTAGGACCCGATCGTGTGTGGGCCCCATCGTTTTTTTTTTCATTGGTGAAAAAAAAATAGAACCTGTTTTAAATTTTTCCTATGGTAAAAAAAAACGATAGAAAAAAACGATCTTCTGTGGGGAAGTCCATCGATCATAAATAAACGCATGCTCAGAATCAAGTTGACGCATGCTCGGAAGCATTGAACTTCATTTTTCTCAGCACGTCGTAGTGTTTTACGTCACAGCGTTGGACATGATCGGATTTTTAACCAATGGTGTGTAGGCAAGACTGATGAAAGTCAGCTTCATCGGATATCCGATCGTGTGTACAGGGCTTAAGAGCAGACAAAGCAAGATGTCTGCTAATACGAAAAAAAAAATTCTTCTATGTTTTTTTATTTGGTTTAAAAAACATGAGGGCCTCTCTAAGCAGTCAGTTCAATTTATCTTCAGTCAATCAGGTCCTTGCACCCCCTATTTGCTGGTAGATCTACACAGACTGTGCAATGCATAGTTGACACAAGTGAGTCTGACTGAGTCTGACACTCATGACCAGTTTAGCAACAGGAACACAAACAGGTCAGGAGGAGCTTTGAAACGTATAGTACCCAGACTTGGTATTCCTTAACCACTTCAACCCCGAACCATTTTGCTGGCCAAAGACCAGAGCATTTTTTGCGATTCGGGACTGTGTCGCTTTAACTGACAATTGCGTGGACATGTGACGTGGCTTCCCAACAGAATTGACGTCCATTTTTTCCCCACAAATAGAGCTTTTTTTGTGGTATTTGATCACCTCTGCTGTTTTTATTTTTTGCGCTATAAAAAAAAATAGAGCAACAATTTTGAAAAAAAAAAAACAATGGGCCAGATCCTCAAAAGAGATACGGCGGAGTAACTGCTGTTACTCCGTCGTATCCCTGGTCCTAACTATGGAACTGATCCACAGACTCAGTTTCCCATAGTTAGGACGAAGATCCGACATGTGTAATTGAATTACACTGTCGGATCTTAAGGATGCAATTCTAGGCCGGCCGCTAGGTGGTGAGGCCATTGCGGCCGGCGTAGAATATGAAAATGACCAGTTACGGCGATCCACGAACGTTCCGACGGGCCCGTCGCTCTAAATCTACGTCGTTTACGTCGAGTTCCGCCGCGTAAAACTAGGGCTAAGCCCTAGTTCTCTTAAGCCATGTTAAATATGGCCGTCGTTCCCGCGTCGAATTTTAAATTCTACGTCGTTTGCGTAAGACGTCCGTGAATGGCGCTGGACGCCATTTACGTTAACGTCTAAGCAAATGACGTCGGAGCGACGTCAGTTAGCGCAATGCACGTCGGGTAATTTACCCGACGGAGCATGCGCAGTACGTCCGGCGCGGGAGCACGCCTAATTTAAATGGGACTCGCCCATTTGAATAGGAACGCCTTGCGCCGGACGGATTTAAGTTACAGCGCCGCAAAATTCCAGGTAAGTGCTTTGTGGATCGGCAGCTAACTTGGGAATTTTGCGGCGGAGTAACTTAAATCAGAAAAGTTACGTTGCGCCGCGGCTTTGTGGATAACCCCCAATATTCTTTACTTTTTGCTATAATATATATCCCCAAAATATATATAAAACCAAACTTTTTGCTCAGTTTAGGCCGATACGTATTCTTCTACATATTTTTGGTAAAATAAATTGCAATAAGCGTTTATTGATTGGTTTGCGCAAAAGTTATAGCGTCTTCAAAATAGGGGATAGTTTTATGGCATTTTTATTAATATTTTTTTTTTACTAGTAATGGCGGCGATCAGTGATTTTTATCATGACTGCGACATTATGGAAAACCTTGGTTTGAGAGTAACGTGGTTTGAGAGCGTTTTTCAAGACCACCAGATACAAGGCCAAAGGAGAAAGAAGATTTGCTGTCCAAGGCCCTCGACTTTGGAACACTTTGCCAACCTCCATTCGGTTGGAGGAGAACCACTTGGCCCTTAGGAGAAAGATCAAAACCCACCTCTTCTGAGCTCAAGGGAGAAGTGGTCAAACAAGGCGATTCAGTTCGCATGTGTAGTGCTATATAAAATTTTCACTAAGGGCTCTTTCACACGTCCGTTCCGCCTGTCCGTTCATTACAAGTCCGTTAACGGACTTGTAATGAATCCCTATGGGAACGCGTCCGTTAGCGGATGGAGCATCCGCTAGCGTCCGCGTCCGTCGGGATACGGTTTTCGGACGGAAGAAAACCCTATTTTTCTTCCGTCCGGCGGAACGGAACTGATGCAGACGGACAGACGGTCCGTCTGCATCCGGTTCCCCATAGGGCAGAGCAGAGCTCAGACAGGGCGGTCCCTGCACTGTGTGCGGGGACCGCCCTATCCGCCGACAGCTCAGCGGGGATCCCCGCTGAGCCGACGGAGCGGACGAAAAAAACTGAAGGGACGTGTGAAAGAGCCCTAACTCACTCAAGAAAGCAACAATTTTTAATACATTTTCACTTGATATACAAGTAGAGTTGAGCGGACACCTGGATGTTCGGGTTCGGACCCGAACCCGAACTTTAAAAAAAAAAGTTCGGGTTCGGGAACCCCATTGAAGTCAAAGGGACACAGACTTTTAGTAAAAAAAAAACTCTGTCCCCCCCTCTTTTCTACGGCTGGCCAGGTCAACGTGCTCGGATAAGGGGTCTGGTGTGGATTTTAATTTTCATCAATTATTCAGGTTCGGGTCCGGGTTCGGGAAAAACCCAAAGTCCGTACCGAACCCGAACTTTACAGTTCGGGTTCGCTCAACTCTATATACAAGCAATGTCTTGATATAAGAGTAGTGTCATGTCATGACTGAGTTTCAAAATAGAAAAGAGGCCTTGTACACACGACCGAACATGTCTGCTGAAACTGGTCCGCAGACCAGTTTCAGCGGACAGATCCGACCGTGTGTACAGCCTAGCAAACAGGTTTCCAGCAGACAAAAGTTTTAAAGCGTGCTTCAAAACTTGTCTGCTGGAAACCCGTCCGTCCGACATGTCCGCTGGTTAGTACACCTAACCAGCGGACAGAAATCTCCCGCATGCGTCAAATGAATTTGACGCATGCGTGGAATTATTTTACTTCCTGGTTTGGTGACGTGGCGGCGTCAACGTCACGTCACCGCGCTGTCTGTTCGCAGGGATTTCGGTTTGATGGTGTGTACAGCCATCAGACCAAAATCTCCCAGCGGACATGTCCGATGAAAACGGTCCGCGGACCGTTTTCATCGGACATGTTCTATCGTGTGTACGGGGCCTTAGTTTAGCAATATGGTTACATTTAATGAAGGTACATGTAACGGTCAGGGGTTAACACAGTTTACGATCTTCCATTCCACCAACCCACGACAGCTTATCGACACTCCACAATCCAGCAGACGAGCATGGCCCATACAGATTCCCCAGAAACGAGACACAGCTCACAGATTTTTAATGGGAAAATCAGGCTTCTTATATACACCAAAAAGGATACTTGCAGTAATCAAATGGACAATGACACACTCCACCCACAACATCATACAATAGTTCCTAACGAGCCCCCCTCAATACACATCTTTTAAGATAGACACCTGCTTATACAATACACATTCCTTTAGTCAGACATTCTGGGCCAGATTCAGAAATAATGGCTTAAGTTTAGGCGGGTTAGCGTATCTCATATACGCTACGCCACCGTAACTTAGAGAGGCTAGTACCATATTCACAAAGAACTTGCGCCCTAAGTTACGGCGGCATAGTTTAAATGGGCCGGCGTAAGCCCGCGTGATTCAAAGTAGGCTGATAAGGGGCGTGTTGTATGGAAATGAATCGTGACCCCACGTAAATGACGCGCCTAACGAACGGCGCATGCGCGCGCATGCTCAGTATCACATCAAATTTTCTCCCTAAGTTACGCCGGCTCAATGCTTAGTTGACGTGAACGTAACCTATGCCCATCCCCATTCACGTACGACTTACGCAAACAACGTAAAATATGACGCTGTTCCGACGTTTCCGACGTCCATACCTTAACATGACTTACCCCAGCTTTATGAAGGGTAAAGTTACGCCGGTCATACACCTTACGGAAACAGCGTATTTTAATAAGCCGGGCACAATTACGTTCGTGAATCAGCATATCTAGCTCATTTGCATATTCAACGCGGAAATATACGGAAGCGCCCCTAGCGGCCAGCGTAAATATGCACCTAAGATACGACGGCGTAAGAGACTTACATCAGTCGTATCTTAGACAAATTCTGACGTATCTGATTCTTTGAATCAGGCGACGAGATACGACGCCTCACATTCGGACTTATGACGGCGTATCTGGAGATACGCCGTCGTAAATCCTTTCTGAATCTGGCCCTCTGACTCCAATTCTAATTAACTACAGCTGGCAAGTCAGACATCTCACAATCCACATCTATCATCAATAGAAGTTCACACAATGAAAGGTTCTTGAGAAGCCAGACTAAGGCTAGTTTACATGACAGTAGCAGACTTAATTACCACCTTAACAGTCTGTGTTCCCACATGAATTAATCACTCTATTGACCGATTGGGTTTAGAATCAACAACCTGTAATATTTCAAGATATCCTGCAATACATTGTGAATTATCATTACTGTCCCATCTCATGTAATCCGAGATATAATTTCTCAGTCAACCTATGCCCCTAGTGGACATAGGATGACCCTAGACACAAGAGTCATTGGTGAAGCTGAAACAGGAGTACCCCACACCCTTCAAGAGCCTCTGGGTCCTACGGGCCATTCCGTTACAGTACAACATTTAGAAACTCACTTGGTTGATGATTAAAACAGACACATCTAGGTATGCAGGCATCCGGGGTAAAGCTGTCCACATAGACCATCCTCCTCACCGCCATTGATGTCTTCCCTTCCACAAGAGGTTCAAGTCTCGCTTTTAGATCTCTCTACTGCAGGGTATTCTTCCTGGTCACGATTGCTGACTGATAGTGGTGAGAGTCGGTGGTGAGGAGGACGGTCTATGTGGATCATTTTACCCTGGATGCCTCCATGCTTGTGCCTCTTTTATCCTCAACCATGTGACTTGCTAAATGTTGTACCTTCATTAAATGTAACCATATTTCTACACTTAGAGGCGCCTCTCTTCTCTTTTATCATCTGTAGCGCCTGCTGGATTTTGCTTCTAATCCCCTTGTGGAGGCTTCCATTTGTAGATGGACATTTTATGGTTACACAACCTATCACATTGCTATAATCTTTTTATATGGACTATAAACTGAAGGACTTATGAATAAATGGTTGTGGAACGAATCATTTGAGTTTCCATTATTTCTTATGGGAAAATTTGCTTTAATATACAAGTACTTTGGATTACAAGCATGCTTCCGGAACGAATTATGCTCGCAATCCAAGGTTTTACTGTATATAAAATTAACTTTTCGTCTTTCAAAAAGTGTTTCCCAGTGTGACAGACTCACCCGGGACATCCCCGGACCCTCTTATGTCTAAAATCATCCTATGTCCACTAGGGTCATAGGATGACTGATAAAAGGATATCTTGGACTACTTGAGATGAGATTATAATGTAATTATTATCCACAATATATTCCAAGATATCTGTAAAGAACTATTTACTGTTTGTTGATTCTGAACTCAACTGATTAATTGTGACTCATTCATAATGTTGGGACACATACTGTTAGATGCTAATGCCATCACCTCCAGCCATCTGTCTGTTCTCTGTGCTAATTGACCCTGCTATTGTGTGAAGATGTCCTGTGTTTACACTTATGATAATGTGTATTGTGTAGCATGTGAGCGAGGAGACGTGATGTCTACCCTGAAAAGGTCATATCTATGAGTCACCTCGTCTGGGTAAATGATTAGTTAATTAGCTCATGTTAATTTATGTTCTGGTTACCTCCTCTAACTGTATATAAGGTTGTATTCTTGGTTCTATTAAAGACTCCATGTTCAGCAGACAAACAAGTATAGTCTCGTTGTGTGCTCGAGAGCAGCTGAAATATCTGATATCTATATCCAGACTGATAGGAAGTGGTATATGACGGAAGCACTCAAGCGGAGTTTGGGACGTTCCGTTACACCCAGTGCTAAACCTTTTATCCAAATTCTAAAAGCCAATATAAAGGAATAGTAGTGGTAAAAAAAAGCCCTTGCAGATTTTGTGTTAATTCTCCTTTAAGAGGGTGTGGCAGGGGGTTTGTCCTATGCCTATATATGTTTGCTAGTAGGTGTCCCTCATTCTCATCTTAAAATGTTGGGAGGTATGGGAGTGGAGCTAGGAAGTAGAAAGTACAGGGTCTGGGGAGGACCAGAGAATGGCTGGAGTCAGCTGCCAGAATCTGCTGAATGCTGGGACCGTGAAGGTGGAGACAAGGGGATGCTACAGTTGCACAGAGAGGCACAGAATCTTTAGGAGTAGTTTTGTCCTCTCTTCTGTTTGCTGCTGAGACGGGGCAGAAATGAGCCTCTCCGCGACTGCACAAAAAAGCGCAGGATCTGGCAGTGGAATTCTATCCTCCTCTCTGTTGCCTACTGCTGAGACAAAGTGGGGATGGAGACGAAGGGGGAGTATAAGAGGTGTAAGGGTCACATGAAATGGCCTGGTGTGCCAGATTCAGCCCATGGGAGTTGTGTTTGACACGTGAAAAAGTATCTACAAACTCTTTAAATATGGATTTTAACTATTCTTAACTATTTGAACAATGAATGCCTGTAGCATACAATGATTATTTCTTTGCTTTTTTTTTCACATTTCTGCAACTATTTTTTAGTTCCTCTCGGTATTAGGTGATTAAAGTATTTTGTGCTGGATTAACAAGTTACAAGTCAGAGTAATTGTAAAGGAGAGACCTATGCTCTCAGCAAGCACTGACTGAAACCATTTTGGCTTTAAAGCGGTGGTTCACCCTAATTTTACACTTTCTGTCAATGCAAATGCTAGGCATAGACTGTAACCAAACCATTTTTTTTCTTTAATCGCTCCTTACCCCTTTTCAGCAGCCGTTCCTGGGCTGTCAATCAGAATCCCCCGTGGGGAATGGGCGTGTAAGTACATTCTCCCCCGTCCTGTCAATCCAGTCCTGACACTCCCCAGGAGACGCGCTCTGCTCTAATTGCGCGAGATCTCGCCGGTCACGTGAGCTGCAGCTGATAGCAAAGGAGTCTGCACAACGGGGCGTGAGCTTGTTACGCCGGCCGTTGTTATGGCAACCGTGTAGTGTTGACGGCGACGCTCGCCGTCAACACTGCACATGCGCGGGATCGAGCGGTGAATGCTGGGAGGCCAGCATTCACCGTATCCCGGAAGAAGACCCTGTTGGCTTCACAGTGCCCACAGGTAAAATGGAAACGTCCATCGGCTGAGAATATAAAATATCCTTTTCTGCATTATAGCGATTACGCCAGCTAAAGGAGTAGGACACCCTGGTAGTGCAATAAAACAGGTAAGCCCTGAGGATTAAAGCAAAAAAAAAATTAAATCCCGCGGAACCCCCGCTTTAAGATCCCAACTGTCTGTTTATATTTGAAATGCAGAAAGTGCCAAATCAAAAACAATTAAAAGAGTCATAGATTACTGGTAAAAAAAAAAGAGTAAAGATAATTTAAATTGTTGGTGTTTTTTAAATTACTTTTTTAACCAACATGCTTCAGGGGCAATGCCACTCCCTTCATCAGGGCTCAACATAGGATACTCAGGTAGCTCTTTTGCTACTCAACAATTTCTGTCAAGATGTTACTCAATGTGGAGAGTTTAATACTGGTTCCTATATTGACTTTATCCAGTTTTGGCCTGGTGCACCTTTCTGTTTACTGTATCTATGGTTTGAGCTACTGTTGGGTGCCCATTGAGGGAAGCTTTCAGCTCATTAAACACGGGACGAAAACCTTTCGGTCCGTGTGTAAGGCTGTCTGTTCAACAGAAGCTATTCTAACAACCAGTTTCTGTCAAACGTAGAGAACCAGTATTTAATTAGTCCATGCCTCAACATCGCTTGTGTCAGGTTTTTTTTTGTTCAATGCTCCATTTGACGAAAAAACTGTATGTGTGTACCCAGCTTTACTGTATGGAAGCTGCTTTGCCAGAGCTATTGAGCTTATTTGAAGTTTTCCTTCATCTGACTACACTTGCAAGTCTAATGCCTCATACACATAATTTTTCTCCGCAGGAAAAAAAGCGAAGTTTTTCCCAACGTGATTCCTCTCCAGTCTGAGGCCTCGTACACACGACCGAGTAACTCGTCGGGCGAAACACATAATTTTCCTTGTCGAGTTCCTTGTAAGGGCTTGTCGAGGAACTCGACAAGCTTGCTTTGCGTACACACTGTCAAGACAAAATCTCCTCGTTCTCAAACGCGGTGATGTACAACACATACAACGGCACTTGCACAACTCTTGGGGCTGCTTTTGCTAATCTTATGTGTTTGTGTGTTAAATAAAAGTTTGGTCGGAGACGATTTGAACTTTTCAGTCTGTTACAGCTTTAAAAATGTGTTATCTCCATTACAAATGCTACTTTTACTCCCGTCTCATACTTTAATCTGAGCAAGCGTGGGTTTCTTAGCATACATACGCTCGAGTTTCTCGTCAGAAACCAGCCCGACGAGGAACTCGACGAGCCAATTTGAGACTCCCGTCGAGGAAAAAGAGAACTTGCTCTCTTTTTGGCTCATCGAGTTCCTCGACAGTTTCCTCGATAAAAAACGGACACACGACCAGTTTCCTCGGCAAAAAAGCAGAGGAAACTGGTCGTGTGTATGAGGCCTCACTTGCATACACACGTTCATGCAAAAAAACTTCCGACCAAAGCGCGGTGACGTACAACACGTACAAAAGCATACACACGGCCGTTTTTCGCAACGAGAAAAAGACTGACGGCAAACACGACGAGAAAAAAGAGAGCTGGTTTTTGCGGGCAGTTTTTCCATAGAGAAAACTGCTAGGGATCATACATATGACCGGTTTTCACGACCAATATAAAAAATGGCAGTTTTCTCGTTGTGAAAAACGGTCGTGTGTACAAGGCATGAAAGTTTAGCTGTTTTAGAACCTGATTTATAGATAAAATGTGCTAAAGATTTAATTACATTAATTCTCTGTGCTCAAATATGCCAAAAAAGACTCTGCATTTTGGAAAGCACTAGGCCCATGTTAGGCTACCAATCTTATTGCAGCTGGCAATTCACCAGTAACATGATAAGCAAATAGAACATTCTCCAGCTTTTGCACTGTTGATTTCTTATGAAAGTCTACATAAATAGAAAGCATATCTACATAATTGCTACTTTGTGAGCTATTATTGCTCTATCCATATTTTTGTGCTTTGGTTTACAGTGACAGTTGCCATACCTCATCATCAATATTAATGAGTGTATTAATGAAGTAAAGAAAAGAAAACTTGCCAGTTTCTTTTGTAATTTGTTCAAGTGCCTTTGCAGCATCTGGTCCAAGAGCTATTACATGTATTATTGCACCACTGTTTATTAAGTCAGAATGACAGGCAGTAGGGAAGGACGAATCTTCTCCATCTGATAGCAAAACAAGTTCTGTACCATAAGAGGACTTATCACTGGTTCCTTTATTTACCTAGAAGTTATAAAAGCAAAATATGAGACAAATTTAAAAATAACTCAAGAAATACCATAGAGCTCAGGTGTAATTCTTACCATTTTCTAGGCAGGTTTGGGGGCGGTAGGTTGGTTTCTGCAATTTCCATCTCTGAGGCTTCGATCAGAGTAGGTAAGTGACTCTGTTCTCTAACCATACCAGAGGTATAGTACCAAAATAATAGTTTTATCAAAGTAATAATACTTTAAATTGATGTATCAATGTGGATTACAATTGCAAAGTACAGTGATCCTTCGATATTCCTATATATGACATGTCCCTCTTGTGCCCATAGGATACACAGGTAGCTCCTTTGCTGCTCAGCAATTGCTGTCAAGATGTTACTGCCGGTTAAGATCATCAGGCCTAGAATGGGGACATTAATGTCATTACTGCTTAGGCTGCATTCACACCTGAGCATAGCGGTTTTGGTCGTTTTTTCCGGCGTTTTGTCGCACATTTTTTTTTTTTTTATCTTCTGCCTGGGTGAAATGTTCTATTGAAGTGACAAAACGCCCATAGAAACGCTCATTGTCGCGCTAGACGCTTGAATCGAGCGTTTCCATTACTTCCTATGGGAATACAAATGTTCTAAAATGCCCAAATCCGCCCAATTCGTGCGACAAAAAAGGGTCCGGAACTTGTTTGAGCTTCAGGCGTTCGGCGTCAGGCGTTTTGGAGTGGAGATGTGAACCATCTCCATAGAGAATAATGTATTTTTTCCCCTCTAGCGTTTTGGAGCTTCACGCTTCAGGCAACAAAGCGCTCAGGTGTGAATGCGGCCTTAAAGGGCCCTCATACCAATTCTAGTAAGCCAATCTTTCATTAGGATTAAAGGTTAATAGGCCAGCCTGGGTTTCCCCTTCAGAAGTTGCCAGTATAAATACTTAACATCTGCTTAACCTTTCAGGTCAGGTTCAAGTAGTATTATCTTGTAGAGAGAAGATAGTCACCGCTCCAATAGGGTATGTGGATGAATCCGTACCCTCTCCCAGGTGCCGGCAATGCCGAAGCAATAGTAGAAAGAAATGTTTAGACAGCCGCACTCTGGAAAAACCTTCTTGGTTGCCTTTTATTGATAAAAGATTTCAAACACCACACATCACAGCAAAGACAGGGGCATACAGCTGACGTTTCGCACTACAATCAGTGCTTACTCATAGCATGAGTAAGCACTGATTGTAGTGCGAAACGTCAGCTGTATGCCCCTGTCTTTGCTGTGATGTGTGGTGTTTGAAAACTTTTATCAATACAAGGCAATCAAGAAGGTTTTTCCAGAGTACGGCTGTCCAAACATTTCTTTCTACTAGTATTATCTTGTACATATGTGTATATAATATACTGTTATCTACAAATTATCTTAACTGGTGTTATTTAGAGGTATTCCTCTGCTGAATTAGAACTGTTATCCAAAGCTCAGTAGATCTATTGCCTCCTCTGTGTAACAATACCCTCTTTGCATTGTTCCAGTAAACATTAACAGAATATAAATGCACTGAGTTGTCTGACTTATTAATTTAAGGTGGCGCAAAGATGTCTGAACCCAGAGTGTCAGGTGGGTTGGAGGGTCGCGGCGGTGCAGAGGAGCTGGTAAATCCAAGCAGTCCCCACATTGTTTTATACTGTTTGGACAGAGAGCATAGGGCACACTGTAAGCTTACCTACCACGGCAGTGGTCAAAGTGTCACTGCTCTGAAA
The DNA here is from genome assembly GCF_905171775.1 of Rana temporaria. Lineage (NCBI taxonomy): Eukaryota > Metazoa > Chordata > Amphibia > Anura > Ranidae > Rana > Rana temporaria. The sequence goes on from NC_053495.1 coordinate 148,024,180, forward strand.
ATATACAAGTGTCTGGTAAAGGTAATGGGTGGTACTAGGTGATCTGCATTAGCATGCAGACAACCCTCACCTTATGTCATCTACATTATTACAAGCAGGACTACAGGGGGTCTGACAGCCAGGCTGCTGTTGAAGAAAATTGATGATGCTGACTGTCATCAAGACTGAAAATCAGTCACTGGCAATAGGCAGGAATTAAACTTTTGCAGGACAGTGAAAGCAGCCAAGTGGCAAGCTGAATACAAAGTTAGAGGCGCGTTCCTTCAAAAACAGATCAAACAAATCCGAATGGGAAGTTTCTGCATTTCCAAGATCACAGATTAATTTGTTTTATGGTATAAATGATACCATTTAGCTGTATGATGGGTGCTGGTGCTCTGAAATCTCATGACAGCATCTGCCACCAAAGACAAACTGGCTGGACTTCAGCCTTATAGCAAAAATGTAGTAAAAAAAAATAAAAATAAATGCAAGACGGAGGTCTTATATTTTTAAATGCAGAGGAGACATGGTATGTCCCTTCTGAAAAAAAGGATTCTTAACTTTCACCTCACAAACTTCTTAAACTTTCTGGCATCTGCTCGGTGTCAGGATGAATGAACTCCCGTCCCGTGCATGGGAGTTATTTTGTTCCGGCTAGGCCAATCAAGATAGCCAAAGATCTTGAACCTGAGCTCACAGTATATTAACCTTGTACAAATGCCAACCATCTACAAACATGTTTTTGGTAGAAAACCAGAAAACCCAATTAAAAACTCTACACAAATATAGAACATACTAACTCAATACACCCAGTGACTATGCTATGATTTGAGAATGCTAACCAACTAATACTTACCTAGATGGATGCAGCATCAGTCCGATGCTGCGTCTGTCCCCCGCTGGTTCTAAGACTAATAACTGAGTGATCAAACACCGCTGATCTCTCAGTGCTCTGTGAGCAGAGAGTTGGTGACTGTCAGTCACCGCTCTCTGCTCTGTTTTCAGCTAAAAACGGGGTCATACATCAGAAAGAGTTGTACGAGAAGTACATCAGAAAGAGTTTTGGCTGCACTTCTCCTTTAATAATAATTGAGACCGGGTGCACATTTGTGAGGCCGCGGTTTCCAGCCAGGGGTCCCTTGCGTTCCTGTTCACTGGTTCAGGTGCAATTCAGGTCCAAATTTTTGCCTGAATTTGCACCTGAAACGAACCCAAAAATGCGAAGGACCCTTTTGGAATCTGCACCACAGCCACCCCGGACATGTGTGAACAAGATCCATTGGTAGCCGGTCACACTTGCATGTCACGTGAATTGGATGCGGTGAAAATGCTAGAGATTGGCAAACTTTTCATTAGTAATTTACCTCAATTCCTTTTGTTAGCCCAGCACAAATATTTGTTCCTCCGCTTGCTCTTTGGGGAAGAAGTGCTTTAAGTTGTTCTCGATGCTGTTCTTTGGTAACATGAACTAATGAAGAAAGTATTGTAGCGGAGCTCGAAAATGAAACAATTCCAACATATGATCCATTTTCTACGATCTGAATGAGAAATACTTCTGCAGCCTGGTACAGCTTCTGAATGCGATTATACTGTAATTGATAAATTTGTATTAATCCAATATCCATATTTCTTCCTACCAATGCCATACAGTCAGATTCAGAATATTTTATTAATCCCAAAGGAACATTATTGTGACACAGCCACACTCAAAAAACACAACACAAGATCACAACAAGGAACAGAATAAAACACAATGGCATAACAAAATTACCAATAAGCACCAAATAAAACAAATTAAAACTTTATCACCTAGACTAAATAACACATGTAGCGCCCATGTACTTCCAAGTACGGGTGCTAGTAAATTTAAAGGGATGATCAGAGTGTAGGTGACTCTGATTTCAATTCCGATTATTGTAAGGCCCTCTGTTTCAGCTTGGCTGTGCTGTGGGCTCATTCTGCTGTGCCTGGGATGTTGTTCCACCCCAGGACGGCAGGTGGCAGCAGTAGAAGCTGAGGTTTGCGTGCTCTCTCCAAGTGACCAATCGGGAGGCCTGGACCTTGCTGGGCATGCTGGGAGAGGGTACTTATGAGGCAGACGCCATTTTTGTGGGGTTCTTGTTCTTCCTTGCTGGAGTGTGGCACCCACCATTAGGGTGACCACATCACCGCGCCCGAGCGTTATGGCCTACCTGGCCGGGGCGTAGGTGCTACGCAGATATCCTGGTTCCGGAGCCAAGTTGGTCCGGAACAATTCAAGCAGAACAGGGACTCAGTGACTGACTGGGTTCCCATCCTGGGAGATCCCAAGCGAGTTTAGCTGTTCGGTGGGGAGTCCAGTTGAGAAGCGCCAAAGAGAGGCTGGTGATCCAACAGCACTGGAACGAACCATCGGAGATCGAGGTACTGGACACTGAGGGATCGATTCCTCTCTTAGTCAGTACCCAGGCGACGTTGAAGGAAGGTTCAGGCAAAACTCTACTCAGGAGGAGTTCCTGACGGTCATTTAGAAGAGTCTGTGGCAGAGACATCCTTCTCAAGTTCCGAGTGATACTCTGGCTGCCAGGTCGGTGAGAGAGACCTGTCCAGGTACGCTATACCCACTCAAGTTGGAGTGGCGCAGAAAGATTGACCATTGTTGGAAGCAGGAGTGCTTCCACAGGAGTGCTTCCACATCCAAGGCCTGAGTCATCTATCCTTCCATCACCTGTTAACTGTTTTTACCCAGCTGGGTAATAAAGAGCACATATAAAGAGACTTTCTATTTGCGGACATTCCTTTATTGCCATTGTATTCATCGTTCACCCTAGACACTTCACCGGAGCCATGAGGTAACATGCCATCCCAAATCTATCCAGCGGCTCCTGCGGGGGTAGCGCTACACACAGATTAAAAAACGAAGAGAAAAAACACACATGCATACACTATGGTAATTTTGTCTCACCATGCTTTTCAGTTTATAGTATAAAGCCCTGTACACACGCTCGGTTTTCATAGCGGTAAAAAGTCTGCCGTGAAAACCGAGGGGAAAGCCGAGAACCCGGCAGGAAAACTTCCATGGAGATTTGGCCGGGAATCCCAGCCATATGTATGCTCCATGGGCACTGCCTCGCAGTGTTTCCCATAGAGTATTAGTAAATCTGGCAAAAAAAAAGCCACCGGGAATCCCAACGGCAAAATAGAGAGCAGGTTCTCTATTTTCCCGTCGGGATTCCCATCTGTTTTCCTGATGGGAAAACAGCGAGGAAGCATACACACGGCCAAAATCTCTCTTGGCAGTTTTACTGGCAGGAAAAACCGGTCGTGTGTACGGGGCTTGAAACCTGACAACTTGGAGGGATTCCATACACCCATGGAAAAGGCATACAAACCCTGTAAAGATTACTACCTAAGGTAAAATACTACAGTAATATAAAGCAGTATTCCAAACTAATATTAACTTTCTACATTCTATATTGATTTTTGTCAACACTTGTTAAGAATCATACAACACAAATCTGAGTGTACACAGATTATTCTGGTAAATAAAAGCTGCTTACGCCACCCATGCTTCCTGAGACATCAAGTACTAAGGTCACCACTCTTTCTGAAGCCTGCAGCAATGTAAAGGTGGGTTCAGGAACAGTGGCTGTTGTTTGTGGAGTGGAAAGTATATCACTGGAGTTCTTGATCACATCCCATGTACTGCGATAGTTGCACATCCGGTTCTGTAAATTTGGCGCCTCCGCATTATGATTTGTTGCATCACAAAATGCAGTTACCTACAAAAATAATGATAATAATGAGGTCATATTGATATTAAAACTGGAATCATATTATAACATTATTGTGACTGAACTTTAAAGAGAATATTTGATTTCGTTTTTAACAATTATGAGTCCATCAGAAGACCTTAACTGTCATGTGTGTTTATCATTAGGGATGAGCCCCCGGTTCAGTCTGAACCCAGTGTTTAGACTGAATTTTGCTTGTTGGAAGATTCTGTGAATGGTCAAACTAAATTGTGGCCTGGGGATGCCCCATGACATAATTGACCAAATATAGTCATGTCCATATTTGGTCAATGACATCACCCAGGAGACCTCTCCCCCTTTGTTTACATTCCACTGCAGAGACCAGGAGCTATTGTGTCCTGACATGATCAGATATGTTAGTGAGATATTTCTTTCTGCAAGTCATCGAGCATTCTTCAACTTGATTGATGAGAATCTGCATCAATGCATGATATAATTGACGATGGATCAATTTACATTAAGGGACATTTTTTTTTTTTATAATTATTTTTTAATAATAATTGTCAAAAAGTGTGTGTCTTTATTTACTACTTATTTTTTTGCAATAAGTAAGGGTATAGAGGTACAATGAGGGGGGAGTATCTCCTTATTTTTAAAGACGCTTCCAGAGTTGTGGGGAAGAAGCCCTTATCATCATCAACACAGGGACAAGAGTCCTTCCCTGGGGAACCCCCCAGACAAGGTACCCTCCCCATGTTGTGGGGAATGTGGTTTGGGGGGGCTGCACACTCACCCCTCTTTGCTTGCTTGCTGGGGGGAACCCATGTTTTTTTTCCTTGTTTTGCAGGGGGTCCCCCTTAAAATCTATAAAGTTTGGAGAAGACCCCACACCAAACATCCATACCAGACCCTCATCACAGATAATGGTATGATATGTATTTTTAGGGGGAATCATTTTTTTGTGTGTGCGTGTGGTCCCCAATTAACATCTATAGAAGATCAAGATCCTCATCTAAGATATATGGTATAGAGGGGAATCCCCAATCATATGTTTAAAAATTGTAGTAGATTGTGTAGAGATGTGTCACTTCACAGGCAAGTTAAAGGCATCCCCCAGGCATGTTATTTAAAGGTGCTGTGTATTTTTACATTTCACTATAAGCTTTTTTAACTACTTGAGCTCCGGAAGGTTTCACCCCCTTCCTGATACGGCACTGTTACTTTAACTGACAATTGCGCCGTTTTTTGCGCTATAAACCAAAAAAGATCTTACATTTTGGAAAAAAAATTATATTTTTTACTTTCTGCTATAAAACATACCCAATAAAAAAATGTATAAAATCAAATTTCTTCATAAATTTAGGTCAATATGTATTCTGCTACATATTTTTGGTAAAAAAAAAAATCCAAATAAGCATATATTGATTGGTTTGTGCAAAAATTATAGCATTTACAAACCATGGGATAATTTTTCTTTATTGTCTTTTATAATTTTTTTAGTAGTATTGGCGGTGATCAGTGACTTATAGCGGGGCTGCGATATTGCGGCGGATAAATCGGACAACGAACTGACGCTTTTGACACTTTTTGGGGACCAGTCACACTAATACAGTGATCAGTGCTAAAGTATATGCACTGTCACTGTGCTAATGACACTGGCAAGGAAGGAGTTGCTGACTGTGGGGGAGGTGCTTTGACTAGGGGAATACAGAGATCCGTGTTCCCACTTAGCAGAAACACAGGATCAAAGCTTTCCCCGCAGACAGAACGGCAATCTGCCTTGTTTACACAGGCAGACTCCCGTTCTGTTGTGTCTCAAATGATTGGCGGGACCTGGTGGACATTGATTCCCCTGAACCTGTTGATTTGGTCCCACTGTGTCCAATCACAGCAGGAGCGGGTCACCGGCAGCGTGCGCCCCAGACTAGAAAGTGTCAGATCAACGTAAGTGATCTAGCACAGAGAGGCCGTCCTGCTGCAGTAAATGTATGTGGGTCAGTCGCTAAGTAGTTAAAATCACTGCTCCCCACTGAACTCAATAAAAAAATAAGGGCTAGATTCATAGAGAGTTACGCCGGCGTATCAGTAGACTCCGCCGTCGTAACTCTGAATCTATGCCGTCGTAAATTTAAGCGTATTCTGGAAACCAGATACGCTTAAATTAGGCTAAGGCCTTGTACTCACGGCAGGACATGTCCGATGAAAACGGTCTGCAGACCGTTTCCATCGGACATGTCTGGCCGGGGACTGCCCGGGGACTTCTGTTCGATGGCTATACACACCATCGAACAGAAGCCCGCGCGTAAACATTACGCGGGGCGTGTCCGCGGTGTCGCCGCGTCGATGACGCGGTGTCGCCGCGACAATGACGCGGCGACGTGGGCGGGCCGCCTTAAAAATGCTTCCACGCATGCGTCGAAGTCATTCGACGCATGCGAGGGATGCGGGCGGCAGGACATGTACGGTAGGTCTGTACAGACGACCGTACATGTCCGGGCGGACAGGTTTCCAGCGGACTGTTTTAAAACAAGTCCGGGAAACAGTTGTCCGCTGGAAACCTGTCCGATCCGTCCCAAAATGGTCCGCTCGGGCCAACACACGGCCAAACATGTCTGCTGAAACTGGTCTGCGGACCAGTTTCAGCAGACATGTTTGGTCGTGAGTACGGGGCCTCAGATACGAGCGGCTTAAGTCTCTTACGCCGTCGTATCTTAGTTGCATATTTACGCTGGCCTCTAGGTGGCGCTTCCGTGACTTTCAGCGTAGAATATGCAAATGCGCTGGTTACGCCGATTCAGAAACGTACGTGCGCCCGGCGGAATTTTTTACGTCATTTGCGTAAGGCTTTTTCCGGCGTAACGTTACTCCTGCTTCTATGAAGCGTACGCAATGTTAAGTATGGATGTCGTTCCCGCGTTGAATTCTGAATTTTTTACGTCGTTTGCGTAAGTCATTCGCGAATAGGGCTTTGCGTAAATTACGTCCACGTCGAAAGCATTGACGATTTGCGGTGGAATTTCGAGCATGCGCACTGGTATTCTTTCATGAAGGGCGAATGCGCCGTTCGTTAAAGACGACATTTACGTGGGGTCATGTTTTATTTACATAAAACACGCCCACCTCTTCTCAATTTGAATTTGGCGCGCTTACGCTGGTTGATTTACGCTACGCCGCCACAACTTACGGAGCAAGTGCTTTGTGAATACTGCACTTGCCCGTCTAAGTTGCGGAGGCGTAGCGTAAATAGGATACGCTACGCCCGCACAAAAATACGTCCCCCTACCTGAATCTAGCCCAAAATGTTTTTTCATTGGTTCATGTCCCCCAGAGCGCTGCCCAGTTTCCCATGTTTGATGATCCCTTTCCTATTAGCCAGAAAAATGTACATTACTGATTTCTAAGAATCGGCTCCCACTGACTTTAGAAGGGTTCACAATTGACATCCTAACTTTAATACATTTCGGCATACCCACCCTGAACCAAAACCCAGGTTTGGCTCATCACTGTTGTAGTATTGTAACATAGTCAAAATCCGCGCGGAAAACATCCGCGGTCACGTGTCCGCGCCGTCGCCGCGACGATGACGCGGCGACGTGCGCGACGCTGGAAGGTAAATTCTTCCACACATGCGTCGAATCATTCCGATGCATGCGAGGGATGGGGATCGGACGGACTTATCCGGTGAGTCTGTACAGACGACCGGATAAGTCCGACGGACAGGATTCCAGCGGATAGATTTTGTAGAATGCTACAAATTTTTTATCCGCTGGAAATCCGTTGGCTGGACAAATGTCCGCCAAAAATTGTCCGCTCGGGCCTACACACGACCGGATCTATCCTCTGGAACTGATCCGCGGATAAATCCCAGCGGATAGATCCGGTCGTGTGTACGGGGCCTTAGACTGAGAACTGAGCGATCAAAGACTGCTGATCGCTCAGTTCTTGGTCCTCAGTAAACAGAGAGCTGGTGACTGTCAGCCACTGGTTCTCTGCTATGTCCCTCCAAGGCTCTCTGGAGCACCAGGCTGTGGAGGGGGTGGGTGCTTCTGGCTTAAGCTCTCAGAAGCTCGATTAGAGTCTAATCCTTAAAAGACGATGCCTGCAGAGCCAGGACCAGCTCTGTGACATCAGCTGACAGCGGGCTTGTGGTTGAGGCCTTTAGCATCAGACTCCACCCCACAAGGTGGGTTGTCTGACTACGGTTGCATTCCAGACGCATTTGGGCATCATTTTTCTGTTTGTAAACCTATTGAGCACCGTTCATCGGTGAGTACTATAGTCATAGATACATGCATTTCTAGACGCTTGGAGGCCTATGTGTATAGGCGTTTTGTCTAATAATATTTCTATATCCTGTATACATGTATATCTAATGGCAACATTATATTGTCTTTTAACATCCAGAAGCTCCCGAAGAAGCGACGACGTCGCGAAACATGTCGAGCTGAACCCCATTTTAAAAAAAGAACTCATCCCGTATAATCTTTTGAAGCTACAACGCCACCCAGCGCTTCCAGTGTATTCAATACATCCAGCCCTGTGGCTATAAAGCGGTGCCTTCAGAGAGTGATAGGACTTGAGTTCTATTGTTAACATTATTGGTCATTTTTTTCTTTTTTTCTTTTTAGTATCAAGTGCATTTGCTATGTATTTTGTAGTCTTGTATTTTTCTAATTAAAATATTAATAATTTTATCAATTTGTGCCTGCAAAGTCCAATCTCTCCTAGTTTAAGACTAAATGTCTTTTTCTAAACAACTAGACAGCGGGCTTTAGCCAACAGTCAGCTGAATACACGTCACAGGAGTGCAGAATGAAGTGCACTCCTGTGACCTACAGGAGAAGTAGGGCCAGAAGAGCTCTGACTATACTTCTGCTTAAACATAACATAACATGAACCATATAGGAGAAAGTCTGCTTGCCGTTTTTCGGCTATAGTGTGGGCGGCAAGTGGTTAAATATGTCATCATGTCATTGTATTATTATTAATATTATTATTAATAATAATTAATAATAATCATTTTATTATTATACACTATTTATATAGCGCCAACAGTTTGGCATTGTATGTGACAAATTGCAAGAATAACTATTACATTGCACAGGTGATAATAACAATTTTGATAGCTTGTCATGACATACTTACATCAGTTAATGCCTGTGAATACATTATAGATTCTTGGGAAGTTTGGCTTATTTCCGGTACAAAGACACAAGTGTCAGCATCATACAGTCCAGTGTCTATCCGAGGGGCACATTTACATTCCTTATTGGTACATGTGTATTCTCTGTAAATACCTTTAAGTTCAGTTGGACACCTGTTAAAAAAAATAATAAGATCCGGTATAATTAAAGAACTGTACTTCTCTACCAGTAAGTAATGTTCAAGAAAAAGTGATCACAATTACATCAGTGTATCTATAGTCACAGTGGGCTAGATTCAGCATTGATTTACGCTGGCGTATCTATAGATACGGCGCGTAAATTCAAAGCTGCGCCGGCGTATCTTCTTTCTGTATTCAGAAAGCAAGATACGCCGAAATTAGCCTAAGATCCGACTGGCGTAAGTCTCTTACACCGTCGTATCTTAGGGTGCATATTTACGCTGGCCGCTAGGTGGGGCTTTCGTCGTTTTCGGCGTAGAATATGCAAATGACCTAGATACGCCGATTCACAAACATACGTGCACCCGGCGGAATTTTTTTTAAGTCGTTTGCGTAAGGCTTTTCCGGTGTAACGTTGCTCCTGCTTCTATGAGGCATACGCAATGTTAAGTATGGACGTCGTTCCCGCGTCGAATTTTGATTTTTTTACGCCGTTTGCGTAAGTCGTTCGCGAATAGGGCTGGGCGTAATTTACGTTCACGTCGAAACCAATACGTCCTTGCGGCGTACTTTGGAGCAATGCACACTGGGATATGTACACGGACGGCGCATGCCGTCAATCACGTCGGGTCACCATCCATTTACATAAAATACGCCCCCCTCATACTCATTTAAATTAGGCGCGCTTACGCCGGCCCAATTTACGCTACGCCGCCGTAACTTAGGGGGCAAGTGCTTTGTGAATACAGCACTTGCCTCTCTGATTTACGGCGGCGTAGCGTAAATACGGTACGCTACGCCGCCGTAACAATGCGCCCGGCTACCTGAATCTAGCCCAGTTTGTTTAGTTTTGGATAGCTTGTGGAAAGGTCAGAACATCTATCAGGTTATTATTGCCGCCTGTGTCCCACTGGGGAGATTCCCTATTTGCTTTGGTGACCATAGTCTCTTGGACAGAAAGTGATGAAAATATCCAAAATGTTACAATTGTCTCTGCATCAAGTAGGGAGATCATCTCTCTATTTGGGAAACCTGTTATAGTATAGTACATAGTATCTCACAAAAGTGAGTACACCCCTCACATTTCTGTAAATATATCTTTTCATGTGACAACACTGAAGAAATTACACTTTGCTACAATGTAAAGTAGTGAGTGTATAGCTTGTATAACAGTGTAAATTTGCTGTCCCCTCAAAATAACTCAACACAGCCATTAATGTCTAAACTGCTGGCAACAAAAGTGAGTACACCCTTAAGTGAAAATGTTCAAATTGGGCCCAATTAGCCATTTTCCCTCCCCAGTGTCACATGATTCGTTAGTGTTACAAGGTCTCAAGTGTGAATGGGGAGCAGGTGTGTTATATTTTGTGTTATCGCTCTCACTCCCTCATACTGGCCACTGGAAGTTCAACATGGCACCTTATGGCAAAAAACTCTCTGAGGATCTGAAAAAAGAATTCTTGCTCTACATAAAGATGGCCTAGGCTATAAGAAGATTGCCAAGACCCTGAAATTGAGCTGCAGCAAGGTGGCCAAGACCATACAGCAGTGTAACAAGACAGGTTCCACCCAGAACAGGCCTCGCCAAGGTAAACCAATGGAGTTGAGTGCACATGCTCAGCGTCATATCCAGAGGTTGTCTTTGGGAAATAGACGTATGAGTGCTGCCAGCATTGCTTCAGAGGTTGAAGGGGTTGGGGGGTCAGCCTGTCAGTGCTCAGACCATACGCCGCACACTGCATCAAATTGGTCTGCATGACTGTCGTCCCAGAAGGAAGCCTCTTCTAAAGATGATGAACTAGAAAGCCTGCAAACAGTTTGCTGAAGACAAGCAGACTAAGGACATGGATTACTGGAACCATGTCCTGTGGTCTGATGAGACCAAGATTAAACTTATCTGGTTAAGATGGTGTCAAGTGTGTTTGGCAGCAACCAGGTGAGGAGTACAAAGACAAGCGTGTCTTGCCTACAGTCAAACATGGCGGTGAGAGTGTCATGGTCTAGAGCTGCATGAGTTCTGGAGAGCTACAGTTCATTGATGGAACCATGAATGCCAACATGTACTGTGACATACTGAAGCAGAGCATGATCCCCTCCCTTCGGAGACTGGGCCACAGGGCAGTATTACAACATAATGACCCCAAACACACCTCCAAGATGACCACTGCCTTGCTAAAGAAGCTGAGGGTAAAGGTGATAGACTGACCAAGTATGTCTCCAGACCTAAACCCTATTGAGGATCTGTGGTGCATCCTCAAACAAAAGGTGGAGGAGCGCAAGGTCTTTAAGAAAACAAATGCACCCATCACATCTAAGAATCCGTAAGCTACAATACAATAAACGTTTGCTTTTGGGTTTCATACCAGTTTAAAGTTCCCCAGAGTTGGGCTTTAAGTTAAAGTATAACTAAATGTAGCACCCTCTACCATAGGTAAGTGCTATAGGTGAGGATTTTTGTGTGGTATCTGCCAGGCAGGTAAATTTAGGCAGGCCTATGCTTCAGGCTAGGCCTGCTTGTTTTGATCTGGGGCAGGGAGTGGTTAGTGTAGCAGTGGGTGTGACCACCTGTACTTCAGTTCTTGGGCGCCTCCCCTGCTTCCAGGGGGAATGTTTTGGAAGAGGGGCAGGGCTGGGAGCTGTTGTGACAAGGAGCTCATGCGAGGAGCCTTGACCAATCCCCACTTGGAATTGGCAAGGGGCAGGCCTCCTTCATAAGCTCAGTTGAAGCCCACTGGAGGGGAGTTGTTGACTAGGAGACGTGAAGAATGGAGTGCTAGATCACAGCAGGAGGCCCATCCCCATCTGGGGGGGTGCGCGCCTCGGCAGAGGAGCCCGGGAAAGCTGGAAGGGAGCCTCATTCCTGCACGATCATGCAAGAGGTGTCCTGGAACAGAGGGGCTGGAGAAGTGATTGGAATGCATGTCCGGTTAAGTTCTTCACCATGGACTATGAGCAGGAGAAGGTCAGTGAGTGAAACACAGTGGATATCTGGAGAAGGCATGTCAGCGGAGCCTGGTTCAAGGTCAGAGAAGAGACTGTGGTGTTTTGTGTCAAATCGATGTGGCCTGTAGGCACAGGATTTGCAAGTTGGGCTAGCTGGGATCAGTAGTCCACCATTGGTTTCCACTGCTGTCAATCAAATCCAGTGACACAGGAGTGGGTGGCAGGGCCGAGCCCCGGTGTCTGTGTCAATAGACGCAGCAGCGGGACTCGGGAGCAAGCCTGCATTGGTTGTGTCCCCAGGGAAAGCGGCTTTCCGTGGGGGCACCTGATGAAGAGGAGGGGCCAGCGGTGCCCGGCTGCTTTGTGCAAAACGATTCCACAGAGCAGGTAAGTATAGACATTTTTTTACGTCGGCCGAATGGCACGGCTGGGCACAAGCACGTATATATACGTCCTGTACTTGTACCCAGCCGTGGGACGCGGGCGCGCTCCCGCGACCCGGTCCGAAGCTCTGGGACCGGGACCGCGGGTCCCGCGGACCCGATTGCCGCTCGAGTGCGGCGATCGCTCCCCGGAGCTGAAGGGCTTCCCCGTGCTTCACTGTGGCGGCGTATCGTTCGCGTCATTCCCTTTATAGGGAAGACACGATCGATGACGTCACACCTACAGCCACACCCCCTACAGTTGTAAACACTCACACAGTGAACCCTAACTCCTACAGCGCCCCCTGTGGTTAACTCCCAAACTGCAACTGTCATTTTCACAATAAAGAATGCAATTTAAATGCATTTTTTGCTGTGAAAATGACAATGGTCCCAAAAATGTGTCAAAATTGTCCGAAGTGTCCGCCATAATGTCGCAGTCACGAAAAAAATCGCTGATCGCCGCCATTAGTAGTAAAAAAAAAAAAAAAAAATGCAATAAAACTATCCCCTATTTTGTAAACGCTATAAATTTTGCGCAAACCAACCGATAAACGATTATTGTGATTTTTTTTACCAAAAATAGGTAGAAGAATACGTATCGGCCTAAATTGAGGAAAAAAAAATATTATATATGTTTTTGGGGGATATTTATTATAGCAAAAAGTAAAAAATATTGCATTTTTTTCAAAATTGTCGCTCTATTTTTGTTTATAGCGCAAAAAATAAAAACCGCCGAGGTGATCAAATACCACCAAAAGAAAGCTCTCTTTGTGGGGAAAAAAGGACGCCAATTTTGTTTGGGAGCCACGTCGCACGACCGCGCAATTGTCTGTTAAAGCGACGCAGTCCCGAACTGTAAAAACACCTTTGGTCTTTAGCCAGCATATTGGTCCGAGGCTTAAGTGGTTAAGGATATCAAACATTTATCAAACCCCTAGGTTTACCCTAAAAATATACACTGTGTGAGCATGCAGACAAATATATGGTGATTATATATTTGATGTATTGGATATCGTACCTTGTAGCTTCTATTGTAAGACCACTTGAAATGTAGAAGGGAACATCATTGTTGTATTCATCATAGACACCCCATCTTAAATGAGCCCATTCATGGACAAACACTCTTCCTGAAAACACAAGGGAATAGTGTTAATGTAGCGTCATCAGAGCTTTTTTTCTCAGAAAATAGGTGCAGGAACTCAACCACGACCCTGTTCAGATTTCAAAAACAGTAGAAGGGTCTTAAAGAGACATTAAATACCAGAATTGCATTACATACAGAGTGCAGAGTTCAGGGGGTTACACACAGAGTGCAGAGCTGTCACTTGTAAACACAGAAACCAGACTTCTGTGTTTACAAGTAATTGTAGTGAGCGGGCACCAAAGGGTCTGAGCCAAAGGTGGTGGAACTGAGTTCCCCCAAGTTCCCCAAGAAAAAAAGCCCTGAGCGTCATTATTTAGAATTTACAGAAAAACATGGAAACTACTATTTCAGGGTGCCCATAACCATTTTTATCTTTGTAAACACAAAAAGAAAAATCCCTTAATGGACTTTAAAGTCACTGGCGTAGTAAACTGTTGAAAAAAAAAATATATAATGTATTAAACATAATACAAAAAATGTACAATAAAATATATTGGAATGATTACAGTAGCTATACAAAATCACCACACAGATTACACTTTGGAATTCTTTCTTCTGGGGTGCTACAAGAAGGTCAATCGTGTATTTACAATAAAGTGGTATATAAATATACAAACCAACAAGCCAAAGTTAACATTGTCAACAAGTACTGGAATATGTTGTCCTTTGACTCCATATTAGGACAATTTGTTTATGATTGTCCTCTCTTTACATTAAAGAGGGCACCGTCAATCAGAGACAAGCTCATTGCCAGTGAATATAAGAGTGAAGCTAGAAAAGACCCGTGCAAATATAAAGGCACATGTGCAGAGCCTGCAATTATTGTAAATACATGCTTATTCAAAGGAATCTTATTCTCCCTAATGGTCAAACATCCCGTCCTAGGCACTTTGCCAATTGTAGAACCATCTGAGTTGCTTACATGCTATGCTGCGATTGTGGCTGTTTTTATATTGGCAAGACAAAACTTGAATTCTGTAGACGAGCATATAAGCACATAAGAAGTATGCAAAGCAATAACTATGATTTGCCTTCGGGTAGACATGCTAAAATTGTACATGGAGTCAAATTTCCACAAATTAAGTTTCTTATATTAGATTGTATATCCACCCTGAGCTCCAGAGGAGGAGACTGGAACAAGATCCTCCTCCAAATGGAGCTGCGCTGGATACACAATCTTAAAGCTACATCTCTGCCAGGCCTCAATGAGGCCACATGTTTCAAAAGCTTTTGTGAGGGATTTTCCTCAGGATGAATGGAGAAATAAAATATAGTGCATCCATTTGCATTCCTAGGTCCTTTATATGCATCCCCATTTAAGTAATTTGGGTCAATTTATAAGTGATTAACTAACAATTTTTGAGCACCAATATTGTATTGGAATTGTACTGTATGTATATTCATAATGTTAGTCCTGTTAATTGCTCTAAAATACTTAATTATATATATATATATATATATATATATATATATATATATATATATATATGTGTGTGTGTGTGTGTGTGTGTGTTGTATATTAATCCTGTCCTGTGATTTATGGCTAATCCTGATCAGTGTTCCCCTGTGTTTTCTCTACTTCTTTTTTTTTTTTTTTTTCAGTTCTAAAACTTACTACTGGAGGGCTGGAGCTTTTTTGTTTCATGCCCCCCTGTGGTTGGATCTGTTCATAGTGACCAAATATAGTGAATGTATGAAATTTACTGACTCATGCCGGCTGACCTGGGGATGGACCGGATTTTCTAACCGCTGCGGCTTTTTATGGGGACTACAGACGTTTTTTCCTATTTCATCTGGTCTCCATATTACTACTTCAGTGGACATCCGCAGCCCGCTGGAGTAGCTTTCTGTGTCGGTGGGCCACGTGCGCAATGACGTCATTCTGTCGTGCATGCACGGCCGGGATGGGGACGTGCACGTGTGGCTCAGGAAGCCAGCACAGATGCACACTTGGTCTCTCTTCCCCCCTCCCTCTCAGGCACAGCTGAAGCAATTCGGCGAGGCCTGTAATTGGAGGGGGAGGTATACTATAGGCGTCCTTGGAGTCATGGCTGACATTCACCTTTCGGTTTGGATGCCAGGACGTGTCTTTATGGGCAAGGTATGATGTATTATTCGAGTGCCCCCCCCCCACCCCTGTTCTGTCTCATTGATAATGCGGGCTCAGTTCGGGGGGTATGTACTGCACTTTATGCATATCTGTGAGCCAAATGATCTATTTGTTGATAATATCACCTGCCCAATATTGATCTATTAGGTAATAAATAAATAAGGATTTTCAGGCTTATATAAGATTGATTTACAAAAAGTTTAAATAATTGAATCTATTAACTAGTAACATGTTAATATAAACTTAGATTTTTGGCAATGATACACACAGTGTAAACCAGGCATCTATGCAAATGTACATTGATTTTTTCAATTATTTTCTTCATTAACATATACATGGAATATATGTTACCCAGTTTATTTTTTTAGATTAATTAATATATCTGTATTCTGTAGTATTATTTAAATAAAACTATATGATTGATGAACAGAATACAAAGAAATATATATAAAAAAAATGATAGGAATCTAGATGTTTAAGACATCAGTTTATATATTTATATGACTAACCCACTGCTATGCATTTATAACTCTTTTAGCATACACCATCCTTATATCTTCTTATCACCCCTGTACCATCAGCCTGTCCTTATTTGGCACAGGTAGGATGCATTATCTATATAAATAAATAGTTATAGCACTTATTCTAATCCAATCAAGTTTCAATTAAGCTTATTGTGTGCTATATATTTTATCAACTTTACCTGCAGAGTGATGCATTCCTTTTTGGCTTCAGCATTCCTAGCTGTCCCTTGGCCCCTGTTTTCATTGGTGACACCACTACAATATATGTGAGTTTGTTTAAATACATTTAATGCAGATATACTATATCGTATTATTGATTGCTATATGATAACCTTTATGATCTTTTGAAACCACTATATTGTAGATACACGATTGACCTTCTCATAACACCCCTGAAGAAAGAGTTACTCGATACTCTGAAACGCGTCGGCTGAACCCAGAGGATTCCAAAGTGTAATCTGTGTGGTGATTTTGTATAGTTACTGTAATCATTCCAATATATTTTATTGTACATTTTTTGTATTATGTTTAATAAATTATATATTTTTTTCAACAACTACTAATGCTAATGCTTAAAGTGAAAAAATAAAAGTGTAATATAGGGGGTGTCTATAGTATGCCTGTAAAGTGGCATTTTGTCCCCTTGTTTAGAGCAGCACCTGCAGCAAAATTTTATTTTGAAAGGAAAAAAAGGAATTTAAAAATAATCGCGGCAGTAATGAATTGTCGGGTCTCGGCAATACAGATAAAAGTAATTGAAAAAAACAGCATGGGTTCTCCCCTAAAGTTCATTACCAGGCCTTTTTGGTGAGGTATGAATATTAAGGGGAGCCATGAACCAAAATTTAAAAAAAAATTGCGTGGGGGTCCCCCCAAATTCCATACCAGGCCCTTTAGGTCTGTTATGGATATTAAAAAGGAACCCTGCACCAAATAAAAAAAAATGGTTGTAAACGCTCACATATACCCGGTGAAGTAACTTGCCTCAGGTGATACACAGAGACAAAACAAATCCTCCTACATAAATTGTACCTGTTAATCTGCAACCAATTTTTTTCTACAGCCATGTAAAGGGCAGAATTTATGCAGCTTATCTCAGCTTTAAGAAAGCAGAGGGGTGGGGAGCTGAAGTTACATTTGTCAGAGCTCAGTGAGAGCTGACTGTAGGAAAAGGACACACACCCCCCTTTACACAGCACCCAGGAACATAGCTGAGGCTGGCAATCACAGGCTGTGTATAAAATATACGAGTTTCACATTTTGAATTGAATTACTGAAATAAATTTACTTTTTCATGATATTTAAATTTTATGAGATTCACCTGTATGTATGGAACAGGAATTCTGAAGTTACCCTCCACAGAGCTCAGTGAGAGCTAAATGGAGGGAATGGACACATCACCCTTCGCACAGCACACAGGAACAGAGCTAAGGCTGTCAATCACAGGCTGTGTATTTACTTCCAGGTCACTTTTGTCTCTTGGTTTCAGGAAAACATGTCAGAAGTGACTCATGCAGATAGCAGAGGATGGAGGCAGCAGATAGAAATGATACTTAGTGCTCTGGATTGAGACAAGTACACACTATATGCATATGCTTTGTTCATATTCCATGTTTACAACCACTTCAATGAAATAAAGTTTCTCAGTGCACAGCAAATACATGTGATAGATAAATTAATATTGGACTGTTACCTCGTGGGCCATATACATTGATCGAGCTCACATCTACTAAGAACTCAGGAGTGAGGTGAATGTATTGGCCTTGTTCACCACATTGTCCATACTGTAAGGTGTATGGGTCATATCCATAATTCACATGTGGTGATGCGATGATAATATCTGCCTAATGATAAAGAGACAATAGATATATTAAAAAGTTACATTCTGCATAGCTGTGAAATGTAAAGAGGCTTTGCCCTATTTAAAACTTACCCCTGACCTAAATATACCTATTCTCACTACACTTCCCTATCACTTGGCTGCTCCAGCAGGACGATTGAAAAATACCTGTACCTGATGCTTCCAGGTAAGGGAGTGCATGTGACATCCTCCTATGATGCTTTGCTGAGGCCTGAGTGGCCAATAGTCAGGCCTAAACACTGTCACATGAGGAAGGTGATGACATCATCAACATGGTGAATCATCCAAGATGGAGATTACATAGGGTTAGGTCTGCAGAGGAAAGAAGCAGCAGGGAAGCATGGGAAGGGTAAATAGTAGTGGGTTGGATTGATAGACTTTTCAAAGGAAAAAGCTTTGTCTGCAAGATGCTCAAGCAGAGCCGTTAAGGTGATGAACTGGGTAGAGAAACGTATGACATTTACAAACACATTGTTTACTTGTTTAGTGAAATGTCATTAAGCAGAACTGTTATTTATAAAGCTTTTCTATAAGGTAGCAAACATGAGTGATTTAAAGCAGAATATATGCTTTTGCAGACTAAAGTTGTTCAAGTCAGATACCTAATTCTCTGGGGTCAGTTGTAGCAAGGGTCAAGCAAAAGAAAAATGTGCTATGTTGGTGATTCTCTGAAGCAAAGTCAATTACCTGCTCCAGCAGACATATTTTCTACTCAATGGCACATAAGTACTTTTAAATAATAGCCCAAACGGCTTTTTATTAGTTTATGAAGTGCAGTGTGCCTAGAAGCCAAACTTCTCATGCACAAAAGAACACAGTCTCCTTCCCACTCCCTTTGAGGAAGTAATATTCTTAGTTACTTTCCTGAGAATGTACAAACAAGTTGGCCACACTCCAATGACATCAGCTTTCACATTTTATTATTCCAGGACTAATTCACAGGCCAATCCCCACTGACACATTTTGACCAAAGGAGCTTAATCATAGAGATCTCTTGACCTCTCTTTGATTAACC
Source organism: Rana temporaria (assembly GCF_905171775.1). Lineage (NCBI taxonomy): Eukaryota > Metazoa > Chordata > Amphibia > Anura > Ranidae > Rana > Rana temporaria. The sequence goes on from NC_053495.1 coordinate 148,043,241, forward strand.
ACTTCCAGAAAAACAACATACCCATTTTGAGGAAGTGGTTGTACCAGGGTGAAGGCCCCATCGCCACTCCGCTCGCAAGCAACCAGTCAGCTAGTCCCGAACAAAGCGGGAATCAGCTTTGATCGGGTCTCAGATGTAGTAACCCTGAAGTGAAGTCACAACGTCATTTCCCGTTTATTCGGCTGCCCACGGCGCCGATTTACAAAAATCTTTGAGACCCCAGATCCCTCCAAAAAGAGAAAAAGCCTCCCAGGATGTTTATTAGCCTCTTTCAAATTTATTTCCCATTGGGATGCACTGGTTAATGCCCTTATTTAAAATGCTCTTAAAGCATACCCATTTTTCCTCTGTGTTCTTTGGGCCAGATTCACAGCGGAGATACGACGGAGTATCTCAGATACTCCGTCGTATCTCTCAGAGTATCTATGCGACTGATTCATAGAATCAGTTACGCATAGATAGCCCTTAGATCCAACAGGTGTAATTGTTTTACACTGTCGGATCTTAGGATGCAATACCGCGGCCGCCGCTGGGTGGAGTTCACGTCGTATTCCAGTGTCGGGTATGCAAATTAGTAGTTACGGCGATCCACGACGGTTTTTCGCGTTCGCTACATCGCTGCTAGTCTAGTTTCCCGTCGCAAAGTTAGTAGTCATTTTAGGTGCCCTAACTTTACACAGCACACGTATGTGCTGTATAAAGTATGGCCGTCGTTCCTGCGTCGAAATTGAATTTTTTTTTCTTCTTGCGTAAGACGTCCGGGAATACGAAAGTACGCTACACACTTCGCCGTTCGAAAAAATGACGTCACTTCGCGCAAAGCACGGCAGGAATTTCAAAACGGAGCATGCGCAGTAGGTCCGGCGTGGGAGCGCGCCTAATTTAAATGGCACACGCCCCGGCGTAAGTTTTCACGCAAGTGCTTGGTGAATCAGGCACTTGCGATGAAAACTTGCGGCGGTGTAACGTATCTACGATACGTTATGCCGCCGCAGTTCTTTGTGAATCTGGCACTTTGTTCCTAAGATTTTATCACAATTATTATCTTCTAGCAAGGATCATAGTTTAGGGAAGTTGGCTCATTTAAAATTCAGTGTCTTTGTTTTCCCCTATGTTTCCTATTTGTGTGATTCATACTAAAACGAATTGACCTGTGATCGCTGTTTCCTAAATTGCCCTGTGTTTCGACATCCGTGATCAGGTCTGTATTGTTGGTAATCAGTAGGTCTAGTAACGATTTGTTCTAGTTGGTGCATTTACCATCTGACTCATGAAATTGTCCTGCAAGGTATTTAGGAACTGGGGAGCCTTAGATGAATGCACGGCTCCTTCCACCCAGTCTATGTCTGGATAATTAAAATCCCCCATTATAATTGACACTTTCCATTCTTGCTGCTGATCCAAATTGTGTTAGTAGGTCTGCCTCCACCTTCTCTTTCTGGTTAGGGGGCCTATAGCATACTCCCAGTATTACTTTCCCCTTAGTTTCCTCTCTTTTTAGCTTTACCCATAAGGATTCCACCTCCTCCCTTGCTCCCTTAGTGATGTAATCTCTCACATTCACTTGTACATCATTTTTTATATACAGGCATACCCCTCCCCCTTTTTTACCCTTTCTATCCCTGCTACCCTTGAATGGTTGCCCAGGTCACGCTGCAATGATGGGCACTGACGAGGCTGCATTGATAGGCACAGGTGAGCCTGCATTGCTGGGCACTGGTGATGCTGTGCTGAGGGTCACTGATAAAGTTGTTGTTAATATTTATTTTTTTAACTTAATTCTGCATAAAACATTTAAGTGTCATTTCATGAGATAATTTATGAGGGCGTTGTTTAGGGCCCGGGCAGGGTAGGGGTTGGATAGGGCAACTAGTAGCGGGTAACCCTTGAGGCCTGTCTAGTAGCTCAGGACTTCAATTTTGAGCTATATATAAATACACTGCTCCAAAAAAATTAAATTAACACTTTGAAAACATATCAGATCTCAATGGGCAAAAATCTCATGCTGGATATCTATACTGATATGGACTGGGTAATGTGTTAGGAATGAAAGGATGGCACATCATTTGATGGAAATGAAAATTATCCACCTACAGACCCTTGAAGACACCACGAAAATCAAAGTGAAAAATGTATGCAGCAAGCTAGTCCATTTTGGTGAAATTTCATTGCAACAACTCAAAATGGTCCTCAGTAGTTTGTATGGCCCTCAAGTGCTTGACAACATCAGGGCATGCTCCTAATGAGACAACAGATTGTGTCCTGGGGTATTTCCTCCCAGATCTGGACCAGAGCATCACTGAGCTCCTGAACAGACTGAGGTGCAACCTGGCGGCACCAGATGGACCGAAACATAATTTCCTAGAGGTGTTCTTTTGGATTTAGGTCAGGTGAGCGTTGGGGCTATTCAATGGTATCAATTTCTTCATCCTCCAGGAACTGGCTGCATGCTCTTGCGTAGGGTCTGACAATGGGTCCAAGGATTTCATCCCGATACCGAATGTCAGGGTGCCATTGTGTAGCCTGTAGAGGTCTGTGCGTCCCTCCATGGATATGCCTCCCCAGACCATCACTGACCCACCACCAAACCGGTCATGCTGAACGATGTTACAGGCAGCATAAAGTTCTCCGCGGCTTCTCCAGACCCTTTCATGTCTGTCACATATGCTCAGGGTGAACTTGCTCTCATCTGTAAAAAGCATGGGGCACCAGTGGCGGACCTGCCAATTCTGGTGTTCAATGGAAAATGCCAATCAGGCTCCACAGTTTCCGGCAGTGAGCACAGACATTCACAAATCAGTGGCCTGCTGGAGGTCATTTTGTAGGGCTCTGGCAGTGTTCATCCTGTTCCTGTGTTCCTGTGCAACCTTTATAGGGTCCAAGTATCGCCTTGTGCTACCAGTAGTGACACTAACCCTAGCCAAATGCAAAACTAGTGAAAAACAGTCAGAAAAGATGAGTAGGGAAAAAAATTGTCAGACACCTCCACCTGAAAAAACATTCCTGTTTTGGAGGTTGTCTCATTGTTGCCCATCTAGTGCACCTGTTGTTAATTTCAATTAACAGCAAAGCATCTGAAACTGATCAATAACCTCCTCTGTATACACCCCTCCCCCTCTGCTACTTAACAGACCAGATCAAAATCCCAGGAGTTCTGATTCAAAAGTGTTCCTTTAATTTTTTTGAGCAGTGTGTATGTGTATATATATATATATATATATATATATATATATATATATATATATATATATATATATATATATATATATATAGATATATATTATAGAAGAAATGTTGACGGTGGAATGCACACGATCCAGTTGTAGCAGTGCAAGCAATCAGACCCTTCCACAGGTCATATATAGAAAAAACAATCAGATGAGATTGCTGCACTTAAAATTTATTTTGAAAAATTTAAATTCCATTCAGTGTCAAATGCATGACGGTTTTGGGCTATACAATGTGTTTTGTTGTTTTGTTGTTTTTTTCTCAGCGCATATTGAATGTGATAGGAAAAGTGATAGCACCTGATGACCCATGACTTCATATATGCCTATATGTTTCTTTGCATTGGTTGATTTTTCCTATTGGTACAAAATGATTCATTGATTATTTGATCCCACAGGAGATAGGAGTGTATAAATATGCTTGTAAAAACCATTATCATTGCATATGTTTTGCTCTGAAGAAGGGCGATATTTGTATAGCCCGAAACCGTCATGCATTTTTAAATACATTTTAAGTGCAGCAATCCCATCTGATAATTTTATATATATATATATATATATATATATATATATATATATATATATATATATATATATATATATATATATATGTATATATATTGTATATAAATGATTGGGGGTTCTAAGTAATTTTCTAGCAAAAAAATACTGATTTTAACTTGTAAGCGACATGTGTCAGAAATAGGCTTGGTCCTTAAAGTGGAGGTTCATCCGAAAAACGTTTTTTTTTTACATTAGAGCCAGCACAGTAAGGACATTTCATTTCGGCATGTTTTTTTTTTCTCTGCACTTACCTTTATATTCTGATTTTGTCCAGGGCTTCCGCGTTCTGATGTCTCCGGGACTGGGCGTTCCTATCCCAGCCTCAGGGTTCCGATGACTGCGGGACTGGGAGTTCCTATCCTTCCGTTCGATGATTGACGGCTTGTGAAACAGGTGACCTGTCGCACAACGCGCGTCACCAGATTTCCGGAAATTGCCGAGCTGCGAGTCGGCACTATACGGCGCCTGCGCCCGCCGTGTAGAGCTGACTGCGCAGGCGCCGTATAGTGCCGACTCGCAGCTCCGCTATTTCCTGACATCTGGTGACGCGCGTTGTGCGACAGGTCACCTGTTTCACAAGCCATCAATCATCGAACAGAAGGACAGGAACGCCCAGTCCTGCAGTCATCGGAACCCGGAAGCCCTGGACAACATCAGGATATAAAGGTATGTACAGAGGAAAAAAAAACACCGAAATGTAATGTCCTTACTATGCTGGCTCTGATAGATGTAATTTAAAAAAAAAAATTGGGTTAAGCCCCCTTTTGGGTCAAATGTGTCAGGGGGGCTTGGTCTAGATGAACTCTTCTGTGATTTAGTCCTGGAATAATAAACCTACGTGAAGGTTGATATCATAGGAGTGCAGCCGACTTGTTTGTTCATTTCATGTAGGGAGCATTGATGAGCTCCTACACATGAAACCATAGAGATGGGTGGATTGTGGACTTTGAGCAGGAGTTTCCTTTGGTAACTGAAATGATCTCTTGTTTGGACAATGATTTTTCACAGAGAACATTTTGGAGACCTTTTTTTTTTAAAGCAGTAAGTAATGCCAATGGGTACAGCCAACAGAAAATACTGTAAATGAAGCACTCTCTTACAAGCTTACTAAATTTACAAATGTATGCATAACAATTTCATCTGTGATAAAACCAAAACATTTGTAATTTCTTACCTTATCATATGTTTCTGTTCTTACTTTTGCATAACTTCCCTTTTGCCATGTCAATGGTATTAGAATTTTTACACTCCGAATGAACAGCCTATTTTGTGTTGCTCTGAATAAATAACTTGACGCTTCTTTAACCATACTCTTGAGAAAAAAAAACACATATATTATTGTCAATGGAAATAAAATCCCACAGTGCAAACTAGTATTTAGATATTATATTTATATAGAGTGAAGAATGAGTTGCTAGATATTTTAAAATGCCACTTGAGGTGGTTTATTGCTGTAATTTTCCAAATACATTTTATCAATACACTAGATCTGTGATGACACTTTTAATTATAAATGGACTATGAACAGGTGTTTTATTTTTTTTAAAGATTATCCAAACCAAATAGATGAAATGATCCACATTTCCACCAATAAAACAAAGAATACTGATTGCCCAATATTAAGCTCAGTTAGTCATGGTGGTTTTAAAAAAAAATTATGTTTAAGGGTCACAGAGGGTTGTGTTTATTACAATGAAATTTACTCCTAACACTTTGAACCCAGAGAACACTGGTACATATAAATCTGGACTGAATGTCTATTTATTTAGCTATAAAATTTGATAACATTGGAATTCTAGATAAAAAGTCCACCTGTGATGCCAAGGCTGATGTGCTTAGAAACTAAGGGCCATAAAGAGGCAATTTGACTGGGTGAGGACAAACAATTAGGCTACTCAGCAATCTTGTGTCTTCCTTACATATGTTTATACTTTTATAAATTGTAATCTATTGGATTATATCAGTAACAAAAGACCTTCTATGGTCTTTTGTGATGCAACAGTATTCACCACAGATCAATTAGTAATTGATAAAAAGATCCAAACTGGTTGAAGTACCTGTGATTCAGAGATCTGCAACAGTTTAGTCAATTGACAAATATGTTTTCCACCTTATAAACACAGCCATTACTCTGTGCATATTACCAATTCTCCTCATCATTTTCCCTGGCAGTGATTCTTGGCACCAGTTACAATAATCAAATTCTCCAGTCTGACACATTTCAGAGTAGTGGTGAAACTACCAGGGTCACAAAGGCGACCTTGCGACTGGGCCTTTGTGTTCCACCACCACGGGGGCCCCAATACGGCAGGAAGGTGGGTATACATTTGAATAGAATATAATATATATTAGAAAATAAATGAAAGGAATAGAAATTAAATAACAATACAATATAATGGAATATAAAGAATATAACCATCTTCCAAAATTGGAATTTCGGTTAAAATAACATTTTGAATAGAATTTTAATGGATTTTGAATTGCAAATGATTTGAATTTGACAAATTTGGTCCAATTAAGTTCAATTTGACTGAATTTGGAAAATTCTAATTGATTCCAATTCGGATAAATAATGTGAATTCCAAAAACGAGTTAAACTAATTTAATAAAGCGAATTTATGAAAATAACAAATCGAAACAAAACACATTTTTTAGTTCTACACATGTCTAGCCCCAGGACCGATGAAAAGGGACCTCGGACTGTTTCAGATGCTGTATTTTACAATTTATCATAGCAAATTTTTGGACGAGATTGTAACAAACAGTACATTTTCCAAAACATGGGGCAACCTTTGGATGTCCAGCACCAAGCCTGTGTGTTGAAAATGTGAATTGTTTTCTTAGCAATTTGTAGAATATTTCAATTCTTTTACAGGCAAAAAAACATTTCTGTTAGAAATTTGAATTGGAATCACCATTTCTTTCTAAAGAAAACCTAATTTACAAGTAAGATAACTATATTTAGACTTTATTGTCTGTATGTCATCACAAATACTAGGTCATGTCTAAGCGAGACTTTGTTTTCTGTATTACCTGATCCTGAATGTAAAAAAAAAAACCCAGTTAAAGCAAATTTGCGAAACTTCTCCACCAATGGATAAAATAGTCACATAGAAATAAAATCGTTAGATAAAGACAGAGGAGGATGGCCCCTCAAAAGCATTATGCCTTTGCTGTGTACACTTCACTTTGCTCATTAAATATTGGAATCTTCATTCTTCTTTATAAGCAAGCAAGTAAGTCTCACTATTTAATATTTTTAATAGCTCTGAACCTGTTACACAATATAAATTCTCCTAAAACTCACTTTTATACGATTAAAAAATCATGTAGCTCAGTAATCGATTTTCATGTTGTGAACAGACATAAAAACTATTGGTCCATCCTACTTTACAGGTTGGTACTATTTTTTAAATAAAATATGATATAGTTAAGCATCATTTTTAATTGTGTTTCATATGTGTACATGATTTTCCATGATCAAAGTTAAGCAAATATGAGGAATGAAAATTTTTTTAAAAAAGTTTCTAATACTAAATATATGCTAATAACCATTTAAAAAAAATATAAATTATACATGATAGAATTATAGATAGATAGACAGATAGATGCCAATACTACAAAGCCACTTTATTCAGAAAGTTAGGTTACCTTTATATTGTCAATAATTTTTGCATCTTCAGGGACTACAGGATTAATTGCAAAGACAATATCTTCATAGCCTCCATTGGTAAGTTTTACCATGGAGCCACTTCCGAAGGAAAGTGTCTGAGATAGTAAAAGCAAAAATAAAACTCTGCATGTCATCTTCACCAGCTACTCACAGGTTCTGCTCAAGTATGTATTTTTATAGTCTATATATACATGATGCTATTAGGCAATCTGTATGGACTTTGATACCGGATTCAGATTTTTCGTCATATCTTTTATTTCTTTGCGGTACAGAAAATGATACATTTATTACCCCTATCTAGACACAGTCAAGTGCTGTAATAAGGAAATAGCAAAGGTAATACAAGAAATTATGATTATTTCAATAATTGTTAAAAAATAAAGATTTATCTGTTTTAAGTAAGCCATTAGAATACATCTAAACCTACTTTTAGTAAGAATAGGGAAGGGTTATGAACACTGTTTGATTTATTCATTGATGTCTATGTTCTGTTTGGCAGATTCATCCTCTATATTTGACCTGGTGACCATTGGCCCAGATTCAGTAAGCAATTGCGCCTGCGTAACCATAGTTACGCAGCGCAATTGCTGACTTGCGCCGGCGTAACGAGTTCTCCTGATTCAGAGAACTCGTTACGCCGACTGCAGCCTAAAATCTGCGTGGCATAAGGCTCTTATGCCACGCAGATTTTAGGCTGCATTCTTGCGATGACCGCTAGGGGGCGTTCCCATTGTGGTCAGCGTATAGTATGCAAATTGCATACTTACGCCGATTCACAATGTTGCGCGCCCCCTGCGTACGCAAGTTACGTCGTTTCCGTACGGCGTGTTTAGCGTAAGGCTGCCCCTTCTAATAGCAGGGGCAGCCAATGCTAAACTATATCCGGCGTTCCCGCGGCGCGACGTTCGAATTTTACGTTGCTTGCGTAAGTGAATCGTAAATGGCGCTGGACGCCATTCACGTTCACTTTGAAGCAAATGACGTCCTTGCGACGTCATTTGCCGCAATGTACGTCGGGAAAGTTTCCCGACGGAGCATGCGCTCTACGTTCGGCGCGAGAGCGCACCTAATTTAAATGATTCCCGTCCCCAGCGGGATCATTTACATTGCGCACGCTTACGCCGGGCAATTTTGCAGGCGCGCCCTCGCAATTTACGGAGCTACTGCTTCGTGTATCAAGGGGAGCGCAAAATATTTGCGGGGGTGCAGGGCAAAATCGTTGCCCTGCGCCTCCGCAAATAGAGCGCAATTCTTTCTGAATCCGGGCCACTGTCTCTAGGACTGGAATTAAGGGTAACAACTATTTAGGTGCTGATTTTGCTCACTTTAGAGAGGTTTCCTCTCACCTCCTTATGTATCTAGAGGACAGAAAGTGAAGGTATTGGTGCACAGATGGGTAAAAGGGTCTTTTTCTACTCTATCCAAAGCCCAAATATATATATATATATACTGTATATGGCTTTAGATATTATTTAATGTTATAACTGTAGACAGATGGCAAAAATCTAGTTCCAACGTAAAAAGTGTGGACTTGAAATTGTCCTTTTACATATGAAGCACACACTAAAGTAAATGTATGTTGCTAGCATCCAATGCCTGCACAGCAAAGTTAAAAAATGTAAAGTGCCCTGGAAGACAAAAACAGTCCTATGTCTTTTAACCACTTGTTGACTGACGTACATATTAAAACATCCTGTCAGCAAGTGGTTATACCAGCATCATAGCTGCATCTGCCACCCTGATCCTGGTATCATTTTTTCAGCAGGTGACCTGCTTTCTTGTAGAAGTGATCCAGGAGGCAGTTTTTTTTTTACAGTGCCTGAAGGTCCCCTTCTTCCACTGGGGAGTCTGGGACCATGGTAATCAGTCAGGATTAGGGTTAAGCGAACCCGAACTGTAAAGTTCGGGTTCGGTACGGACTTTGGGTTTTTCCCGAACCCGAACCCGAATAATTGGAAAAAGTCCGGGTTCGGGTTCGGAGTTCGGGTATGTTTTGGCGCGCTGCACGGCAGCCAATCGCCATTCGTGTTACTACTGTGACTGGGAACTGATCACAGCCATGCCTACTTATGGCATGGCTGTGATTGACCAGTCTCTATATCAGATAGAGGCACACAGCACAGATCGTCACTCTGCTTCACTCATGATAGGGAAAGGCTGCTGGAATCTGCTGCTTAGGGAAAGTCTTAGGCCCCATACTCACGAGCAAACATGTCTGCTGAAACTGGCCCGCAGGCCAGTTTCAGCAGACATGTTTGGTCGTGTGTGGGCGCGAGCGGGCCGAATTCCAGCAAACATTTGCCCGCCGGGCCTTTTCCCAGCAGACAAATATTCCTGGACTTGTTTTAAAACAGTCCGCTGGAATTCAGCCCGCTCGGACATGTACGGTCGTCAGTACAGACCTACCGTACATGTCCAGGCGCCCGCCGTCCCTCGCATGCGTCGAATGACTTCGACGCATGCGTGGAAGCATTTTAAAGGCGGGCCGCCCACGTCGCCGCGTCATTGTCGCGGCGACACCGCGTCATCGACGCGGCGACACCGCGGACACGCCCCGCGTATTGTTTACGCGCGGACTTCTGTACGATGGTGTGTACAACCATCGTACAGAAGCCCTCTGGCAGACATGTATGGTGGAAACGGTCCGACGGACCGCTTTCACCATACATGTTTGTCCGTGTGTACCCGGCCTTAGGTGTATCTGGCTCGTTGTCACTGTGCTTCACTTATGTGAGGGAAAGGCTGCTGAATCTGCTCAGGGACAGTGTTAGGTGTATGCTGCTCCAGAAATATCAACAAGCACTCTATTCCTGTGACATCTGCTGTGCTTCATATAGTTTAGGAATTTTGTTCAGCTATAGGGGCAGTTTGCAATCTATAGGTCACTCTGAATATTTCAACAGCACTGCACCTGCCACACCACCTGTGCACCTGTGATACTGTACATAGTCAGGGACAGGTTCCTGAAATATTTTTCCTATAGGGGCAGTCAGCACTCTATAGGTGACTGAGTATTTCAACAGCACTACACCTGCCACACCACCTGTGCACCTGTGATATACTGTGTTTCTGTCAAGTACATAGTCAGGGACAGGTTCCTGAAATATTTTTCCTATAGGGGCAGTCAGCACTCTATAGGTGACTGAGTATTTCAACAGCACTACACCTGCCACACCACCTGTGTACCTGTGATATACTGTGTTTTTGTCAAGTACATAGTCAGGGACAGGTTCCTGAAATATTTTTCCTATAGGGGCAGTCAGCACTCTATAGGTGACTGAGTATTTCAACAGCATTACACCTGCCACACCACCTGTGCACCTGTGATATACTGTGTTTCTGTCAAGTACATAGTCAGGGACAGGTTCCTGAAATATTTGTCCTATAGGGGCAGTCAGCACTCTATAGGTGACTGGGTATTTCAACAGCAGTACACCTGCCACACCACCTGTGCACCTGTGATATACTGTGTTTCTGTCAAGTACATAGTCAGGGACAGGTTCCTGAAATATTTTTCCTTATAGGGGCAGTCAGCACTCTATAGGTGACTGAGTATTTCAACAGCAGTACACCTGCCACACCACCTGTGCACCTGTGATATACTGTGTTTCTGTCAAGTACATAGTCAGGGAAAGGTTCCTGAAATATTTTTCCTATAGGGGCAGTCGGCACTCTATAGGTGACTGAGTATTTCAACAGCAGTACACCTGCCACACCACCTGTGCACCTGTGATATACTGTGTTTCTGTCAAGTACATAGTCAGGGACAGGTTCCTGAAATATTTTTCCTTATAGGGGCAGTCAGCACTCTATAGGTGACTGAGTATTTCAACAGCAGTACACCTGCCACACCACCTGTGCACCTGTGATATACTGTGTTTCTGTCAAGTACATAGTCAGGGAAAGGTTCCTGAAATATTTTTCCTATAGGGGCAGTCAGCACTCTATAGGTGACTGAGTATTTCAACAGCAGTACACCTGCCACACCACCTGTGCACCTGTGATATACTGTGTTTCTGTCAAGTACATAGTCAGGGACAAGTTCCTGAAATATTTTTCCTATAGGGGCAGTCAGCACTCTATAGGTGACTGAGTATTTCAACAGCACTACACCTGCCACACCACCTGTGCACCTGTGATATACTGTGTTTCTGTCAAGTACATAGTCAGGGACAGGTTCCTGAAACATTTTTCCTATAGGGGCAGTCAGCACTCTACAGTATAGGTGACTGAGTATTTCAACAGCAGTACACCTGCCACACCACCTGTGCACCTGTGATATACTGTGTTTCTGTCAAGTACATAGTCAGGGACAGGTTCCTGAAATATTTTTCCTATAGGGACAGTCAGCAATCTATAGGTGACTCTGTATATTTCAACAGCACTGCACCTGTCCCCTGTGATATACTGTCTGTGCAGTACATTGTTTAGGGCTGGGTTCCTGCTTCTTGCTATAGGTGGATAAATATATAGGTGAATCTCTGCCTATTTCACCAGCTTACACTTTTTTGTATTTAAAACTTCTCAAAATTAGGGCAAGACCCTAAATTTGAGAAATATATAGGTGAATCTCTGCCCATTTCACCAGCACTCCACCTTTCCCCTGTGATATACTGTCTGTGCAGTACATTGTTTAGTGCTGGCTTCCTGCTTATTGCTATAGGTAGAGAAATATATAGGTGAATCTCTGCCTATTTCACCAGCTTACACTATTTGTGTATTTAAAATTTCTCAAAATTAGGGCAAGACCCTACATTTGATAAATATATAGGTGAATCTCTGCCCATTTCACCAGCACTCCACCTGTCCCCTGTGATATACTGTCTGTGCAGTACATTGTTTAGTGCTGGCTTCCTGCTTATTGCTATAGGTAGAGAAATATATAGGTGAATCTCTGCCTATTTCACCAGCTTACACTATTTTTGTATTTAAAATTTCTCAAAATTAGGGCAAGACCTTAAATTTGAGAAATATATAGGTGAATCTCTGCCCATTTCACCAGCACTCCACCTGTCCCCTGTGATATACTGTCTGTGCAGTACATTGTTTAGTGCTGGCTTCCTGCTTATTGCTATAGGTAGAGAAATATATAGGTGAATCTCTGCCTATTTCACCAGCTTACACTATTTTTGTATTTAAAATTTCTCAAAATTAGGGCAAGACCCTAAATTTGAGAAATATGAGGAAAACCTCAAATAAGGGACGTGGCCGCGGTCGTGGTGCTGCTGGTGGAGCTCCTGTTACAGGGAGAGGACGTGGTCGATCTGCGCCAGCTACAAGCACAAGTGAAACACCTTTCTCAGGTGCGAGTAGCCGACAGAGCCTGCAGTGGTATTTGGTTGGGCCTAATCCAGCTCTACGAATGTTGAGGCCAGGAGCAGAACAGGCGGTAGTAGATTGGGTTGCTGACAGTGCCTCCAGTTCCTTCACATTGTTTTCCAACCAGTCTTGTGCTGAAAGTTCAGAGTTGGCGCCTGCAGCCGATGTCCACCATCAGTCTTTCACCTCACCCCCTTGCAAATCAGCCAAGCAGTCTGAGCCCCAAAGCATGCAGCAGTCTCTTCTTCTTTTTGATGAGTCTGTTAGCATGTGTTCCCAGGGCCATCCACCTAGCCCAGCCCCAGAAGGGGAAGAGATTGAGTGCACCGATGCCCAACCACTTATATTTCAGGATGAGTTCATGGGGGGACCATCACAGCACGTCTTGCATGATGATGATGAAGCTGGTGCTTTTGCAATTGTGCAGACCGACAAGGAGGGCAGTGGTGAAGACTGGGTGGAAGATGATGTGGAGGACGATGAGGTCCTCGACCCGACATGGAATCAACCTCATGCAGGTGACCCATGTAGTTCGGAGGAAGAGGCGGTGGTCGCACAGAGCCACCAGCACAGCAGAAGAGGGAGCAGGGTGCCAAAGCAGAGCGTCCGTCCCCTAGACAGTACGCCTGCTACTGTAAAAGGGGGGGTAAATAGAGGCGCTTGCCAAAAATTGACTAAAATAACTAAAATACCAAACAACGCACAGCAACGTATGGATAGTATGATAGATCCAAAATAATGTTTCACTCCTTGTTTCCAATACCTTCAAAAGCATCTACATTGAGATGAATGAGGTGGAGATAGTGAAAATTAATAATCCAAAGAAAATAGACTAAAAATAATAATTGATAGTCAACACATTAATAGCAATCCAATAGTGTCATAAAACAGTGATAACTTAACAGTGATAGATCCGTATGAAGGACCAGAAAGAACACAGTGTAAATTCTGAGTGATAAAAAATGAACATCAATGTTTGTGAATAAATAATCTTCAGAGTAAAAAGATATAAGATATGTATAAAGATATTATAAATATAAGTAAAAAATGTTGAATAAAAAATTCAAGTTAATTAAAGTGTTTCAAGTCAACCTCCAAAAATAGTGGAAAGTTCCAAAAGAAAGGTGCAGAAAAGACTTGTAATAAGGTGCAAATCCAAATTCTTCCAAAAAAAGTGTAGATAATAAATTAAATAAGTGCTGCCATCCACCGCACGAAATTCCAGTGTAGTTTGTGCAGACTCGTGAAAAATAATTCCAGCCTCTCACCTCAAAACAGGTTAAACCAGCCTGTTAGATGTATTGAAGGATTCCAGCAGTGTAAACTCTATGGGTCACTCCAAGAACGTCCACCAAGGGAGAGACTCCAGACCACTCACATGAAAGTAGATGTAAACTCCATAGTGTAATAAGTTCGACACATTTTATTAGTGGTTAAAACAAGGTATTACACTCACATTTAGCAGGAGATGTCAACAGCATGCAGCAAATGTTTGTATGTAAAGCAATAGATCTCCGCTCTCGGCCGCGAGCGGAGATGACGTCACCGTCGGCACTTTCCTTCACCTGACGCGTTGCGTAGCAGATCAACGCTACTTAGTCATAGGTATCTGGTATTTGGAGGTTGACTTGAAACACTTTAATTAACTTGAATTTTTTATTCAACATTTTTTACTTATATTTATAATATCTTTATACATATCTTATATCTTTTTACTCTGAAGATTATTTATTCACAAACATTGATGTTCATTTTTTATCACTCAGAATTTACACTGTGTTCTTTCTGGTCCTTCATACGGATCTATCACTGTTAAGTTATCACTGTTTTATGACACTATTGGATTGCTATTAATGTGTTGACTATCAATTATTATTTTTAGTCTATTTTCTTTGGATTATTAATTTTCACTATCTCCACCTCATTCATCTCAATGTAGATGCTTTTGAAGGTATTGGAAACAAGGAGTGAAACATTATTTTGGATCTATCATACTATCCATACGTTGCTGTGCGTTGTTTGGTATTTTAGTTATTTTAGTCAATTTTTGGCAAGCGCCTCTATTTACCCCCCCTTTTACATGTTCTTTGGTGCGTGAGCACTATTTTAGTAGTGGCTGCTGCTTTTAGATTTTAGTTGATATTTTAAACAAATTATTTACAGTTAGGCTGGTTTTGCGCATTGGTTCCCCCCATATACAACGCCTGCTACTGCCCAACACAGCAAGGGACCAAGCACACCAAAGCCAGGTCCAAGGAGTTCCCTAGCGTGGCAGTTCTTCACACAATGTGCTGATGACAAGACACGCATGGTTTGCACGTTGTGCAATCAGGGCCTGAAGCGAGGCATAAACGTTCTCAACCTGAGCACAACCTGCATGACCAGGCATCTAAGTGCAAAGCACGAGCTGCAGTGGAGTAGACACCTCAAAAACCAAGAAAGGTCTCTGGCTCCTCCAGCTTCCTCTTCTGCATCAGTCTCGGGCCTCTCTGCCTCTTCATCCACCTCCGTAGTGACAGTGCCACCTGCCACCCCTCAATTAGAGGACCGGCAAGCAACACTATCACCTGGGTCACCAAACATCTCCACAATGTCCCATGGAAGCATTCAGCTCTCCATCTCCCAAACACTGGAGCGTAAGAGGAAGTACCCCTCTACCCACCCGCGATCCCTGGCCCTGAATGCCAGCATTTCAAAATTACTGGCCTTTGAAATGCTGTCATTCCGTCTGGTGGAGACGCAGAGTTTTAAAAGCCTGATGGCATTGGCTGTCCCACAGTACATCGTGCCCAGCCGCTAATACTTTTCCAGGCGAGCCATCCCTTCCCTGCACAACCAAGTGGAGGACAAAATCAGGTGTGCACTGCGCAACGCCATCTGTGCCAAGGTCCACCTAACTACGGATACATGGACCAGTAAGCACGGTCAGGGACATTATATCTCCCTAACAGCGCACTGGGTAAATGCAGTGGCGGCTGGGCCTGAGGCGGATAGCAGTTTGGCGCATGTCCTTCCACCACCGAGGATTGCAGGGCGCTTCAGTTTGCCTCCTGTTCCTATTGCCTTCTACTCCGCTTCCTCATCCTCTAACGCCTCCTCATCCAGTCAGCGTAACAAATTCACCACCAACTTCAGCACAGCCATGGGTAAAGTCCAGCAAGCAGTTTTAAAACTTTCCTGTTTGGGGGAAAAACCACACACCGCGCAGGAGTTGTGGAGGGACATGGAACAACAGACCGATGAGTGGTTGGCGTCAGTGAGCCTCAAGCCGGGCCTGGTGGTGTGCGATAACGGGCGAAATCTCGTAGCAGCTCTGGGCCTAGCCGGTTTGACGCACATCCCTTGCCTGGCGCATGTGCTGAATTTGGTGGTGCAGAGTTTCCTGAGAACTTACCCCGATATGCCACAGCTGCTGCAGAAAGTGCGGGCCGTCTGTGCGCACTTTCGGCGTTCTCACCCTGCTGCTGCTTGCCTGGCAGCGCTGCAGTGTATCTTCAGCCTTCCCGCTCACCGCCTCATATGTGATGTGCCCACAAGGTGGAACTCCACCTTGCACCTGCTGGCCAGACTGTGCGAGCAGCAGCAGGCGATAGTGGAGTTCCAGCTGCAGCACGCACGCGTGAGTCGCTCTGTGGAACAGAACCATTTACCACCAATAACTGGGCCTCCATGCGAGACCTGTGTGCCTTGTTGCGCTGTTTTGAGTACTCCACCAACATGGCCAGTGCCAATGACGCCGCTCTCAGCGTGACTATCCCAGTTCTATGCCTCCTTGAAAAAACGCTACAGGCGATGATGGAAGAGGATGTGGCACAGGAGGAGGAGGAGGAATCGGGATCATTTGCAAGGTTTTTAGGGCAGTCATTCACAAGTGGCTCCGAGGGTGGGTTCGTGCACCAACAAAGGCCAGGTACACAATTGTCTAGCAAGGGCACAGTTCTGGAGGATGACGTGGTGGAGGATGAGGAGGAGGTAGACATGGAGGAGGAACCATGTTCACAGCAGGATGGCATCCAGACCAGCTCATGGCCATTACTGGTGCGTGGCTGGGGGGATACAGAGGACACAGATGATACACCTCCCACAGAGGACAGATTTTCGTTGCCTCTGGGCAGCCTGGCACACATGAGCAATTACATGCTGCAGTGTCTCCGCAATGACCGGCGTGTTTCGCACATTATGACATGTGCTGATTACTGGGTGGCCACGCTGCTGGATCCCCGTTACAAGGACAATGTACCACCTGGCAGCGGGGGCACAGTAGAAGCAGAAGGCGAAGGCAGAGGAGGAGGAAGAGGTCGCCAACGCAGCAGGGGCACCGCCAGCACCTCAGAAGGCAGGGTTAGCATGGCCGAAATGTGGAAAAGCTTTGTCAGCACGCCACAACAAACAGCACCACCAGCTGATATGGAACGTTTTAGCAGGAGGCAGCATTTCAGCAACATGGTGGAGCAGTATGTGAGCACACCCCTACATTTACTGAATGACGGCTATGCCCCCTTAAACTTCTGGGTCTCCAAATTGGGCACATGGCCTGAGCTTGCCCTTTACGCCTTGGAGGTGCTGGCCTGCCCTGCGGCCAGTGTATTGTCTGAACGTGTATTTAGCACGGCAGGGGGCGTTATCACAGACAAGTGCAGCCGCCTGTCCAGAGCCAATGTGGACAAGCTCACGTTCATTAAAATGAACCAGGCATGGATCCCACAGGACTTGTCCGTACCTTGTGCAGAATAGACACCGGGCCGCCCTTACCCAGCCATTGTTTTTTTCTGAGCTTTCTAGGGTTGCCATCTCATCCCTTTCAAAGCAAAAACATATTAATTACACAGGTTCTCTGGCTGATTAAGGTGCTGCTAATTAAACTCACTTGGTGCCTTATCGATATCAAATTAGCCCCAGAACCTGTGTAACTCTGTGTTCAGGTTTAAAGGGATGAGGTAGCAACCCTAGATCTGTCTCACTATTTTGGGGTTTACCCTAATTTGAAAAATAAATCAATTAAAAACCAAAACCTGCTGTGTTGGCTACCTCCTCCTCCTCCTCCTCCTCCTCCTCCACCGCCGCTTCCACCTTCAGTCACATTCTTAGGCTTACGCACTGCAACTGCTTTCTTTAAGTCCCACCAGAGGTTCTCAATCAGATTTAAGTCTGGTGACTGCGAAGGCCACTCCAAAATGTTCCAGCCTTTAATCTGCAACCATGCTCTAGTGGACTTGGAGGTATGCTTGGGATCATTGTCCTGTTGAAAGGTCCAACGTCTCCCAAGCCTCAGGTTTGTGACGGACTGCATCACATTGTCATCCAATATCTCCTGGTACTGAAGAGAATTCATGGTACCTTGCACACGCTGAAGCTTCCCTGTACCTGCAGAAGCAAAAAAGCCCCAAAGCATGATTGACCCCCCACCATGCTTCACAGTAGGCAAGGTGTTCTTTTCATCATAGGCCTTGTTCTTCCTCCTCCAAACATAGCGTTGATCCATGGGCCCAAACAGTTCTAATTTTGTTTCATCAGTCCACAGAACACAATCCCAAAACTTGTGTGGTTTGCCCACATGACTTTTGGCATACTGCAGTCGACTCTTCTTATTCTTTGGAGACGGCAAGGGGGTGCGCCTGGGAGTTCTGGCATGGAGGCCTTCATTACGCAGTGTGCACCGTATTGTCTGAGCAGAAACTTCAGTACCCACATCTTTTCTCAGTTCCTCAGCAGTCACACAGGGACTTTTCTCCACTCTACGCTTCAGGTAGCGCACAGCAGTCGAAGTCAGCATCTTCTTTCTGCCACGACCAGGTAGCGTTTCAACCGTGCCCTTTGCCTTGAATTTTGCATTTACTACAGTATTACAAAACCAATTGATGTCATATTAGTTGCATATGGTTCTTTATGAAGTCCTTGTAGGATTTCATTCTGAATACAATTACAAATGTACACTAAATTCCTTAAAACCCTTTACAGCATTGGGGGGTTCAATAATTTTGAACAAAACTGTATGGACCTCAAAGGTCAAAAATCATTATATTTTTTTATTTAAATTTTTTTTATCTTATTTTAAGTTATTTCCCTATCCACATTTATTTCCAGAGTACTTTCCATGCTCTTCCCGACATTTTGCTGCCATTTGCAGCCCTCCAGCCCTTTCCCTTCGTTTTTTAGAGACATTTTTGTAGTCAAAAGTCTGGGTCCCCATTGACTTCAATGGGGTTTGGGTTCAGGTCAAAGTCAGGGTTCGGGTTCGCTCCCGAACCCGAACTTTTTTTTCAAAGTCCGGGTTCGGGTCCGAACCCGAACATCCAGGTGTCCGCTCAACTCTAGTCAGGATGACTGCCCACATAGGAGATGGAGAAAAATCCTTCTCCTGTTCTCCTCTGTGATGAAACTTACCGGAAATGAAAAGGGAAGGATCATTTCAGAGCCATCATTTCCTAGCTCTTGTAGCCAGGGAAGCATCTAGCCAAGCCTGATCTGTGCTTAAATAGTTGCTTTGGAAAGCAGTGGAGACATCAGGGGTCTAATAACCCCCTGATGTCTCCATAAAGAGTATCTATCACCTGTGTAAAATCAATCAGCGCAATTAAATCCTAAATATCAATTGATGCGACAGTGAATAAATAATTAGCTGCTATCACTCAGTGTTTTCATGCCACCTAAATAATCAAATATACATAAATAAGCAGTGCTGCACTACTAAAATTACAATGTGCATAAACAATGGACATGTGCATTCGTTTTCGTCCGAATGCATTTTCGTCCGAATTTCAGGTATTTTCGTTATCGTTTTAACAAACTAAAAAGATTATTCTACATAGAAAGGAAAGATTTGACATTATAGAGAGAAAAGATTCGACATAGAGAGAAAAGATTTGACATTATAGAGAGAAAAGATTCGACATTGTAGAGAGAAAAGATTCGACATTGTAGAGAGAAAAGATTTGACATGATGATGAATGTTATTGGCTGATTGTAACCAAAGCAGAGGAGCAGTAAAATAGCTAGAACTAACTTGGCAATTCAACATGAACAACAAAGATTCGACAAAGCATCAAAAAACATACAAATGTTGAATCTGTCATTGAAGGCTTATGGTGTCTGTCAAAAGTTCTAAGAAGATTCGACAGAGCAGCTAAACTGTACGACGCCGCAATTATACATTTCCGGTCAAATGCTCGGCCCATAGGCTATCGAAAAATTCTAAAGTTGGTTGACTAGTAATAATAATTAATAAATATAATTATTACTAGTCATACAACATTAGAATTCTAATATAGCTAGCTTGTAGGCGGAACATTCGACCGGAAATGTATGATCGCGGCGTTGTACAGTTTTGCTGCTCCGTCGAATCTTCTTTGAACATTCGACAGACACCATAAGCCTTCAATGACAGATTCGACCTTAATTCATTCAGATTTTCGGACGAATGCAATTTCTAACGAAAAACAAAATAGATAAAAATGAATTTCGGGAGTAACTAAATGTATTTATTTTTTGGACGAAAACAAAATTCTGAAACAAAATATTTCTCATGGGGCTGATTTACTATTGTCAGTGCACTGCGCTGGTTCATGCCTTAATTAGTGCGCCGGGTGAAGCCTTAATTAGGCGCATGAACCAGCGTAGCAGCCGGTGCATTGCAAGTAATATGTAAAGCCGTGCCGAACTCCCTATAGAAGTCTATGGGAGAAATCAAAAGTGTTCATTTTAAAGGCTAATCTGCAAGTTTTGTCCTAAAAAGTGTTTGGGGACCTCAGTCCTGCCCCAGGGAACATGTATCAATGCTTTTTTTATTTTTTAAAACGGCCGTTTTTTCGGAAGCAGTGAAATTAATAATGTTTAAAGTGAAACAATAAAAGTGAAATATTCCTTTAAATTTCGTACCTAGGGGGGGTGTAATGTCAGCATATGAAATAGCGCATTTTTCCCGCACTTAGAACTGTCCCTGCAAAAAATGACATTCTGAAGGAAAAAAGCCATTTAAAATTCACACGCGGCAATAATGAATTGTCGGCTCCCGGCAATTCTAAAGGGATTCATTCAAGGAAAAAAATGTATGGGGGTTCCCCCAAATTAAATTACAAGGCCCTTCAGGTCTGGAATGGATATTAACCTCTTGACCACTGGGCACTTAAACCCCCTTCCTCACCAGACCAATTTTCAGCTTTCGGTGCTCTTACAATTTGAATGACAATTACTCAGTCATACAACATTGTGCCCATCTGAAATTTTTGTCCTTTTTTTCCCACAAATAGAGCTTTCTTTTGGTGGTATTTGATCACCTCTGCGATTTTTATTTTTTGCGCTATAAAAGAAAAAACACTTAAAATTTTGTAAAAAATAAATAAAAATATCTTGTTTCTGTCATATTAGCAGGTATTGCGGAGTATTGGGTGGTATTGCAGAGTATGGGGGGGGGGGTTATTGCAGAGTATGGGGGGGGGGTTATTGCAGAGTATGGGGGGGTTGTTGCAGAGTATGGGGGGGTTATTGCAGAGTATGGGGGGTTAATTGCAGAGTATGGGGGTTAAATGCAGAGTATGGGGGGTTAAATGCAGAGTATGGGGGGTTAAATGCAGAGTATGGGGGGTTAAATGCAGAGTATGTGGGTTATTTGCAGAGTATGGGGGTTATTTGCAGAGTATGGGCTGTTAATTGCAGAGTATGGGGGGTATGGGGGTATTGCAGAGTATGAGGGGTTAATTGCAGAGTATTGCACAGGGAGGGAGGGATGGATCTGTGACTGCATGTGTCACAGATCCATCCCACAGCAGCTGCTGCTGCTGCCGCTCTCCCCCCTCTCCTCTCACACTGTACCGATCGGTACAGAGAGGAGAGGGAGGAACCGGCATCATGTCATGACGCCGGTTTGTTTACAAGTGATCGCTCCGTCATTTGACTATCAGCGGCGATTTACCGCGATCTGTGATGCGCCGGGTCTTCTAGACCCGGCGCTCACAGATGATTCCGGGAGCGCGCCCCAGCGGCCGCGCGAGTGAAGGATTCTGGGAGGACGTCCCAGGGACGTCGTCCCGGAATAACTCCACCGCGCTGTAGCAGTATTTTCGCTATGGCGCGGTGGGGTAGTGGTTAAGGGGAACCCCGCCGTTAAAAAAAAAAAAATGGCGTGGGTTCCCTGCAAATATCCATACCAGGCCCTTCAGGTCTGGTGTGGATTTTAAGGGGAACTCCACCCCAAATAAAAAAAAATGGCGTGGAGTCCCCCTAAAAATCCACACCAGACCATTATCCGAGCACGTTGACCTGGCCGGCCGCAGAAAAGAGGGGGGACAGAGTGCGGCCCCCCCTCTCCTGAACCGCACCAGGCCACATGCCCTTAACATGGGGAGGATGTCCCCATGTTGATGGGGACAAGGGCCTCATCCCCACAACCCTTGCCCGGTGGTTGTGGGGGTCTGCGGGCGTGGGGCTTATCAGAATCTGGAAGACCCCTTTAACAAAGGGGACCCCCAGATCCTGCCCCCCCTTATGAAATGGTAATGGGGTACACTGTACCTCTACCATTTCACCCCAAAAAATATTCAAAAGTGTGAAAAATGACAGTAGCCGGTTTTTGACAAATCTTTTAATAAAATCTTCTTTTCTTCTTTCATTCGGGTTTCTTCCGCTGCTTCTTTCTTGGGTCTTCTCGTCCACATCTTGCCCGATGTGTTCTTCTATCTTCTCCATCCATCCTTCAGCCTTCTCGTCCACATCTTGCCCGGTGTCTTCTCCGTCCGTCCTCAGCCTTCTCGTCCGCATCTTGCCCGGTGTCTTCTCCTGTCTTCTTCTCGGTCCGCCAGCCTTCTCGTCCAACTCTTTTTCTTCCCCGGACGCAGCGCTTGAATTTGAATTGGCCGCCGTGTTCCGCTCCTGGGACCCGCCCCCCTCTGACGCCACAAGTAAACTCCTTAGAAAGTCATGTGCGTCAGAGGGGGGTGGGGTCACAGAGCGTCACACGGCGGGGGAATTCAATTTCAAGCGCGCCGTCCGGAGAAGAAGAAGCCGCCGCAGCTTCCAATTGTTCAAGTTCCCGCCGTGTCACACTCATGTGACCCCGCCCCCCTCTGACGCACATATGCCACACGTGGACTTTCATATGAGTTAACCTGTGGCATCAGAGGGGGGCGGGTCCCAGGAGCGGGAACACGGCGGGATCTTCAATTTCAAGCTCAGCGCCCAGAAGATCAAGAAGATGCGGGACGAGAAGGTCGACGGACAGAGAAGAAGATGGGAGAAGACGGCAAGACGGCAAGATGTGGACGAGAAGACCCAAGAAAGAAGCAGAGGAAGAAACCCGAATGAAAGAAGAAGAAGGAACCGCGGAAAGAAGATTTTATTAAAGGAATTGTCAAAAACCGGCTACTGTCATTTTTCACACTTTTGTCACTTTTTTTTTGGTAAAATGGTTAGGGGTACAATGTACCCCATTACCATTTCACATAGGGGGGGCCGGGATCTGGGGGTCCCCTTTGTTAAAGGGGTCTTCCAGATTCTGATAAGCCCCCCGCCCCCAGACCCCCACAACCACCGGGCAAGGGTTGTGGGGATGAGGCCCTTGTCCCCATCAACATGGGGACATCCTCCCCATGTTGAGGGCATGTGGCTTGGTGCGGTTCAGGAGAGGGGGGGCGCACTCTGTCCCCCCCTCTTTTCTGCGGCCGGCCAGGTCAACGTGCTCGGATAAGGGTCTGGTGTGGATTTTTAGGGGGATTCCATGCCATTTTTTTTATTTGGGGTGGAGTTCCCCTTAAAATCCACACCAGACCTGAAGGGGGGACCCCACGCCATTTTATTTTTGGTTTTTAAGGCGGGGTTCCCCTTAATATCCATTTCAAACCTGAAGGGCCTGGTAATTTAATTTGGGGGGACCCCCATACATTTTTTTTTTTTTTTAGTTTTAATGAGCAATGACTGTATTCTTTATAGCCATGAGTACTTTAAAATTACTTTTTTTTTTCACTTCAGAAATGACATCTTGTACAGGGACAGTTCTAAGCACGGGAAACATGCGTGTATACCCCCTCCCCCCCTGTATGAAATTTAAAGGAATATTTCACTTTTATTATTTCACTTTAACCACTTCCATACCGCGCCTATTCTGGCACTTCTCTCCTCCATGTAAAAATTATATTTTGTTCCTGGGAAATTACTCAGGACCCCAAACATTATCTATAATTTTTTAGCAGACACCCTAGGGAATAAAGTGACGGTCATTTTTTATTTGATTTCCAACGATATTTGCGCAATAATTTTTCTAACGCCTTTTTTTTTTTACCCAAAAAAAAACACGGTCCATGAATTAAAAAATAACAAAACAGTAAAGTTAGCCCAATTTTTATGGATAATGTGAAAGATGATGTTACACCGAGTAAATAGATACCAACTTGTCACGCTTTAATATTGCAAACACTCATGGAATGGCGCCAAACTTCGGGACATAAAAATATCCATAGGCGATGCTTGATTTTTTTTTACAGGTGACCAGTTCAGAGTTACAGAGGAGGTCTAGGGCTAGAATTATTGCTCTCGCTCTAACGCACGCGTCAATACCTCACATATGTGGTTTGAATGGTGTTTACATATGTGGGCGGGACTTACATGCATATTCACTTCTGAGTGCGAGCTTCTAGGGACAGGGGCGTTTTTTTTTTTTTAACCTCATATTTTTCTTCTTGCACTTTTTTGTCACTTTTTTTATTTTGGATCACTTTTCTTCCTATTACAAGGAATGTAAACATCCCTTGTAATAGGACTAGTGTGTGACAGGTCCTCTTTATGGAGAGAGGCAGGGTCAATAAGACTGGAAAGCATGGTATTGGAAAAAAAAAAAAAGATCTCATGCTTTCAGCTGCAATCATGTTCGTTCAGCACAGTGGTGTAGTGTATAGCACTTTGACCTAGCAGCAAAAGGGTCGCTGGTTAGAATCCCACCCGTGACACCATCTGCATGGAGTTTGCATGTTCTCCCTGTGCCTGCGTGGGTTTCCTCCCACACTATAAAAACATGCTGTAAATCAGATCCTGTCTAAATAAGCCCTAATATGCAGTAGTATATTTAGGTTTTGTACTGCCCTAGGCCTGACTACATTTCTGCACCTCCTAATAGAAAAATGACCCACCCCTTCCTGTCAAAGCCACACCCTGTTTTTGTATGACCCGCCCAGGAGTTTTCAGGGCACACACTAGTTCTGGGGGGGGGGAGGGGGTTACTGGACTCCCTTAATTTGCATAGTTTTTCTCTCACTTCCTGTTTGGCTATGGGGCAGGAAGTGAAGGCAAATCTCCCCAATTGGACACAGATAGTACAAAATAAACTGACAGGGCCTATAACCCTCCCTCACTCTATCCAAAATTAAAGAAAATAAAAAGTGTTGATTATAGTTCTTGTTTAAGCACAAATTTCAGAGAGTTTTATTGAGAGGCCTAAGAAAATATAACCATGCCAATAGGCCAGGATACAGCGTTGCTAATATGTATGAATGTGTGTGTTAGGGCCCCCCACAAACACCACCCAATGTTAACTAAAAAATTATTATTTTGCAAATAAGTATTATCTGCTCATTTTTTTGGGGATGCCTGCACCCCTGATAGTGACAACATTTGTGAGGTGTCTTCACCCTTTCTAATTCATTCACTTCCTGTCACATAGCCAAACAGGAAGTGAGGGTAAAACCTTACTAATATCTTTTCTTGGGGACACAGAGATCAATCTAAATAGTTTCCCATTATGTAAATTGCACTCTAGCATTTTGCTGTGTACACCCCAAATTATTAGGGATCTTGGACTTTGGGGTCCATTTACTAAAGGCAAATCCACTTTGCACTACAAGTGGACAAGCAAGGAAGAAAACAAAACAACTTTGCTTCTACAGGATTGGATGTTAAAACTGTGAGTGCTTCCTCTCTGATTTTCAGCAACTATGCTTGTACTGCAGAGTGGCTTTGCCTTTACTAAACCCCAAACTAAATAATCATTTGGGGCAGGGATCCTCAAACTACGGCCCTCCAGCTGTTGTAGAACTACACATCCCATGAGGCCTTGTAATGCACTGACATTCACAGACATGACTAGGCATGATGGGAATTGTAGTTCCTGAACAACTGGAGGGCCGTAGTTTGAAGACCCATGATTTGGGGTGTACACAGCAGTGCTGGAGTGCAATTTGCTTAATGGGAACACTAGTTAGATTGACCTGTGTCCCCAAGAAAAGACACTGGTAGGGTTTTAACCTCACTTCCTGTTCAGCTGTGTGACAGGAAGTGAAGCCAATTTTAAGAAAAGGGACACAAAGCTCAACCCAAAAAAAACACAAGCAGGGGTTCTAACACTCACTTGGCTTCCCTCAAACAACCACAATTAGAATAGGATTGCCTTGCGCTAGATTTAAGCACAGTGCTGTAAATCAGCACTTCAAGCCTGTCCACCAAGGACTTGCGTAAGTCCCGCCCACATATGTAAACACTGTTCAAACCACACATGTGAGGTATTGACGCGTGCGTTAGAGCGAGAGTAATAGACTTTCTCTGTAGCTATAAACTGGTAACCTGAAAAATAAAAAAAAAGGTCGCCTATGGGGATTTTAAAGTACTGAATTTTGGCCCCATTCCATGAGTGTTTGCAATAGTAAAGCGTGACATGTAAGGTATCTATTTACTCGGTGTAACATCATCTTTCACATTATCACCAAAAATTGGGCTAACTTTAGTGTTTTGTTAATTTTTAACCACTTGAGCCCCAGACCATATTACTGGTCAATGACCGGCCAGTTTTTGTGATTCGGCACTGCGTCGTTTTAACTGACAATTGCGCGGTCGTGCGACGTGGTTCCCAATCAAAATTGTCGTCCTTTTTTTTCCCACAAATAGATTATTTTTTTTGGTGGTATTTGATCACCTCTGCCTTTTTTTTTTTTTGCTATAAACCAAAATAGAGCGACATTTTGTTTTAACCAAAAAAAATCATTTTTAATGTTTGCTGTAATAAATATCCCCAAAATTATCTAAAAATAATATTTTTTTCCCTCAGTTTAGGTCGATACGTATTCTTCGACATATTTTTGGTTCCAAAAAATCACAATAAGCGTTTGATTGGTTTGCGCAAAAGTTATGGCGTCTACAAAATAGTGTTTAGTTTTGTGGCTTTTTTATTATATTTTTTTTACTAGTAATGGCGGCGATCAGCGATTTTTAGCGGTACTGCGACATTATGGCGGACACATTTTTGGGACCATTGGCATTTTTCTAGCGACCAATGTTCTAAAAATGCATTTCTTACTATGAAAATGTCACTGGCAAGGAAAGGGGTTAACACTAGGGGCGAGGGAGGGGTTAATTATGTTCCCTGGGTGTGTTCTAACTGTAAGGGGGGTGGGACTGACTAGGGGAAATGACAGATCGCTGTTCATACATTGTATGAACAGACGATCAGGCATTTCCCCCCCTGACAGGACCGGGATAAAGGGGAACTCCGCGCCAAATTTCAAACAAGAAACCGGCGTGGGTCCCCCTCCAGGGGTACATTAGGCTCTTCGGCTTGGTCCGGAACGTGAGGGGTTAAACCCACGCCGAAAACCAGCGTGGGGTCCCCCCCCAGATCCAGACCAAGCCCTCATCCCAGGCAAGCAGTCTGGCCCGGACAGGAATGGGGGTGGGGACGAGCGAGCGCCCCCCCCCCCTCCTGAGCCGTACCAGACCGCATTCCCTCAACATGGGGGAGTGTGTGCTGTGGGGGAGGGGGGCACTGCCCCCCCCACCCCACAGCACTCTTGTCCCCTTGTCGATAGGGACAAGAGCCTCTTCCCGACAACCCTGGCCGTTGGTTGTCGTGGTATGTGGGCGGGGGGCTTATCAGAATCTGAGAGGCCCCTTTAATAAGGGGGCCCCCAGATTCTGGTCCCCCACCCTATGTGAATGAGTATGGGGTACATTGTACCCCTACCCATTCACCTGGGGGAAAAAAATGTAAAAAAATAATACACCACACACATTTAAAAATTAATTTATTAGTCAGCTGGGGGTCTTCTGCCGGGGCCCCCCACCACCACCACCCCATTAGGCCCCCGGGCTTCGCCGTCTTCCGCCGGGACCCCCTTCACCATGAAGCTCCTTGCTTATGGGGAAGGCTCCGGGCTTCGTAGTTTTCTGCCGGGGGGGTGCTGCTGTAGCCCCCCCCCCCGGGCTGTTTTCTGCCGGAGCCCCCTTCGCCATGAGGCGACTTGCCTATGTGGGAGGGCTCCGGGCTTCTGCCGGGGGGGTGCTGCTGTAGCCCCCCCGGGCTGTTTTCTGCCAGAGCCCCCTTCACCATGAGGCTCCTCCTTGCCTATGGGGGAGGGCTCCGGGCTTCGTCGTTTTCCGCCGGAGGGCGCCACTCTCCGGGCTTCTGCGGTGCCTTCCGCTTCTGCCTGGCTCCTCCGGGAGCTCAGGGCTTGTCTCCGCTGTGTTCTTCCTTCTCTTCCATTCGATGTTGACACGACGAGGTTCCGCGCTGGAATGCCGTGTGAGCGGTGGGCATTGACTTATATAGGGCAATGCCACCATGTGACCTCAACCCATGTGACATCACATTCCCACCATGCCCAGGGAATGTGATGTCACATGGGTTGAGGTCACATGGTGGCATTGCCCTATATAAGTCTATGCCCGCCGCTCACACGGCATATCAGCGCGGAACCTCGTCGTGTCAACATCGAATGGAAGAGAAGGAAAGAGACAGCGGAAAGAAAGCCCTGAGCTCCCGGAGGAGACAGGCAGAAGAGGGAACAGAGAAGAAAGCCCTGGCTCCGCGGGGAGACAGGCAGAAGAGGGAACAGAGAAGAAGCGGAAAGAAAGCCCTGGCTCCGCGGGGGAGCCAGGCAGAAGAGGGAACAGAGAAGAAAGCAGAGAAAAGACCGGGGAGTTGGCACACCCCCGGCAGAAGACGAGGAAGACCGGAGCCCTGGCGGAAGGCACCGGAAAGACCGGAGGGATAGACGCCATCCCCCGGTAGAAGTCGCCGAAGTCCGGATGCCCCCCCTAATGAAAAAGAGCTTAAATGGGGTGGGGGCCCCCGGCAGAAGGCTCCGGAGAGGACCGAGGGATGGCGCCCTCCCCCGGC
Source organism: Rana temporaria (assembly GCF_905171775.1). Lineage (NCBI taxonomy): Eukaryota > Metazoa > Chordata > Amphibia > Anura > Ranidae > Rana > Rana temporaria. Next base: position 148,072,111 of record NC_053495.1, read on the forward strand.
AGAAATCGCCGAAGCCCAGGGCCCCCGGCGGAAGATCGGGAGAGAAGAAACCCCCCCCTTCTAAAAGAGCTAAAGAAGAAAGGGGGGCCTGGAGCTGACTAATAAATTATTTTATTATGTGTGGTGTGTTTTTTTACTTTACATTTTCCCCAGGTGAATGGGTAGAGGTACGATGTACCCCATACTCATTCACATAGGGTGGGGGGGCCGGCATCTGGGGGTCCCCTTATTAAAGGGGACTCGCAGATTCCGTTTAGCCCCCGCCCGCATACCCCGACAACCAATGGTAAGGGTTGTCGGGAAGAGGCTCTTGTCCCTATCGACATGGGGACAAGAGTGCTGTGGGGTGGGGGGGCAGTGCCCCCCTCCCCCACAGCACACACTCCCCCATGTTGAGGGCATGCGGTCTGGTAAGGCTCAGGAGGGGGGGGCGCTCGCTCGTCCCCACCCCCATTCCTGTCCGGGCCAGACTGCGTGCTTGGGATGAGGGCTTGGTTTGGATCTGGCGCGCGGGTTTAACCCCTCACGTTCCAGACCAAGCCTAAGAGCCTAATGTACCCCTGGAGGGGGACCCGCGCCGATTTCAAGTTTGAAATTTGGCGCGGAGTTCCCCTTCATGGTCAGCGCAGGCTGAAAACCGTTCGGAGATTCCCGTGCGCCGCATCACTCAGCGCAATCATGGGTACGCCGCTTGGTATTTACCAAGATTTTCTCGGCGTACTGACAAGGCGCACGGGAATCCCTGAAATTTCCATGTACGCATGCCCAGTATGAAAATGAACCTCCAGAGGTTCAGGCGCACTGTGCAAGCGTACGGGGATCGGTTTCCAAAAAACACTTTCACTTTCAATTCGGCCCGCCAAACACATTCAAACACATGTCACTTCACTTCCCCTGCATCACCCCCCTCCCTCCCCTAATAAACTCCCGCCCGCAATTTACATTTCAATGTGCCGTGCGCCAGGTCTATCAGGCGCACCATGCGCCCTCTCCTGGGCGCACTGAGCACTTTAGTAACTACTGAAATACACTGCACTAGCAGCGTATTTCAATAGTAAATGTCAAAACGGCTGCTACTCCTGCTTTTACTCCATGAGTCATGGAGTAAAGGCTTGGTAAATCAGCCATAGTGCACATATAATATAATATATAATTTTTTGTAATAAACAATATAAAAAAGACATGAACATTCCAGTCCATGAAAAAGTGATGAATCAAACAGGTGACAGAAAACAATCCACCATTCGTGTACAGCGGTTTAACAGGACGGGTTCCACTCAGAACAGGCCTCACCATGGTCAACCAAAGAAGTTGAGTGCACGTGCTCAGCATCATATCCAGAGGTTGTCTTTGGGAAATAGACGTATGAGTTCTGTCAGCATTAACACAGATGTTGGGGAGGGACAGCCTGTCAGTGCTCAGACCATACGCCACATGCTGCATCAAATTGTCCCAGAAGGAAGTCTCTTCTAAATATGATGCACAAGAAAGCCTACAAACAGTTTGCTGAAGACAAGCAGACTAAGGACATAGTAGGTGAGGTTTAAAAAAGACACAAATCCATCAAGTCCAACCATGTGTGTGATTATATGTCAGTATTATATTGTATATCCCTGTATGTTGCGGTTGTTCAGGTGCTTATCTAATAGTTTTTTTAAACTATCGTTGCCCCTGCTGAAACTACTGCCTGTGGAAGGGAATTCCACATCCTTGCAGTTCTTACAGTAAAGAACCCTCTATGCAGTTTTAAAGGTTAAACCTCTTTTCTTCCAATTTTAGTGAGTTGCCACATGTCTTATTAAACTCTCTTCCGCAAAAAGTTTTATCCCTATTGTGGGGTCACCAGTATGGTATTTTTTAATTGAAATCATATCCCCTCTCAAGCGTCTTTTCTCCATTACTGGAACCATGTCAGATGGTGTGAAACGTGTGTGGCGGCAACCAGGTGAGGAGTACAAAGACAAGTGTGTCTTGCTTACAGTCAAGCATGGTGGTGGGAGTGTCATGATCTGGGGCTGCATGAGTGGGGAGCTACAGTTCATTGAGGGAACTATAAATGCCAACATGTACTGTGACATACTGAAGCATAGCATGATCCCCTCCCTTCGGAGACTGGGCCGCAGGGCAGTATTCCGACATGATACCGACTCCAAACACACGTCTCTGTCCCACTTAGTGCAGGTGCTCATTCGCCAACTGTATTTTGGTGGGGTGGTTTGGGGTCCCTTGGTGTGGGGAAGGTTTTTTGTTTAGGAGGGTGGACTCAGTTCCGCTTTGGGACTGCATCCTTCCCTTTTTCAAGTGTGGTCCATTGTTCCACTCTGGGAGGGGTTAATAAGGGGGCTCAGGTGGTTGTTGAGAATTATGAGAAATGTTAGGGTATTTATGCAGTTGATCCTGAGCCCGTTGCTCAATAAATTATTAGTTTACTCATTTTGGTGTGTAGTTTTTTGTTTTTGTTTTATTTGCAGAGGCCCTAGAGAATAAAACAGTGGGTTTTGCATTTTTTATGTCACACAGTATGCATACAAACACAGTATAATACCCACGTTTTTGTAAAATATAAAAAATGGTGTTACAATTAGATACCTAAAATGCTTTAAATTAAACACGCTCATAGAATGGCAACAAGCGATGCTTTAAAAGTCTTTACAGGTTACCAGTTTAAATTTACAGAGGAGAGGTCTGGTTACCCTTTGCATTTAAAACATCTTCTAGGTACAATTGCACACAGTTTTTGATGGAACTCAGCAGGTAGGTTGTTCCAGATATCTTGGAGAACTAACCACAGATCTTCTTGGGATGTAGGCTGCCTCAAATCCTTCTGTTTCTGTAATCCCAGATAGACCCAATTATGTTGACCTCAAGGCCCTGTGGGGGCCAAACCATCTCTTCCGGGACTCCTTGTTCTTCTTTACACTGAAGATAGTACTTAATGACATTGGCTGTATGTTTGGGGTTGTTGTCCTGCTACAGAATACATTTGGGGCCAATCACACACCCCCTTGATGGTATGGCATGATGGATAAATATCTGGCGGTATTTCTCAGCATTGAGGACACCCTTGACCAAATCTCCAACAACATTTGCAGAAATGCAGCCCCAAAGTTGCAAGGAACTTCAGCCATGCTTCCCAGTTACCTGTAGATACTGCCTGGTGCTACAGCCAAATTCAAACTTTGACTCATCAGTCCAGAGCATCTGCTGCCATTTCTCTGCACCGCAGTGCATAGTCGAGTCGCTTAGCCTTGTTTCCATATCAGCAATATGGTTCAGACAATACTCTGTTAGACTTTTGGAAAGCGCAACAGGCTCTGAGCACATAGCCTCACTAGCACTGATCCTTACCTGCAGCTTACGTTATATCTGTCCCACGTATGCGTTCCAAGCTGGCCAGGGACAGTTCCTGGGATCCTATCCAGCATTCTTGGTTCTTGGGGAGATGGTGGCTCCTTCTTGTTTATGATGAGTGCGATTCTCATTTGCTTTTTGTAAGTTTGTATTACTGTTGCTAGATGGCACTCTCTTTTCTCTCTTTGTTTTAATCCTACAAAATCCCTGACTTTGTGCAGCTGTACAAAGTGTGCAAGTGTAAGAATTGATACTGTTTTGAAGCCAAAGGGTAGTCACACCAAACATTGATTTGATTTAGATTTTTCTTCTGTTTGCTCGTTTTGCATTTTGTAAATTGATCAAAATAAACAATTCAAATATATATTTTTGAAAGCATACCTTCTTCACAGTTACCTTGAACATTTGCACAGAACTGTAGGTAGTACGTACCAATTTGTCTCTCAGAGATGGTGCCCGTTGGAATGTAATATGAGGTGAATCATATGCTAAACATATTTGTCTATATTTTATGGAAGCAGATGGTGATGTTTTAATGTTGACACTGTAATGATTTAACTATACTGCGACATTGATTATAATTTCACTTGCAGCTTTTGTTTTGTTATGCCAATCTCAGTATCTTTGGGTGTCTCTGCTGGTTGAGAGTATGTGGGTGGTGGGTGGAGTCACATCTGAAACGGGCAGGCTTAACTATGGCATATTTTTTTGGTGGAGCTCCATGTTCCCCTTTTGGTGTAGCAGGCCCCAAAGATCCAGTAAAGCAGGGATATACAATTAGTGGACCTCCAGCTGTTGCAGAACAAGTCCCATGAGGCAAAGCATTACACCCAGAGGCAAAGACATGATGGGACTTGTAGTTTTGCAACAGCTGGAGGCCCGCTAATTGCATATCCCTGCTGTAATGGAAGGAGAAGATATACAGTACAGTATCTCCATGACTCTCCTCTTCCTGGCCCCCATACAGGTCCATCACTGTGGCATCATGATGCCATCATGGTGAGCGGAGACTCTGTGCAGCTCCTGACATGATGACACCTGACGACGACACTGGAGATTGCTCAGAGAGAACATGGTTCTGTCATGGTGTTTTGTCTGAGAATTCTCTAATAAAGTCTGCCACCTGTTTAACTGGCATAGAGTTGTATTATTCTCACAATAATTATAAGCAGATTTCCAGAGTACCCCCCCCCCCCACTATCAGAAGTCGAGTCTCCCACCCTCCCTTACATCACGTGGCACCCCCAGGGTATTTAAGATTAGACGGGAAAATGAGACTGATGATGTATTAGACCAGTGTCTAAAGAATATATTGATAAAGTGATTTGAATATTGAAAAAAAAAAAACTGGTTAACCAATCACCATAAATTATCAAACATATAGTGACATGTAAGCAAAAATAAAGTGACAATATGGATAAAGAAGTCCTTGGATGACAATAACTGTGATAAGCGATGTAAATAAAATTCAGTCCGTAAATGATGAAATAAATGGAGAATGAACAGTCCCCAAATCACTGGATGTAATCGAAGTGATAGAATATCCACCAAAAATAATCTTGTGCACCACCACCGTATTTTAAAGCGGGAGTTCACCCGGAAATTTTTTTTTAACCTTAGATTGATGCTCATTTTGTCAAGGGGAATCAGTTAGTTTTTTTAAAATCGAAGCCGTACTTACCGTTTTAGAGAGCGATCTTCTCCGCCGCTTCCGGGTATGATCTTCAGGACTGGGCGTTCCTATTTGATTGACAGGCTTCCGACAGGCTTCCGACGGTCGCATACATCGCGTCACGAGTAGCCGAAAGAAGCCGAACGTTGGTGCGGCTCTATACAGCGCCTGCGCACCGACGTTCGGCTACTTTCGGAAAATAGTGACGTGATAGATGCGACCGTCGGAAGCCTGTCAATCAAATAGGAATGCCCAGTCCCGCAGCCCATACCCGGAAGCGGCGGAGAAGATCGCTCTCTAAGAAGGTAAGTACTTGACAAAATGAGCATCAATCTAAGGTTAAAAATTTACTTTTCGGGTGAACCTCCACTTTAAGCATACCAGAAGCAAGCTAATTGAAGCCCGCGGCTATAGCCCAGATCCTGTACCAGGAAGTAACTGCAACACAACGGATGATCCAGAAGGATAGACCACAGCACGCCGTCTGAGGGGTATTCCCGAATATGTTGAAGACTCAGGCAGGTCAGTGAAACACCCTTCCTACATATGTCCTATGGTGACCCGCTTTTTCCCCCCCTAGACAGAACTCAAAGTCTAAGCTTATTAACGGTTTGGAAGTCGCATAACCTAACCCACTTAAAATCACTCTCTCACCTTAACTCATTTCTCACCTTCTCCAATCTACAAATAAAATATGACCTGTCTCTTGGGGAATTTGAAAATTACACTAAGATTAGAGAGTTTTATCAGAAATACTACTCACTTACACTTCACCCCCCTTATACTCAATTTGAACAAATCTGTATCTCCTCCCCTCGGGATAGGGGCTTGATCTCCAGAATATACAAAAGCTTGAATAAAACAAACATGCCTGAGAAGTCACATCCCATGTTATGATGGGAATCGGATTTAAACACTTCATTTACTCTGGAGCAATGGGATACCATTTTCACTAACCTCCATAGATGTACCAAAACAACATCTATCAGAGAATCAGCCATCAAATTGCTCTATAGATGGTATCTTACTCCAGCTAAACTTAACTCATTTTACTCTTCACTGTCTCCACTCTGCTTCAGGGGTTGTCCCGCCCAGGGTACGCTATTGCATATATTTTGGGACTGTCCCCATTTAAAGGACACTTGGCACAAGGCCAGCATCGTGATTGACAAAATTGCCGGCCGTAGTATCCCTCTTACACCCCTAATCTGCCTCTTATTCTGCCCTATTCAGGATATTCCAATATCAAGCACAAGGCTTATCCACACATTTCTCACCTCCATTCATTGGGCCATAGCCTTTAATTGGCGCTCCGCTTCTGTACCCTGGCCACAGATTCTCAGCCGTATGACAAACATCAAACTCTCAGAGAGAATTCACCATACGCTATATGATTCTATGCCCCAATATCAAAAAAAATGGTCTCTCTGGGACGCCACGCTTCTGGTTCAGGTTTAATTGTTACTAACCATAACCCTTTCTCCCTATTCAATGTTTATTATCAATGATACTTGTATACATTCCTGTACCATCACTGTTATGCTGCATACACACCATCACTTTATGTGATGAAAAAAAACGACACTTTCTGTGAAGTAAAAAATTGCGTTTTTGAAACTTCAATTTTCAAAGACGAAGTTGCCTACACACCATCGTTTTTCTCACAATGTTCTTGCAAAGTGAGGTTACGTTCCACCACGTTTTTCCATTGAAGCTTGCTTCATAAGTAGCTTCTGGGCATGCTTGGATGAAAAAACGTCTTAGAAAACGACGTTTTTTGCTACACACGGTCAATTTCTGTGAAGTGTGTACGCGGCATTATTCTTTTTTGTACCTTGACTTTTTCTACAATAAAATCGCTCATATGTCCTATGCAGAAAGCACGGACTCCATGTGAGCCTGAGACAACATTCAAATCACTTTATCAATATATTTTTTAGACACTGGTCTAATACATCATCGGTCTTATTTTCCCATTTATATAGTGGGATCTTCTTTAGCGCAGCTATAAATTTTTGCATATGTATTTTGGTGTATATGTTACTGTCTAGTTGCAGCTTTTTGCTTACTATTAACGCGGTATCCTGGTTTGCCTATATTTAAGATTAGAGCTCAAGGTCTCTTCCTCTCTACCCTTGGTATCTGGTCATCTTTGGCAATACACACACATGGATCATACAGGTAATTGTGCTGCTTATATTTATATTTTTTTGTGCTGAATGCACTCCGAGATTTTCTTGTATGCTCTAAAAGCTCAGTTTATAGATTTACACAAAAAAACACAATTTTGTGATAAAAGATACATATTTTTTTTTTTTTGCACTTCCCTTGCAAACAATTATTCTTTTTATAAGAGTTTACTTTTGATAACTAATTTTTATTTTATAACTTTTTTCTTTCAGTTACTGGGACGATTACCAACTATTATCTGGGCTAATTCTCCTGTGATGTTTTTGTGTATTCCTTTATCTTTCATGTGGCGGCAAGCCAGGGCATTCCTTGATCCAAGGGTCAACCTTCTTTTTAACATTATGGCAGACTAACCTTCTGAGCATTTTCACTACATAGTTTAAAGTAATCATTCATATTTGTGTATGATTTATCTGAAAGCTTGCACATTGTATTACAGACATATGATCACTTCTACTTCTGACGAAGATATAATATTGAAACATGCTGGGCTATCTCGCCTATGACTACCAGAGAATGTTCAGAATTTGGAGTGATTTTAATATTTGAGCCATACAATGACGGATGTAATCTGTCATTGTATGGCATTGTATTTGTATCACCCCAGACAAAGTGTACTAACACGAAACGCGTCTGGAAGACTCCACTGCCGCCTTATCTGTACATACAAGCGCTATTCATCTCAGCTAAATGTAAGTGCACTACCTGTAATAAGTTCATTTAATCTTTAAACAAGATTACGCAATGTGGCCATTCTCCTTTCTTAACTCCTCATATCACTGACACCTACTGGGGGCAAGTTCACGTACCCATTATCATTTTTCACCATGCATGCTGTTGAACCTGTTACTATGGATGATCGGAGGTCATGATGTACATCCATTAAGGATTTTTCCAGTCATCGACATATTGTTTATCATAACTCATGCCTGTTCGACTCATGGAGGTGTAAGTTTCCCTGAGTCCATCTTTTTTGGTAAGCTTGCAATTTTACCGGTGGCGGGTCATCACATCCTATACAAGAAGTCACAACTTTTTGCTCACAAGAATCACTTGGAAGTTGCTGTTGTTCTTCTCCTTTAGTTATTCTTTTGACGCCTGGTGGACTACTTATTCCTTTATGAACTTTAAGTTTTTGCCATTTTCATGTTATATTTAATTCTCATTTGTAACATTTTATTGTTTTTGTCACAGTGAATCATCACTACTTTGTGGTACATCCACTTATTATACACAATACTTGGTATCACATTTTGTATTGTTTAAGTGCTACACGTATACACCCATTTATGGCATTGTATTTGCATTGCTTTTGTAAAAAATGTATATTGTTTTACTTCTACATATTGTGTACAGAGCAGGGTGTCTTGAAAGTCATTTTGTACAAATATTGGCGCTCTAAAATTGGGTTGGATTCACTTTCTGTGTCTTAGGCCGCGTACACACGATCGGTCAAAACCGATGAAAACGGACTGAAGGACCTTTTCATCGGTCCAAACCGATCGTGTGGGCCCCATCGGTCAGTTAACCTTCGGTCAAAAAATGTAGAACTTGCTTTCAAATTTAACCGATCCAATCAAGTCGACGCATGCTTGGAAGCATTGAACTTTTTTCAGCACGTCGTTTCGTTTTATGTCACTGCATTCTGACACGATCGGTTATTAACCGATGGTGTGTAGGCACATCAGACCATCAGTCAGCTTCATCAGTTAACCGACGACAACGGTCCTTTGGACCGTTCTCATCGGATGGACCGATCGTGTGTACGCTGCATTATTGAAGAGTTAAGCTGCCAGTGGATGGTGCAAAGTCGACGGATGATCATTCTTTCCGGACATACTGAATCTAAGGAGGTATGTTAAAATGGACTAAAAGAAGCACATGAGCAGCAATTCACACCGGAGCAGCTGTGGAGATGTGTGAACCAGCTCCATAGAGAGATGTTACCATCTCCTGCTATGCAAATTGGATTCAGGAAAACCCGTATCCAATTCGCAGTCGTGTGAACCCAGCCTAAAACGACATTTGAAACAGAACACCAGTCCCGTCTTCCTTGCACCAAATTTTTTTGCAAGGTTTCTGCTTTTCCATACAAGAGCCAGCTATCACTTCCTGGTGACTTCTCTCTAGAATAAGTGGGTATGACGCTTTCATTAGCCGCTTAAGGACCGCCCCACGTACATATACTGCGGCAGGGCGGTCCTTTTACCTGTACTTAATTCTCATGATCGGCTCTCATGCGCACCGCCGAAACCTAGCTCCTGCTGTGATTGGACATAGCCGGACCCAATCAACGGGTCCGGTGGCTGCGATGGCCGCTGGATACCCGGCGAATGTTCGTAGAGAGGCAGAACTACGCTCTGCCTATGTAAACAAGACAGACCGCTGTTCTGCCAGAAAGGAAAATTGAGATTTCATGTTTCTGCTAAGAAACATGGATCTCTGCTTTCCTTTAGTCAAAGCACTCCCTTACAGTTAGAAAGCACACATAGGAAACACATTTAACCCTTTGATTACCCCTGATGTTAACCCCTTCCCTGCCAGTGTCATTTATACAGTGTCATTTATTGGTGTCACTGGTCCCCAAAAAGTGTCATTTAATGTCAAATTTGTATGCCGCAATCCTGCTAAAACTCGCTGATTGCTGCCATTACTCGCTGATTGCTCCCATAGTTTGTAGATGCTATAACTTTTGCGTAAACCAATCAATTTACGCCTATTGGGTTTTTTTTTACTAAAAATATGTAGCAAAATACATATTGGCCTAAATTTATAAAGAAATTAGCTTTTTTATATATTTGTTTTGGAAATGTTTTATAGCAAAAAGTTAAAAATATTGTTTTTTTTTTGTTTATAGCACAAAAAAATTAAAACCACAGAGGTGATCAAATACCACCAAAAGAAAGCTGTATCTGTGGGAAAAAATTACATAAATTTGATTTGGGTACAGTGTCGCACAACTGCGCAATTGTCAAAGTAACACAGTGCCGTATCGCAAAAATGGCCTGGTCGGGAAGGGGGTAAAACCTTCTGGAGCTGAAGTGGTTAGGCAAAAAGCAATTTGATACAATGAATATATTTATTAAATCAGCATTGAACAGTGCATGCACGGCATTAGTTTTCCATTCCATCTGCCTGACCACCCTGCACATAATATATGAGAAAGAACCACAGCATTGAATCTGATAAATTTGTGGGTTAACTTTATCAGATATAAATTATTGACTGTATTTAATCACAGTGTAAGTAATTAAAGGGGAGTTCCACGCAAAGTGGAACTTGCGCTTTAAGCACTCCTCGCCCCCTGACATGCCACATTTGGCATGTAATTTTTTGGGGGGGAGGGAGTACCTTATTTTTAGTGGGACTTTCTGTCCCACTTCCTCCTTCCTCTTTTTGGCTGTCTAGGCGACTCCTCCTCTCGCCCTAGGTGGCCCCTCCCTGTCAGCGATCTTCTGGGACTCAACACGGGTCCCAGAAGATTGGCTGGCCAATAGCAGAGCGCATGCGCAGTGCGCATCCGGCCGTGAAGCCATAAGCTGTCAGTTGCTATGACGGCGCTGAAGAGAGGAGGGAGAAGGAGTGAGGCTCCGGGTGGCCGCATCGCTGGATCGTGGGACAGGTGAGTGTCTGTTTATTAACCACTTCCCTACCGGCCCATAGTAAAATGACGTCCACAAAGAACCTCTGCCGTTCAGAGTGGACGTCATATGACGTCCTGGGCTTTGTGGGGGGGATATCTGAATGATTCCTGCAGCTAGAGGCATCATTCAGATATCCTTCTCTTGTGCCGGCGATTCTGCACAACGTAAGAACGATCATAGCGGCGGTTCCGCTGCTAGATCGTTCTTACAGGCGGCGGGAGGGGACATCCCCCCCTCCCACCGCCATCCGGTGCTTCTCCGGGCTCTGCCGTGCCATCGGGGGCCCGGAGAACGAATCGTCCGGCGCTCGCAGGAAGCATAGAGATGACTGGTGACCAGATGTTCACCAGTCATCTCTATGACCGTCGGAGGACCCGGGCGCGATGTGATGACGTCACGTCCGGGTCCCCGTAAGTAAACAAAGCCGCGATTGCGGCTGCTAAGCAACAGTAAACATGAGATCGGTGAATTTTTTTTCACCGATTTCATGCTTTCCAGCCTGGAGGAGAGATGTGGGGTCTTATTGACCCCGCATCTCTCCATAAAGAGTACCTGTCACACACATTCCTATTACAAGGGATGTTTACATTCCTTGTAATAGGAATAAAAGTTATAATAAAAAAAAAAAAATTAAAAAAAAAGTGTAAAAAAATAAATAAATATGTAAAAAAAAAATAAAGAAAAAAAAAAATTTTTTAACGCCCCTGTCCCCAGTAGCTTGCGCACAGAAGCGAACGCACACGCAAGTCCCGCCGACATATGTAAACGCTGTTTAAACCACATATGTGAGGTATCGCCGCATGCGCTAGAGTGCCAGCAACAATTCTCGCACTAGATCTCCTCTGTAAATCTAAACTGGTAACCTGTAAAAAATTTCAAAGCGTTGCCTATGGAGATTTTTAAGTACCGAAGTTTGGCGCCATTCCATGAGTGTGCGCAATTTTAAAGCGTGACATGTTAGGTATCTATTTACTCGGTGTAACATAATCTTTCATATTTTACAAAAAAATTGGGCTAACTTTACTGTTTTGTTATTTTTTTAATTCATGAAACCATTTTTTTCCAAAAAAAAGGCGTTTGAAAAATTATTGCGCAAATACCGAGGCAAAATAAAAGGTTTCAATGACCGTCGTTTTATTCCCTAGGGTGTCTGCTAAAAAAACATATATAATGTTTGGGGGTTCTGCGTAATTTTCTAGCAAAAAAATTATGATTTGTACATGTAGGAGAGAAGTGCCAGAATAGGCCCGGTATGGAGGTGTGTATAAAAGCCCTGTATGGAAGAGGTTAAAAGTCAGCAGCTATGTTTTTTGTAGCTGCTGACTTTTAATAAACTAAAAATGGGGTGGAACTCCGCTTTAAGTGCACTTTAAATGTATTGTTCACTACTGTCCACTCATTCAGCTATTTTCTACAAACTTTCACAAAGCAAAGAATAATATATATAATTATCCATATTAGAATGGCCGTTGAACACACTATAGCGAGTATTGCAGAAGAATTAAGTCCCTCTTCATTTTCATGTTCATTTGGTTCTTCAGCATGGTTTTCTCCCTTTGGTGTGGTTGCTCCCTTTGGTGTGGTTGCTTTCTTCGGTGTTGTAGCTGCCTCTGGTGTTGGAGGAATGAAGAGAGCTGCCTGGGCAATATTTGATATGTCTGACTTCTTAGAGACATTATCAATAGCAACTAATGCAAAAAATAGAATTGTTCCATTTGAAATAGGTACATTTTGTGGTACAAATGAAAATGATTCCCTTGATCCAGCTAACTGTGGGTTGACACTGGTCATGTTAACCTTATATGATTCATAAAAGTTGTCTCTAAAATCTTTAGGGCTTTGGCTCATTCTTAAATCATACTCTGAAGCTGAAAAAGAAAAGATAGCCAGGTTAGGTTCTGAAATCAATTCACCAAAAATATTATTTCAAATGTATACATTTAAACCCAAATCATGGCCAAATGTTATTATTTTTTTGGACAGAGTGGGGGAAGGTTATAATCTCTGACAGGGTTTTTCTGTTGTTTGTGTCTTTCTAGACATGTGCATTCATTTTCGTCCGAATGCATTTTTGTCCGAACATCAGGTTATCGTTTTAAAAAACTAAAACAACCGCGCAAAATTCTGAAATCCAAAAGATCCAACATAAAAAATGCTTTATTTTCGTTTTCGTTGCTACAACAGTTCGATTAAGATAGGAGATTCGACAAGACGCCAACAATAGCAATCTGTGTCTATCGAATCTGTGGTCGAATGTGCCTAACCTTAACTCTATTAGTCCAAGAATATTCTACATAGGGAGGAAAGATTCAACATAGAGAGAAAAGATTTGACATTATAGAGACAGTGTTGGGGTAGACCATTCGACATGAATGACGAAGATTCAACGAAGCAGAGAAAAACATACAAAAGTCGAATCTGTCATTGAAGGTTTATGGTGTCTGTCGAACATCCTAAGAAGATTCAACAAGCAGCTAAACTGTACGACGCCCCAATCATACATTTCCGGTCAAATGCTCCACCCATAGGCTATAGAAGAATTTGAATGATTGGTTGACTAGTAATAATAATTTATAAATATAATTATTACTAGTGTCATACAACATTAGAATTCTTCTATAGCTTGTAGATGGAACATTCGACCGAAAATTTACAATTGCGGCGTCGTACAGTTTAGCAGCTCCGTCGAATCTTCTTAGAACATTCGACAGACACCATAAGTCTTTAATGACAGATTCAACCTTAATTAATTCAAATTTTCAGACGAATGCATTTTTTAACTAAACAAAATAAATAAAAAACTATTTCGGGAGTAACTAAATAAATACATTTTTCTGACGAAAACAAAATTTGGAAACAAAATATTTCAGTGTGCACATGTCTAGTCTTTACTACAGAGATTCCTCATTCATTTTTGCCCTCCAATTTTTTTGCAGTGGAAAAGAATTATGCCTTCTGTCAGAGATTTCAACTATTTTCATGGGTGACGTTCTGTGTGCCAGAGTATGGCAAGAGTCAGTGGAATAGGTGGGGGGAAACCTCATTAAGCAGGGCACAGGAATAAAACACGGTAGAAGTCTTCTTTACTCTACACAAAGCTAAAATGTTGTGGTTGGAGTTTAGCCCCAGCACAGTCCCGAAACCAATTCTTCTTTCTTAAGATCCCACAAGAAGGCCCAGAGACGTTACCCTCACTTATGCGCCACGGGTGAAAAATGAGGTGTAAAGTAAACATATTTTTTTCTATTTCTTTTAATGTTTAATTTATTTTGTCTGTTGACGCAATTAATTTTACATAGGGTGGGGGGTTTAAAAGATAGGTGGACCTTTTATTTCCATGCAAGGTGTGATTTAAAGTGAACCTACTGTATGTCCAAACTATGCACACTAAAGTATTTATATATTCTGAGCAAGCAGTAAAAACACCTTAAAATAAGCTCTCATTTACCTCTAGCTATAGGAATTGTGGTGAAATTCACCTTCAAAGTTCACAACAGAGGTAATGAAGTCTTATCTATTACTCCATTACTTTTTATTGCACCAATCCTATAATGCTAATATAAAGAGGGTGCACCTAAGCTGTTAGAAAACAAATACATTTAAACCTTAGGGCCTTTGTTGTAATCTGTTGTAATCTGTGGGGATCTTTGAGGATTGATTCTTTCTACAATCAGCTAGAGACATCAGAGATATAAGATCTGCATTGCTACTTGTTTAGAACTCATACATAATGTCGGATAGTCTGGGCAGAGCTATACCGGTACTTTCATTAATATTTGTTTGTATAGGATTAACACATTTGTGCCAGGGGCGGTTGGAACACAGTGGCCAGACAGTGGGGATTCATCCATGTTAGCTTCAGTCTTTTAAGACAGTGATTGATTGGACAGTTCCCAAAGATAGATAGAGATTTAGTTATAATTGCTATTTTAACAGCGTTAAAAGAAATATTAAGTAGATTGCTGAATAGGCACATACCTGATGTCTGAGATATAAAAAGTCAGATGTCTATTTTTATGGTTTTAGAATAATATGATAGCCTTGGAAATAGAATCTGTTGGATAACTCAAAGTTGTTTTTAAACTGTGGCAGAAGTATTTGACAAAATACCTAATTATAGTAGATAAAATCCTAAAAAAAGACTCTTTATCAAGGATTGAAGAAATTGTAAAAATGTGAATTTGTGTGTTATATTTTAAATGCAAAATAAAACTTTAAAGCACATAACTTACCTGTTCCTTCATCCAAAACGTTACCAGTGGCTGTCCAGAAGAGGTAGATACGCTTGTTTTCTATTTTAGCCTCTAAATCTGATATCTTTTCAGGTTTAAAGATATTTTGCTGATATAATGAGGCATTAGTCACCTCAAAAGCTCCACCTGAAGCTGTTCTAATGAATGCCCCCAGATTGAGACCATCATCATCAGCTGTTACCCTTGATGGATTCAAAGTGATTGTACCTGCAATTTTAATATATGTTAGAAAATTGAAATAATGCTATATTGTGATACTTATAGGCATTCAACATCATAATTAATGTTACTGAAAATTATTTTCAGTTACTAATTTTGTTTAGTCTAAATAACACTACTTTAAAAGTAGAAATGAGAAAAAAATTATGTTTTTTTTTTTTTTTCAGATTTGATCAGTTCATATGTGGATGTAGCCCCCTCCTAGTTAGGTTACTAGAATGTTAGGTACATTTTGTTCTTTTTAGCTCCTCTGTAATCTTTGGAGCAGTTGTTGATTTATTTTGGCTGTTTTGGAAGTGATTGCTCTTCCCTGCCTTCTAGAAAGTTGTGGAACATAGGAGTAGAGTAAGGTAAGTGGGCAGCATAAATATTTATTGTGCTGCAGCCAATCCCTGGGGAGGTGTGAGCAGAAGGTGGCTGAGGAGCATGTAAACAGTCCGAGTTTTAGAACAGCAGTGTTAAAGGAATTCCACCCCTACCCCAAGCTGTTCTGCTGTTTCAAGCTGCTGTGCATTGAGGTTCTAGTTATAGAAGCACTGGGGCCTAGTACACACGAGAGGATTTATCCGCGGATTTGGATCCGATGGAGTGTACTCACCATCGCCGAAATCCCATCGCGATGACGTGTCGCGCCGTCGCCGCGATGATGACGCGGCGACGTGCACAACGCTGTCATATAAGGAATTCCACGCATGCGTCGAATCATTACGACGCATGCGGGGGATCCATTCGGACGGATTGATCCGGTGAGTCTGTACAGACCAGCGGATCAATCCGTTGGGATGGATTCAAGCGGATAGATTTTAAAGCATGTCTTCAAATTTGTATCCACTTGAAATCCATCCCAGGGGATAAAAATCCGCGGAAACAGATCCGCTGGATTGTACACACCAGGGGATCTATCCGCTGGAGCCGGTCCGCGGATCAATTCCAGCGGATGGATCCTCTCGTGTGTACAGGGCCTCGGAGGGCCTACACCAGAAAGTTCTTCCGACACCCTGAGACTTCACCTAAGGATCCAGTCTGCAGAGCCTCAGCGGAAGGCACCTGGAGGAAGCTGAAGGACACGGCTGCTCCCCTGGCCTTGTGGGTACTGCTTTACTGCAAGATTCTGCTGATCGTGTACTATTGGGATCGCTGAGACATGTAAGTCCTCTCCTCAGAGGTAAATACTGACTATTCCCCATTAGTTTCATGGAAAGACTTTACTCCAGGTTTGGGCTTAGTACTTCCTCTCTTGAGAGGCTCATACAGTTAGTCTCTCTCTCTTGGGAGAAGAGTCCACTGAACTGGAGTCAAGTAGTTCCCCTCCTGAGGAGTACATACCTCTGGTCTCTACTAGTCTCTCATGGGAGGATTATATTCTGAGCTGGGCAGAAGATCTGTCCCTGAAGTCTGCTCTATAGAGAAGTGTGTATTTTTGTTTCTGTTAGTGGTCTTGGGGTATGCCGTACTACCCTACACTCCCCCCAAGTTATTCAACAATTAAATCACAAAAAGACATCCGCTAGGCTGATTTCTGTGTCAGTGTGCCTGGACTGTGCTCTGTGTGTGCTGGCAGCCTGGTCACCATCATCTGTGCTGCTGCTATCAGGTGGATTGTTTTTTCTTTTAAAATAGTGTTCATGTGACCATTTGTGTACTGCAATCTGTGCAATACCAGAGCAGTGGGTGGCAAAAACCAGCAGCCCCAGGTCAATACCTTCGACATCACTATACCTTTTCCCAGACTTTAACACCCAGAAGCCACTGTGCCCATCAAACGCAGCCACTGTACCCACAAATTGTCAACACTGGGCCATCAAACGCAGCCACTGTGCCATCAATTGCTGCCACTGAGCCCATCAAACGCAGCCACTGTACCCACAAATTGTCACCACTGTGCCATCAAACGCAGCTACTGTGCTCATCAATTGTTGCCAGTGTGCCCATCAATTGCCGCTACTGTGCCCATCAATTGCTGTCAGTGTGCCCATCAATTGCCGCTACTGTGCCTATCAATTGCTGCCAGTGTGCTCATTAATTGCTGCTACTGTGATCATCAATTGTTGCCAGTGTGCCCATCAATTGCCACTACTGTGCCCATCAATTGCTGTCAGTGTGCCCATCAAATGTCGCTACTGTGCCCACCAATTGCTGCCAGTGTGCTCATCAATTGCCGCTACTGTGCCCATCAATTGCTGCCAGTGTGCCCATCAATTGCCGCAGCTGTGCCCATCAATTGCTGCCAGTGTGCCCATCAATTGCCCCTACTGTGTCCATCAAATTCTGCCAGTGTGCATCCTCCGCCCATCCGGCACTTACCTGTCTGGGTGGGGCAGCGGTTCACGGCGATGGTGTCCTCCACGCGCCTCGATGTCTCCCGTCCTCTCTTCCCATCCTCTGCTATGATTGGGCGCCTATCGTTTCAGATAATCAGGTGACAGGTAACAGACATGAGCACCTGATTGGCTGAGAGGCGGTTCAGTGTCAGGAAACTGAATATTCATTCGCTTTCCTAAAGCTGAGTAAACTGCAAGCGCCCAGCATGGTGCCAGCTGTTTACCTTTTTGGACACCTATTAGACCCTATGGCTCTAATGAGGTGCTTCCAAAAAATACCTTTCCACTGTAATTCAGGCTCCCGGCACCCAAAAAGGGTCTGGGCACCTGAATAGGGAGTGGCAGTGACGACCATAGATAGATTCATGCAATGCATGAATCTATATATGGGGATAGAGGGGTGGCCCCGTATTGACGCACCGCCACTGGTGGAGGGATGAAAATGCAAATCCCTTTTTCATACTGTAAGAGCAAGATTTGCAAACCACAAAAAGATAGTGAGACAAAGGAGGTTATTTATGAAAGGCAACTCCACTTTGCACTATAAGTGCAAAGTGCACTTGAAATTGCACTTGGAAGTGCAGTCGTTGTACATCTGATGGGTAGATCTGAAATGAGGGTAATCTCTTATGATGTTATCATCCAATCGTGTGCAAGCTAAAATGCTGTTTTTTCTTTTCCTTGCATGTCCCCCTCAAATCTACAGTGACTGCACTTGAAAGAGCACTTGCAGTGACCTTTGCACTTGAAGTTCAATGATTGCGAGCATGCGTCAAATTGATTTCGAGCATGCGTAGGATTTTTGAGCGTTAGAATTGCATACAGACGATTGGAATTTCCGGTAAGAACTTTTCCCGTCGGAAAATTTGAGAACCGACTCTCAAATTTTTGCTGTTGGAAATTCCGATCGTGTGTACAGGGCATTATACTAGATGTGTTCTGGGAAGGTTTCAGAACTTTTTTCCACTGTCATGTAGATCTGGACGTTGCTTACTTTTCTTATGCAGGGCAGCATGAATTCTCCATAATGCCCTAACTCTTCACTTGGTTTATACCAAAGTGGTGTTGGGCAGAGAGAATTCCCTTCACTCCCTGCTTTACTGGCACAGATACATACAAAACACTTCTCTGATTTTAAATTGACACTGGACTGAAACTAAAGGAGATGTTTGCTATCTAAGCCCAAGCACATATTATGGACCATAAGGGAGTTAAAGTGGATGTAAACCCGAATTTTTTTTTTTTTTTTTTTTTTCTGGCCTGTCACAATGTAGAGTATAAGATTTGCTATCATCTGTGCCCAGTCTTGCCACAAAGAGTTAATCCAGCTCTGAGCAATCCTCTTTTCGTGAGGTAAACGGTCAAACAGGAGAAAACTTTTGTCCATTCTTCCCCCTTGCTGTGAATGACAGGTTATTTACATATTTCATGCACTAGCCTGAGACAGGCCTTATTTTTTAATTCCCATCATGTGGTTACTTTTCTGGATTTTGACTGGATGTTAGTGATCATAGCAGAATTGGGCGGGGATTCTACTGACATCACGACTCCACCCACCGAGCTCCAGACAACAGACCCACCCACAGAATCTGAAGTTTTTCAGTTCTTATAACAAACAGAGTGGAGATATTTGACAGGTAAGGATACATGCAGGAGGCATGCATATCCTTATAGATCAGCACTGTGGTAGTAGTTTAGAAAGGATGAGAGTGGGTTTACATCCACTTTAAGGATATCGCAAAGACATCTGCATGTGTCTGTCTAGCTCACCACATTGACTAAATGTTTGTGCTTGAATAGCAGTTGAACAGGTAACCAAACAATACTCTGGCACCAATGAATAGGATGCAATTAGACCACACAAATGAATTAAAGGTAATCTTACCATTTTCTATATAACCAGGAACATACAGTGCGTGACTTTGGCGCAATGTCAAGCGGCTTTTACCCTCTACACCTTTAACTCGCACTTTTAGGCTATGTCTCCCATCAACCCTAAAAGCAGTAAAGTATTTTGAATACACTCCATCATTCTTCACGATATCAGCACCTAAGACAAAAAAAAGGGTAAAATATAAGACTTTTAGGGGTACTTCACAGAAAACTGATACTTAAGCTGTGGTTCAATACCACAATTTTAGAGGGCTTTGAAGCATTAATAGTGTTATTTACCAAGGAAGTTTGTCAGACTAGCCTAAATGCATTGACTTGGGTATTCTAATTAACTTCAGCCAAACACAGCTATTGATTTCTAACTTCTAACTTTCTGTTAATCGGTACTCATTAAAGGCTGAAATAGTAGCCATAAGTTCTTGTTCCATTGCTTTTTTGGCTATTTTGCACTCATGTCTAAAGAAAATTGGCTACAGGATGTGTACAGATTGAGTCACCTGCCACAGCCTTTGCCAAAGGATCTTGCTTTCTCTGATGGCTATCCAGTTATACATGAAATACACATTTTGTATGGACAGATGGTCATAGGTGCACTTTCAGCCTAAGATAGACAGGGGCCATTCCCAGTTTGACAATATTTGCTTGCAATCCAAAAAGTTGTCAAGAGGTGGAGCAGTTGAACAGAAGTGCAATTTTCGAATGAGTATTGTAATTTTTCTATTACTGTGCGGGAGATAAAATAGTTACTGTTCACGTTTCAACAGTGTAATAAGTTGCTTGTCTAGAGTTAATCTTAATATTAGAATTTGAATATATAAACATATGATCAGTAATATCAAATTACACTTTAGTATCATTATGGTAGTGTCTGTTCAGCATAAGCAGTGGTAGAAATGTATATAAAAATGCATGCCTTCCAACCCTTGTCAAATCCAGCACCACATTAAGATATACCAATGAGTCACACAAGTGGGAACACCAGCAATCAAACGTATAAACCGGCAATGCTCTGTGATAAGCAGTGATCAGCCGTGATCATCATGATCTCGGCTTATCACGGTTTATTAAACGTACACCTAAGTTTTATAATAATTAACACTTGCATCTGAACTCTGTTATGGAACTGTTATGCCGCGTACACACGATCCGACATTCCGACAACAAAACCATGGATTTTTTTCCAACGGTTTGTTCGTTCAAACTTGTCTTGCATACACACGCTCACACAAATGTTGTCGGAAATTCAGAACGTCAAGAACGCGGTGACGTACAACACTACGACGAGCTGAGAAAAATTAAGTTCAATGTTTCTGAGCATGCGTCGTATTGATTCCAAGCATGCGTAGGATTTTTGTGCGTCGGAATTGCATATAGACAATCGGAATTTACCTTTGTCGGAAAAATTGAGAACCAGCTCTCAAACATTTGTTGTCGGAAATTCCGACAGAAAATGTCCGATGGAGCCTATACACGGTCGGAATATCCGACAAAAAGCTCACATCGAACATTTGTTGTCGGAAACAATTCATGAACTGTATATTTGCTCTATTTATTTTCTGCAATACCCCTACTTTGATTCATGTCATATAAAATAATATTTTTTCAGCTACCTGCTCCATTATCCAGAAGTTCCAGGGTAGTGGGTGCTCCAGACTCGGGTTCAATAATCGCTGTGACGTTTGCGCCCTTCACTGGTAACATACCTTGACTCACTGACACATAAACCACCATTGGATAAGGGAAAACATTTTTATCTGTATTCATATGGGCTTTGACGGTAATTGGAGGTGCATTTTCATCAGCTGCTTTTGAATTCACAATTAAACTTATGGATTGATTATATGTCCAAGTGTTGCACAGACTGTAATCCCATTGTCCCCTCTACAGAGAAAGAAAGACTAGTGTTATTTAATATTTCTGGAATTGTAAAGTATATTAAAGCAGAGGCCCATTAACAACTCAATTAAGCAAGAACTAATGGGTTGGGCCAAAGGGAATATAGGGCCAGATCCACAAAGAGCCGGCATAACGTAGAAATTCCCATTTAAGTTACACTGCCTTAAAATTTCTACCTAAGTGCCCGATCCACAAAGCACTTACCTAGAAATTTTCGGCTGTGTAACTTAAATTCCGCCAGCGCAAGGCCTTCCTCTTCAAATGGGGACGATTCCCATTTAAATTCGGCGCGCTCCCGCGCCGGCCGTACTACGCATGCTCGTGACGTCATTTTCCCGACGTGCATAGCGCGAAATTACGCGGAGCTTTGTGGATCGCGACGGGTCAATAAAGTTGCGTCGGGAAAAAAAAAGATACGGTGAAAAAAAAAAATTTAAAACAAAAAAAAACGCGTCGCTGGACAGAAGGGTCTGCTTTTACAAGGTGTAAACAGTTTACACTTTGTAAAAGCAGCCCTAATTTTACACATGCAACTTAAAACTTATGGAGAAAAAACGAAGCTGAAAAGCCTCGTGGATCTCCGTAAGTGCTAATTTGCATACCCGAGGCGGCATTTTGACGCAAAATGCCCCCAGCGGCGGATGCGGTACTGCATCCTAAGATCCGGCAGTGTAAGTCTCTTACACATGCCGGATCTTCTGTCTATCTCTTGGAAACTGATTCTGTGGATCAGTTCCAAAGATAGAAACAGGGATACGACGGCGTATCAGTAGATACGCCGTCGTATCTCTTTTGAGGATATGGCCCATTGTGTAAGTATTTGTTTTTTTCCATGATCATGACTTATAGGCTATCATAGATGATGAATATAAAATGATTGATTTATAAGGTTCATAACATTATTGATTTATAAAAAAAACGCAAGAAAGACATTGCATATGAATATCACGCTAGGTTATGTGGTTCATAAATAATGAGTTAAGAAAATCTTTCTTTTTTTTTTATAAATCAATAATGTTATAGTCATCATCCATGAACCCATAACCCATGAATAAGTCATGTGACGTAACGCATAGGGGGAGGAGCCAAGTGACTACATCGACGGTGTTCTGAATACACCAGATGCCGAGTAAGGAGCTATTCGCTTCACTTGTCTGAGTGTCTATATGCGCTGTGGGCTTACGGCCAAATGTGAGTGGAACCACCTGAAGTATTAAAACCTGATTATTGTCTTGTGGATTCAGCATTGTGCAATGATATTTTTTCTTTCTTCTTACATGTGAGAATTGCACAACTAATGTATATGAATACTAGGCAATATCCAACACTGCAAATAAAATAACAGAGAAAACAAGCTAAAGCTGATATATTGCTGGACTGATTGATTGTATTCAGGTCTGTAGCTCATTATTACGAACAACCAGTGTAGCCTAGGAATGAGGTGGACACTCCTCATAATCTTAGGTGTTTCTTTCAGTGTGTTTGTTTTCTGAAATATTCTTTTGCACTATTGCACTTTTTACCATCGCAGGTTGCTATACATATTGTTGCACAGACTATTTATCAATCACAGGCTGCTATATATATATGTTTTCATTTTAGCACAGAGCACGATTTTTCCCACCTTTGCTACATTTTTGTTGTGCATTAATAGAGGGTTGGTTTTAGCGCAACATTATTTTGTATAATAGATTTATTTGGTTATCAGAACACCACTGAATGATTGCAGCTGGAATCATTTGTTTTTCTTTTATTATCACCTGTTTTTTTATATTCGTATTAGCGCTTACGTTTTTACATTTTCACTGATGTCTGTTTTTAACCTACAAAATGTGAATTGATCCTACATTCCTTGCTTAATTAAACAATTGTTTATGGTCTACACTCAGAGGCGCTTTTTGCTTTTCTTTTCTCTTCATAGTGTAGTAAAACCCTAAAAGAGTAGAGCATGACTGCAGCCTCACTTTGCAGGTGGAAAATCAGGGGACACTGGCTCCTGGCCTTCAGCCAAGTGCCCTGGGCTCCAGGTATGCAGTTACTACCATTCAAATGAGCTTTAGCCCACGTTCACACTGGGTACGATTTGCTTCGATTTGAGATAAGATTTCAGATGTGAAATCGCATCTCAAATCGGCGGCATTTGCCGGCAATTGTCGGCAATGACACCGCCCTAATCGGTGCGACGCCGCACCGATTTCAAAAAGTAGTTCCTGTACTACTTTTTGCGATTTTGGGCCGCCATTTACATTGACATCCGTGCAGAAACCTGCACAGATGTCTCTTAAATCGCGGGAGTGAAGCCGTTTGAATTCAGCTGAACTCGCATGGCTTCACTCCCACAGCCCAGTGTGAACCAGGGCTTAGGGTGTTAATTGCTTTGGGTGTAGCCACATTAGGACCAGGCTTTTTCTGGCACTTTTTTGTTTACAAAGTTTAAATTTGTATTTTTTTCTAGAAAATTAATTGTAACCCTGAAACAGTATATTTTTTTTATAAGAGACCCTAGGGAATAAATTGGTGATCTTTCAATTTTTTTATGTTACATGGTATTTGCGGAGCAGTTTTGGGGAAAAATACCCTTTAAAATAGAAAAGATCAAAAAATAAGTTTAATATTTTGCTTTAAAAAACAAACAAAAAACATTTACTTCCAGCCTGGACCGGAAGTGACGTCATGACGTTACTCCAGTCCTCCAAGGCCACGCACCGGACCATTTCTTGGGCAAGCCAGGGGAAACAGTAAGCTCGAGAGACACCGGACGGGGGGAGGGGGAGTCCCCTCCTCTTGCTTCTAAAAGCACTCATGAGCCGCTCTAAATGGTTTTATGAGAAGGCCAGCCGCCAGCTGAAAAAAAGCACTGCCGGGTTTATGGCCAATATCTTTAGACATAATCCCGGTAAATCCTGGTATATTTCCTGGGAGATATTGTGGATAAATATTACTGTTTCATTATAAGTAAGCCAAACCACGTTCTTAATGTCCATTATTTTCTTGGTCACCCTGTGACCCTAACAGACACAGGGTAACTTAGACATAGGAGGTGCATTGGGAGCTGAAGCCAGGGTTTCCCAACCTCTTCAAGGGATTCCGGGTTCCACCAGCCCCCCGCCCAAAGTGACTCTCGTCACACTATCTATGAAAACTTACACTATAAGGTTAAAAAAAAAAACAGGAGAGAGTACAAATAGCGGGAAAAGAGAAGAGATAGAGAAAACAGAAAAGGAGCCTTGGTCAATGTGGCATTTCACAACCTTTCACTATAGATGAGGTGTCTGTGGGTGCCCTGGATGTCTTTCCGTACCTTAACAACAACCCTAAGTCTATGTTTACACTATTGCGACCCCAAAATCGCGTGATTTAGAGTGTGACTTTGGAGTGCGACTTTGAGTGCAGCTTTGATCCAACTTTACACTCCCTGGATCAAAGTCTCATTAAAGTAGTGCAGTAACCTTTTCAATGTTTTTGATTTTCAAAGTCGCATAGACTGGAATGGGTACCATTGAAATCAATGGACTGTGACTTGTCATGCGACCTAATGTGTCCAAAGTCGCATGATAAATTGCACTAGTGGAAACAAAGCCTAATAGAGACAATTATATCACTCACAAAGTCAGAGGACATATATATGTACTGTTACATGTGTAGTGGGAAATTACTTCTCACCTGATGATGCTGATCTCAGTCTACTACTACATTTACACTAGATGAAAAGTCATCCAACCAGACGACTGTTTCCCTATCTTATTTGAACATCGTTTTTCATCAAAATAAAGACTTTGTTTTATTCCAGCTACATGTGCAAAAGACACCTCTTGCTCCATATAGGAATAAAATGCAATTAATGTAATCCCTGTGTATGCCCCTGATTGTATGATATACTGTATTTTTAAGCCATACCATGGTGTCAAGGAGGAACGGGACAAGAGGCAGCTGCCCTGGGTGCAACAGTTTACTGTAGGGATGGGGGCACTTTCCTTCTGTTACAAGGACAGTGGCATCACTACTTCTGTCAACTCAGCGCTGGGAGCAGCAAGGAGAGGAGGAGAGAGCCGGGGCGTGGTGCTGGCTGTGTCCTCTCTCCTCCTCCACCTTCCTAACAGTGCAGCACTTCTGTATTAAGTGGGCAGCGGTGTTCACAGACACACAGGAGCTGCACTAGCACAAAGGAGGAGGGGGAGAGAGAGCACAGCCTGCACCGTCGAGTGGAGAAGGAGTGGAAAAGAGAGTCAAGTCGCACCTGAAATCGCCAAAAAATTGTGCAGGAATTTTTTTTTCAAATCAGTAGGGCACCGCAAAGTCGGAGTCGCATCGATTTAAACAGTTTCATTGCCAACAATATGGTGCAAATTTTAATGCGATTTGGAACTGTCAAATCGCATGAAAAGTCTTGCCGGTATGAATAGGGGCTTAGATATAAAGACATACTTTACACTTATAGTTTACCTCTGCTGTTCCTGGAATTTCAAGCCTTGATGATTTGGAGACTGTATCATTGGTGAAATTTACTGCTGTATATATACGTCCTGTGGGATCTTGTAAACTAATATTTAGTAATGCACTTTCCCAAGTTACTACAAAGAAAGTATAATTTCCTATTGTGTTGTCAATAAATATGCTGCCATTCAAATAGTCTCCTGGTTTAAGGATTGATGCCTTGCTTTCTAGCTGAAATAAATAATTAGTGGTAAATATATCTAAAATGGATTGTAAGTTAACATATATACATAAAATGCTGTGCTTTGAAGCAAATAAAAGGAAGCAGCTAATAGTCATGTCATATGCTCAGAGCCGGTTCACACTGGGGCGACTTGGGATCCGACTTGAAGTCGCCTCAAGTCGTCCCAAGTCGCGCTGTCGAGAAAAACAATGCAAGTGAATGGGAGCGGTGTTAATACACACAACTCGAGTCGCTCCGACTTCAAAAGAAGTTCCTGTACTACTTCAATCCAACTTGTAGGCGATTTGTACCCATTGATTTCAATGGAAGTCGCCTCCAAGTCTGATCACTGTCTTAACTGGAGCGACTTTCCAGGAAGATAACATACATTTCTCAGGCAAACCTCTCCCTCCCCTCCCTCTCCCAGAGCTGATTGTTGTTTGATTGGCCACTGGAAATTCTCCTGTCCTGGAGACGACTTCAAGTCGTGTTGTAAATCGCCCCAGATCGCCCTGTGGTTCATGCTCAAGTCGTGTCGGAGTCGCCTCTGAAAGTCGCGCTGGAAGTCGTGTCGCCCTAATGTGAACCGACTCTACTGTATTTAGATTTCATGATGTTCATGGCGGGTTTAAATAATGTTTTATTTTTATATGAACTTTACCCCTTTTTGTATGCTTAGACCCCGCTGCTTTAACTACTTGCCGACCAGCCACCATCATTCTACGGCGGCAGGTCGGCTCTCCTGGGCGAGAGCCCGTAGCTCTACGTCGGCTCTTTGAGCGGCCACTAGGGGCGCGTGTGCGCCGCCGACTCCCGTGCGTGTGCCCGGCGGGCTTTTTAGAGGCGTTATACCGCCACCGCGGCTCCCGCCCCAGTCTGAAAGGGGCCTTAGTGTGATTACTAGCAAATTAAAACCAAACAATGTGGTGTAGTGCTAATCCTGGAAGGGGCTGCTGATTGCCACAGGTTCTTCTCCCAGACTAGTGCAGAGGCAGCCAGGCACACAGGAACATTCACTCACTCTGGCTCAAAGATCAGTCATGGGGGTTGTCTTTTTGTAGTTTTACTGCTGAATAAACTTGAGTGGAGCGCAGGTAGCTATGAGAAACTCTAGCAACACTGCAGTAACAAGATGACACTATTTCTATGCTTCTTAGGACAGTCTTTACAGCAGGAGCTAAGAGAATTGCCAGCATTAAGACTCTGCTAGAATTGTCCCAGTCCAAACAACCACTGGCACATGTGCACAAGGGAAGCGGAAAACAGTTACTAGAATCCTAAACTCAGGTCTGTACTCACAATGTCCCTGGATACCTCCTTCCAATATCAGCCAGACATTCACCAGCAAGCTCTCTAGACCAGATGCTCAGTAAAATCCCTTGATTAGCTTCAAAGATTCTCAGAATTTGGCCCCCCCAACTCGGCTGGGACCTTGGTGACCACATGTAGAATTTCAGCTGAGCTGGGAGCTTCTCCCACTGAACAAGAACAGGACTGTCCCTAGACAGTTTATGTACCCCACAGCCTCCTACTGGGCACCTTTCCAGGGATCAGGCGGAGACGACACAAATTTCAGGCTGCTAATTTGCCTTTTCCGTCTTACTACATTCTAGAATCCTCCAGATGGCAGGGGGAAACAATCAAACTTGAAGCCAGGGAAGTCCAGAACAGCCCAAAGCAATCACATACGACTCCACTGTTTACAGAGGAGCCAAAATGTATCTAACCATCCTAGTGGCCTATCTAGGAGGGTGCTACATCCGTATTGGAAACAGCATGACATAAAATTGCAATATTGCTGGTTTCAGTGCATCATACATTAGCGCAGCTTTCTTTTTTGTATATTGTGTTTTAATATTGTATAACCTTTTTTAGTTGCAGCTTTTTTAGTAGTTAAGTTAGAGTAAGCGCAGTATATTTTTTCTATTTCTATTTAATTCTGGTGCACTGGTCATTCTCTACATCTTATGCCTCGTACACACAACCGTGACAGCTTTTGGCCAGGAAAACTGGCCGTGTGTATGCTCCATGGCAGCTTTCCAGACAGGAAATCGCGGCGGGAAAAATAAGAACATGTTTCCTTTTTTCCCCGCCGGTTTTTAACCCGGCAGTTTTCCTATGGGGAAAGCCTGCGGGGGAGCATACACACGACCGAGATTCCCGACCAAAGCTCTCATAGCAGTTTTCCTGCCAGGAAAATTGGCCGTGTGTAGGGGGAAAAAGCTGCCGAGCCGGTTCTCGGCTTTCCCCTCGGGTTTCCGCCAAGAAAAGTCCGCCGGGAAAGCCAATGGTGTGTACGAGGCATTAGTAATAAAACCTGGCCTATAAGAGCCTATGACCCTTCCCTGATTCATCCAAAATTAACTTAAAATGTTTTTGTTGGAGATGAAATGTTCAATTGATAATAACATTCACATTCATACAAACAATTAAAGGTACCTTATCTTAAATTTAATCACCTGAATAGACTGTTGTGTAATATCCCCATTTTCAAATGAAAGCCCTGTAAATGCATCAATCAGTAATGTAGTGTCAACATTATCATTAGCTAAGAACTGTCGTCCTCCTGAAAAAAAAAAAAAAAAAAAAAATGTTGTTAAAATGTATGTTTTTTTATTTATTAGAATTTATTGTACTAAAATTTGCAGGGATTTCGCAAACAACCAGGTCTTATTTTTTTTACGTTTTGAGATACCTTCTCACTTAGTCATAGGCTATGATTCTATGAAAGCCAATCACTAAATCTATGTATGGGCAGGTTGATTGTACTGATTTTACACCCATTAAGGTCAGTGGGAACATGCTATAATGGTGAGCCAAAAACTTGGGTTGAAGTGCATTATTTTTATACAAAATCCTCCTTGAGATTTTTTTTTTAAAGTAAACTGTCTGGCGGTAGCATGATCACATCCTGGCAGCTACTGCTCTGAAAAGCGATTCACAGCAGATTACTTTTCAGAGGGTAGTTAACACTACCATTCATTCAAAAGAGCCCTTATAGTGAGAAGGGACTAAAGCAATCCAAAAGCCTTCACACGAATCAGTGTGTAACACAGTAAAGCTTCACTTTCTACCTCAGTGTCCCTAGGGCAAGTTAAGTGGTGAATCTTCCTAGTGGGAATACCAGTGGCGGTGCGTGCATAGAGGGTGCAAGAGCGCCGTCCCCTCTAGCTCCTGCACTGCCACTGAATATAATACACAGATTCATGCATTGCATGAATCTATGTATTGTTGATGCCGCCCACTATTCAGATGGCTGGCCCCCTGGTGAGCGCCGGCCATCTGAATAACGGCAGCTGGTTGGCTATGGAAGTGCCTATCAGAGCCAGCGGCTCTGAAAGGGTTTCCGATTACAGCCTGAGGGCTGTAATCAACTTCCAAATAGTTAACCAGGGGACGCACAGGGGTGCGTTTCCTGGCTAACACTGACAGGCGTCTCAGCCAATCAGGTTCACCGGTTACCGGTAACCTGATTGGCTGAAGAGTCATCGATGGTGGGAGAAGACATTGAGGGACCGTGGAAGGAGGTTGGCTGACCCCAGAAAGGTAAGTGCCGGGCGGGGGGGGGGGCAATCTGGCAGCATTTTACAGGGCACAGTGGCTACAATTGATGGGCACAGTGGTGACAATTGATGGGCACAGTGGTGACATTTGATGGGCACAGTGGTAACAATTGTTGGCACAGTGGCTGTGTTTGATGGCATGGCACAGTGGCTGCGTTTTTGGCATGGCACAGTGGTGACAATTGATGGGCACAGTGGCGACAATTGATGGCACAGTGGTAACAATTGATGGCACAGTGGTAACAATTGATGGCACAGTGGCTGCGTTTGATGGCACAGTGGCTGTGTTTGATGGCACAGTGGCTGCGTTTGGCATGGCACAGTGGTGACAATTAATGGGCACAGTGGTGACAATTGATGGCACAGTGGCTGAGTTTGATGGCATGGCACAGTGGTGACAATTGATAGGCACAGTGGCGATAAATGATGGCACAGTGGCTGCGTTTGATGGCATTGCACAGTGGCGACAATTGATGGCACAGTGGCGCCAATTGATGGCATGGCACAGTGGCGACAATTGATGGCACAGTGGCTACAATTGATGGCATGGCACAGTGGCTGCGTTTGATGGACACAGTGGCTGCGTTTTATGAGCACAGTGGCTGCGATTGATGGGCACAGTAGCTGCGTTTGATGGGCACAGTGAGGCTGCAATTGTTTTTTTCGTTTGTTTGCACCCCCCAAAAAAATTTGAGCACCAGCCGCCACTGGGGAATACAGACAGTCATCTCAACTTGTCCAGGTTATCTAAAAATAAAATGTAATCTTTACATACAGTACCTTTTAATCATTTGTGAAGGTCGTTATGGAATATATGTTGCACATTGGCAATATTTGTATAATAATCTCGAATTCGCCTGCAAGTAACACTCCAAATATATTTATACCAGGATAAAGGGGCTGGGGTTGGGGGATATCACAAGAAGAGGCCATATTTTTTACTTCGCTAATATATTGAACATAACTGCGAAATGCTATGTTTTGGAGTAGAAGTATTATTAGAATATTAGATTGCTTTACCTGTGTTTTTAACTATGTCAAATAGTGATTTGGTATAATCTGGTCCCAGAGTTATAAAATTTATGGTAGCACCACTTTTATATATATCATTGAAACATAGTGAGGTGTCTTTATTGTCTTCCCCGTCTGATAACAGGATTATTTCAGTGCCATGTGAAGATCCATCAAACTTTTTATTAACCTAAATTTAAAATGAGAAAATAGAAAGTTGCTACAGTATGGTGGTGATAAAATGTGTATGAGCAGTAAACATTGTACTTAAAGGGTTGTAAAGGTTTGTTTTTTATTTTCTAAATAGGTTTCTTTAAGCTAGTGCATTGTTGGTTCACTTACCTTTTCCTTCGATTTCCCCTTCTAAATGTTTTTTTCTTTGTCTGAATTTCTCACTTCCTGTTTCTCCTCAGTAAACTTGTCCCCATCATCCAAGCCGTTCTGGCTGGGGGTTAGTCAGTCAGAACAGCTTACTCAGGAGGAACAGGAAGTGAGAAATTCAGACGAACAAGCAATGCACTAGCTTAAAGGAACCTATTTACAAAATAAAAAAACAAACCTTTACAACCCCTTTAATAGAGTCAAACCATCATCTATTACGTTTTAATGTCTCCAATGGTTGAGATCAACAAACACAACCCCAAGATCCAGGGGAGGACTGACAACTCATGGGGCCCCCGGGCAATAGGAGATTATGGGGGCCCCCAGCAAGCTGCTTGCTGTGGGGGCACTCGACAGGAGCTGGAGGGGCCAGGAGCAGCGAAGAGGGACCCGAGAAGGGAAGGATCCGGGCTGCTCTGTGAAATACCAACAGCACAGAGGATGTAAGTATAAAACGCTTTTTATTTATTTTGGTCTTAACCACAACTGGGGTAATTTTCCAGGGAAATAGTGCACCTACATCAAACAAAGGACATCAAGTCAACAGCTTCTGCTCACATCCTTTATAGTAGGAGAAGCTGCTGGTTGCTGGGACAATGATACTCCACCATTTGCTCCTTATACCCAGTACAGGAAACACATAGGAGCACAGGGCCAAATCCACAAAGCAGATGCGCCAACTTAACTCGAGATTTCTAATTTTACACGGCGCTTATCTTTGCGCCTGATCCTCAAAACGAGATACGCATGAAATTCCGGTATTTCCGTCCTACCTAAAATAATTACACCGGCGCTTCTTTGTGCGCAAATTACGCAAGACACGCCGCTGTATTTGATAGGCAAAGATGCAAATGAGGGAGATAGGGCGATCCACAAAATTAAGTGTGTGCGGCGTAGATTACGACCTGTGCGCTTCTGTTAGTTTCCCGGAGCAATTTTACTCTTTATAAAAGCAGCCCTAATTTTACACATGCCGTGTAAAGGTCAGCTAAAGCAATACCATGAAGGAAGAGCTGACCACACACACTTGCTGGACTACAATCTGTATGCCACCATGCCAGGGGCATCCATGCCCCTATCTATAATAGTGACTTTAGTAACCCAGGGTACCCCCTCTTCTGAGGGAACAGCAGTCAGGAGACGCCTCGCAGAATGCATATTTGCAGAGTAAACGCACATTAATGATGTCACAATGAGAATGCATGAATGCACGCCACTGTGGTCCCTAGCACAGACACATCACATGCACATCGAATTGGATTAGATCCAAGTACCCCCCCCTTTGGTACTTGGGAGCAGCAATGCCACGCCACGGCTCCAATTATGTCACTGTGCATTCATACACCATTCAGGAACCTGGGATCACTTCTCCCTGGTCCTGGGGATCCCTTCTCCACCAAAACTAAGGGTGACACCCTTATTTTATCAGGAATGCCACCCCCCCACATTCACACATCATTCACACACATAAATCAAATCATAAGTACAGAATACCAAATGAAATAATAAAAAAAAAAAAAAAAACATAAAAAAAAAAAAAAAAAAGTATCCCTGCTAATTACTTATCGGCGGCGATTGCTACGCCTTGGCTGGGCACGGCCACGCCCTCGCGGAGGATGTCCATTGGGGGGGTGTGAGCTGGGGAAGAAGGAGCCTCCTGGGGGGGAGGGGAAGGAGGAGCCTCCTGGGGGGGTGAGCAGGGGAAGGAGGAGCCTCCTGGGGGGGGTAAAGCAGGGGAAGGAGGAGCCTCCTGGGGGGGGTGAGCAGGGGAAGGAGGAGCCTCCTGGGGGGGTGAGCAGGGGAAGGAGGAGCCTCCCCTGCTGGCCTGCCCTCCAAGGCCACTGCAATTCTACTGAGACAGGCAGTGAGGGCAGCCGCATTGGCCTGGCCAGACCTAGTATTGTCCTGCACAGCCTGGGTCAGGGCAGTCACCTCCCGGGCCACGCCTGTTGTGGCGGTCTGTAGGTCGTTCATGCATGTAATGACCGCCACTGAATTGGTGGCCACATCACCGACTGCCTCCATCATTACACCCAGGCTGTGCTCCATCTGGGTAATTTTTTGGAGCATTTTATCCAGAGTGCGGGTCTGCCGGGCATTGTCCCTCAGCAGACTGACCGGCAGACGCTCGGCCACCTCCATGGTGTCCTGGGTCGCCATCCTGCCTGCCCCTGAGGCTTGTGGCCTGGGAGGAGGGGATAGAGTGACCCTTGTGGGTGGAGGCCTGTTGGGGGAGAAGTGGGAGGGGCTACCCCTGATGGTGGCCTGACTGGTGCCAGCCTCTGGGGTAGCCTCAGGGGAAAACTCAAAGGTCATCATATCAGACGCCAACAGGACTTCCCGGCCAATCTGAATATTTTCTTCCTCCTCCCCCTCATCCTCCTCCCCCTCAACCTCCTCATGAGGGGAGGTTTGGCCACTCCCCTCCCCTGGGGAATCCTGCCCTACTTGGGAGTCATCAGCAGCCTGTCTTGGGGGTGGTGCAGCAGCCTGGCCTGATGGGCCAGCAACCTCCTGGCCTGATGGGCCTGCAACCTCCTGGCCATCTGTGGAGGACACAAAACAATCACAGGTTTGAGGATCCACACACTTGGCACATCTTCCCTTCCCCCACCCACACATGCTAATCACCAGAGAGAAAAATCAAAAACTTACCTGTCCTCACAGGAACATCTGACTGATAGCCAGGCAGGCCCACCACCTGCTGTTTGTGGAAACACTGGGCCACTGCCCATTCCTCCTCCGTCAGTCTGACTGGGCAGGGTCCCCCTCCTCCAGTGCCCCTGGTATGGGCGTCCATCTTTGCCATCTTATTGCGGACGACGCTCCTAAGGTCGTTAATTTTTTTCTGTATGCCAGCGGGGTCCTGGTCTCCCCCCCTGCCGCATTGACCTGATCCGTTATCCGTTTAAGGAGCTCCTTCCTCCTGCCCGGGGGGTGTTCCGGCTCTCAGGGCCATGCAGATATCTCCCAGGGTGATATTAAGCTTCCTGCGCTTGGGGGCCATCACAGACACCACCCAGCACCAAGAAACTCACCCAAAAAACAATCACCAATACACACCCAACAAACAGACAAAAATACACACCCAAAAAATAGACAAAAATAAACACCCAACAAACAGACAAAAATACACACCCAAAAAAACTGACAAAAATATACACCCAACAAACAGACAAAAATATACACCCAAAACACAGACAAAAATCTAAACACACAAGCAGACAGCTACTATAAATTCAAAATAAAACACGAACAAAAAACAAACAAAATACAAGCACAAAAAAAAAACAGCAAAAACAATAACAAACAAATTAACACAATTCACTTATCAAAAACAAACACCAACTAGACTCTTCAACTCCTCAAACACTTTTCTCACAAACACAACTTAACAACACACCAACAAACGTTAAGAGCAGAAGCAAATTGCTCATGGAAGGGAACACAGGGAAATACTTTTGCAAGGGAAGTGTGTTTGACTGGGGCTTTTTATACACAGGGCGATCCTCAAACTAAGCACGCTTGGCCTTTTACCTATATCACTGATTGCGCCGAGCAAAGTTCTGCACATGCGCAGTGAGCAGCAGATTTGTGCGCGCATGCGCAGTACGGCCGGCCCTTCATTTGCATGGGGTCACGGCTCATTACAATGAAGCACGCCCACTTCCTTCCCACTTGCAATAACCCCGCCTTACGCCTCGGAATTTAAGTTACGTAAGCGCAATTTTGTGCGCAAATGCGCTGTGGATACGGCACTTACGACACCAACTTAGAGTGCCGTAACTTAAATGACATAACTTAATTTGCGCCGCTGGCTGTGGATTTGGCCCACATTTATTAATTCTGTTGCACAGCAAGGCAATACTTAAAGTGTATTGTTGTTGTTGTTGTTCAGTTGTTTAGTCGTGACCTCATGGACCATAGAGCGCCAGGCTTTTCCACTGCCTCCTGGTGCCTGCTTATTTTTATGTTCAGTGTTTTGATGATGCTATCTATCCATCTTGTTTTCTGTCGTCCTCTTCTCTTTTTTCCTTCCATGTTTCCCAGCATCAGGGGGGTCCCAGCAATGAGTCCACTCTCTGAAGTAGGTGGCCTTAGAGTGTATATTACCCCAATATTTTATATTCCTGACATGACATTTTCGGGTCCGGTGGTGCGGCAGGCGTCGTATTTGACAATGGATCTACATCGGGGGACACTGTTTTTTATTTTTTAATAAAGGAATTGTCTCTGTGTTTTTATAAATTTATGACACTTTTTTGGTGAATGGGTAGGAGTACTATGTAAAGGGGGCTTCCAGATTCCGATAAGCCCCCCCCCCCATAACCACAGCCCAGGTTTGCATGCTTGGATAAGGGCCTGGCAAGCATTGGAGGGGGGGGGATTTGTTTTTAAAGTTTGGCGTGAGGTTCCACTAAAAATCCGAGGGCAGCTACAGTACAGTATATCCACAATAATTCAGAATATTACCTCAATGCCAGTCAGAACTCCTAAACATATATCTGTTCCTCCATCTGCTTTTGTTGGAAGAAAGGATTTCAGAGTCTTTCGATCCTGATCATTATTAATTTGCATCAGTGAAGTTGCAATTTCATAAGATGTTGAAAATTTGACAATTCCCACGTAACATCCAACTTCAATGATCTGTATAACAAAGATTTCTGCTGCCTGGTATAATCGTTGAATACGGTTCTGAAAAATATTAAAAGTTATTTAAACACTTCAGCAAAGTAAATTAACATATATATATATATATATAGATATATATATATATATATATATATATATATATATATATATATATATATATATATATATACATAGTTGTGCTCATAAGTTTACATACTCTAGCAGAATTTATGATTCTTACCCATTTTTCAGAGAATATGAATGATAACACAAAAACATTTCTTTCACTCATGGTTAGTGTTTGGCTGAAGCCATTCAGTTTCTCTGTTGTTATGATTTGAAAAGAGTAAACACATTCATATTCACATTCATATTCTCTGAAAAATGGTCAAGAAATCATAAATTCTGCCCGGGTATGTAAACTTATGAGCACAACCATAGGTGTGCGCAGCCTATTACATTAGGGTGTGCACCCCAAAGCTCAAACACACATGTGTATACATATAGGGCAGTAGGGCAATGGACAATGTCAGTAGAACAGTTGATGGTGTCAGTGGGCAGGGACTGCTGTCAGTAGTTTATTTTTATTTAATTGTATTATTACTTTTTAAAACATTTTTTATTTTATTATTTTTTACAATATTTTTTTACAATAATTTTTTATTCTTTTCTTTTACAATTGGGGGGCTTTGGTGAGATATCAGGGGCCTAAACAGACCCCTGATATCTCACATTCAAGACATAGAAAGGGGCTGAGGACAGATATTCCCAAGTCCCTTTCTCTGCAGCCAAGCGGGAGGGGGAATCTGTGCAGCACAGGGTGATTAGGGTGTGCCTGGGCACACCTGGCACACCCTGTGCGCACGCCTATGTGCACAACTGTATATATACTAGGGGTGCGTATCTTCACTGGTCTCACGATTCGATGCGATTATCTGGTCAACGATTCGATTCTGCGATGCATCACGATTACCGACGAGCTCTCACTTCCGCTTGGGCCGCCTAGGTGGCCTTTCCTCCCTGCAATCTTCTGAGACACATCAAATGCCAGCGCCTTGAGGCGATTAAGTTCGCATTTGTTGCGCTATAAAAGTTTCTTACTCACTCACTCACTCACTCAAGATTGCCCGGCTATGCAGGACAGCGCAGTGAGACATGCGCACCTGGATGTGAAGCTGCAAGCTGTTACAGCCGCATGCCCACAATAGTATTGCCAGCGCCGTGGACAGAATGGAGGGTTCGGGTGGCCACGTCGCTGGAATGTGGGACAGGTGAGTGTCTATTTATTAAAAGTCAGAAGATACACTTTTTTTGTAGCTGCTGACTTTTAATAAAAACATTTTTTACTGAACTCTGCTTTTAAATAAAAATAACCTCACTCCCTTAAAGTGGAGTTCCACATAAAAGTGGAACTTCCGCTTTAAGCACTCCTCACCCCCTGATATGCCACATTTGACATGTCATTTTCTTTAGGGGGGTGTCCTCTTTTTAGTGGGACTTCCTGTCCCGGCCACCTAGGTGACACCTTCTCTTGCCCTAGGTGGCCCCGCCCTGCCAGCGATCTTCTGGGACACAACACAGGTCCCAGAAGATTGGCTGGCCAATGGCAGATCACAGTGCGTGCCTGGCCATGAAGCCGTAAGCTATTATGGCGGGGAAAGGTACGGGACTCCGTGCGGGCGCATCGCTGGACTGTGGGACAGGTAAGTGTCGGTTTAATAAAAGTCACCAGCTACACTTTTTGTAGCTGCTGACTTTTACTAAACTAAAGAACAGTGGCACTCCACTATACAAAGTGCACTAATTCGGTGCACTACAGGGTACAGGAATTCACACATGTGGCTGGTGGGAGGTCAGGTCAGGAGGGATTAGAATACACAGCAAGTTCCCTGTACTGTCTCTGTGTTGAAATTTCATTGGGCTCCCAAGTTTGCACATTCCAGCACACTAGGAGTTAACGCAATGGAATGTGCAAACTTGGGAGCCTAGGGAAATGTCAACACAGAGCACTTGTAGGAGAAAGCATACTGCTGTTAGAATACCCATTTTGTAATACATGCCGTTATAATCCATTAAGTGGCCACTGCTGTATGTGCTTTTTAAAATATATGCAGCTTCTCATACCTGCATTTCTGTCTGTGTATACTCTGTATATTCCGCACATATGACTCTGTCCTGTCCGGCCCGCCTCTCACTTCTCGTCTCTCGTTCTCCTGTTTCCTGACGTCAGTGGGAGTTCTCAGCCCCGCCCACCGACTTTAGCTATCAGATGAGAAGAGAGGCGGGCAGGGCTGACGTCAGGAGAGACGTGGGAGGTGAGAGGCGGGCTGGAGCAAACTGTCACATGAGCGGAATATTCAGAGTATACAGACAGAAATATAGGTATGAAACACTGTATATTTTAAAAAGCACATAAAAAGCGGTGGCCACTTAATGGATTATAACGGCATGTGTTACAAAACGGGGATTTTAATAGACACGTTCGGATCGCTCTCCCGGGAGGGGCTGGGCAAGTCAAGATGACGTCACCCGACATCGATTATTGGGGTCACATGCATCGATGCCGCATCAGGGACCCCCGAATCGAGATGCATCGATGCAACGATTATATTCAGCATCCCTAATATATACAGTATCTCACAAAAGTGAGTACACCCTCACATTTTTGTAAATATTTTATTATATCTTTTCATGTGACAACACTGAAGAAATTCATACTTCATATTCCCATCGCACACTTTCCTGGATCCGCTCTTGGGTTTGGGTGCTTGTAGCAACAACCAGATGGAAACTGGTACACATTACAGGTTACAGTAGAAATATTTGCCAGCACACCATGGAACGATGTAAATAGCGTCCAAACGGATGTTTTATTGCATGATCACAACACAAAGAAAGTGCCTTTGTCATGCCTGACAAAGGGGCCCTACGTGGCTCTGAAACTCTGCACTTTCTTTGTGTTGTGATCATGCAATAAAACATCCGTTTGGATGCCATTTACGTCGTTCCATGGTGTGCTGGAAAATATTTTTACTGTAACACTGAAGAAATTACACTTTGCTACAATGTAAAGTAGTGAGTGCACAGCTTGTATAACAGGGTACATTTGCTGTCCCCTCAAAATAACTCAAAACACAGCCATTAATGTCTAAACTGCTGGCAACAAAAGTGAGTACACCACTAAGTGAAAATGGCCAAATTGGACCCAATTAACCATTTTCTCTTCCTGGTGTCATGTGACTCATTAGTGTTACAATGTCTCATGTGTGAATGGGGAGCAGGTGTGTTAAATTTGGTGTTATCGCTCTCACTCTCTCATACTGGATTACTGGAACCATGTCCTGTGGTCTGATGAGACCAAGATAAACTTATTTGGTTCAGATGGTGTCAAGCATGCGTGGCGGCAACCAGGTGAGGAGTACAAAGACGAGTGTGTCTTGCCTACAGTCAAGCATGGTGGTGGGAGTGTCATGGTCTGGGACTGCATGAGTGCTGCCGGCACTGGGGAGCTACAGTTCATTGAGGGAACCATGAATGCCAACATGTACTGTGACATACTGAAGCAGAGCATGATTCCTTCCCTTCGGAGACTGGGCCGCAGGGCAGTATTCCAACATGATAATGACCCCAAACACACCTTCAAGACGACCACTGCCTTGCTAAAGAATCTGAGGGGGAAGTTGGTGGACTGGCCAAGTATGTCTCCAGACCTAAACCCTATTAAGCATCTGTGGGGCATCCTCAAACAGAAGGTGGAGGAGCACAAGGTCTCTAACATCATCAAACGTCATGGAGGAGTGGAAGAGGACTCCATTGGCAACCTGTGAAGCTCTGGGGAGGGTTAAGGCAGTGCTGAAAAATAATGGTGGCCACACAATATA
Organism: Rana temporaria; assembly: GCF_905171775.1. Taxonomy (NCBI): domain Eukaryota; kingdom Metazoa; phylum Chordata; class Amphibia; order Anura; family Ranidae; genus Rana; species Rana temporaria. Next base: position 148,111,675 of record NC_053495.1, read on the forward strand.
TTGACACTTTGGGCCCAATTTGGACATTTTCACTTAGAGGTGTATTCACTTTTGTTGCCAGCAGTCTAGACATTAATGGCTGTGTGTTGAGTTATTTTCAGGGGATTTTCACTGTTATACAAGCTGTACACTCACTACTTTACATTGTAGCAAAGTGTAATTTCTTCAGTGTTGTCACGTGAAAAGGTATAATAATATATTTACAAAAATGTGAGGGGTGTACTCACTTTTGTGAGATACTGTATATCAAAGCTCCTGTAATGAGCCAGTGCATATAGTGAACATACAGCATGACATACATTATGAGCTAGTGCAAAATATGGAATGTGCAGCATGACATGCAGAGTAAAGTCAGCGTGGAATAATAAACATACAGCCTGGCATTCAGAAAAAGTCTGTGCAAATTATTGAAAGTACAGCATGGTGTCTGGATTGAGATATTATGGAATGATAAACATACAACATTCTATGTCTTGGTGCAGAATAGTCAATGGACAGCATGGCATACAGAAGGAGCCTGTCTGGAATAGGATATGTGCAGCTTGGCATGTGGAATGAGCCAGTGAAGAATGGTGAATGTACAGCCTGGCATGCAGAATAAAATGGTGCAGATTAGGTAATGGTGTCCAGATAGAAGTAATGTTTAATGGTGAATGTACAGCATGGCACACAGAAGGTACTAATACAGAATAGTGAATGTATAGCATGGTACATGGAACGAGCCAGTTTGAAATGGGGAACATACAACACTGCATATAGAACAAACCAATACAGAATGGTCAATATACAGCATGTAGTGTACTAGTACAGTTATTAGTAAAGTGTATAGTAGAGTTAAAAAAGTAACTTCCAGCTACTGCTCAGTCTTATGCCGCGTACACACGATCATTTTTCAACATGAAAAAAACATAGTTTTTCAAAAATGTCATGTAAAATGATAGTGTGTGGGCTTCACATCATTTTTCAGGTTCTGAAAAACGACAAAAAAATTAACGTTGTATTAAACGATGTCGTTTTTCGGGTTGTAAAAAATGATCGTGTGTAGGCTAAAACAACGTAAAAAACCCCTGCATGCTCAGAAGCAAGTTATGAGACGGGAGCACTCGTTCTGGTAAAACTACCGTTCATAATGGAGTAAGCACATTCATCACACGGTAACAGACAAAAAAGCGTGAATCGTCTTTTACTAACACGGAATCAGCTAAAGCAGCCCAAAGGCAAACAGAACTTCCCCTTTATAGTGCCGTTGTACGTGTTGTACGTCACCGCGCTTTGCTAGATCATTTTTTAAAAACAATGGTGTGTAGGCAACATCGTTTTAATGATGAAGTTGGGAAAACGCCGTTTTTTCGACATGCTGAAAAACAACATTTTTTTTCATGCTGAAAAATGATCGTGTGTACGCGGAATTAGTCTGTCCACCCCTACAAATTAAAAAGATGCAGTGATAATTGAGCCCAAGGACTGGTGGGTGCCTCTGTAGTTAGTTTTCGACCCATTCAGACCTCTTTTAGCATGGATCCACAGATGCAGTGACAGCTCACACAATTGTTGTCACTTGATAACCAAGAGTTGTCAGAGGAAATCTTCCACTACTCCTCCTCTGCCATGCTCTGCATTATATGATGTCAACAGTCAGACGCAATGGAAGAGTAGTGGACATTTTCCTTTGCCAGCTCTTTTAATTACAGCAGTCTGAAGGAAGTGTGAATGGGACTAAGGCCCCATACACACGAGAGGATTTATCCGCGGATACGGTCCAGCGGACCGTATCCGCGGATAAATCCTCTCGAGGATTTCAGAGGATTTCTATGCGATGGCGTGTACACACCATCGCATTGAAATCCGCGCTGAAATCCTCTGCCGATGACGTGTCGCGCCGTCGCCGCTATTATGACGCGGCGACGGGCGCGACGCTGTCATATAAGGAATTCCACGCATGCGTCAAATCATTACGACGCGTGCGGGGAATCCCTTTAGACGGATGGATCCGGTAAGTCTGTACAGACGAGCGGATCCATCCGTTGGAATGGATTCCAGCAGATGGATTTGTTGTGCATGTCAGCAAATATCCATCTGCTGGAAATCCATCCCAGGGGAGATTTATCTGCGGATAAATATCCGTTGGCGTGTACACACCATTTGATGGGATTTATCTGCGGATAGATTCTATGGTGTGTATGGGGCCTTAGTTTAACTTCAAATTCACCCACCACTCCTCGTCATTGGGACCGACACTGGGCCACACTCTAGCTATTGCCCAATAGCAGCCACATGGGCTGCTACAGATGTAGTTCCACCAGTAATGCCTGCAATATATACATAAAACATTAAATAAAGTCCATCAAACAAAGCCATGTGTGCAATACAACACCACCAACTACGAATAATAACTTACATAATTTCCCATACTTCCAGAAACATCAAGCACCAGAGTAACCACCCTGTTTCTATACTGTATCAATGAGATTGAGGGAACAGGAATATTGAAATTATCCATAGGTAAAGTGGAATTAAAATCAGTGGAGTTAATAATGACGTCCCATGTACTGCGCAAATTACACATTCTGTTTTGTAGCGTAGGAGCCTCAATGTTATGATTATCAGCATTACAAAAATCAAACACCTGGAAAAAAAAGGGGAGAAAATTATACGAGCAATAAAAGTAGAATGGTTTATAGTTAGAATTCAATTTTTATTGCTGATGTCCCCTCACGAGAGAGCTTTTGCCTAATTTTCTCTCCAGGTGAGGGGTATCAGATAGAACAGAGAGCAAAGGGAAATCTAATGCCGCGTACACACCATCACTTTATGTGATGAAAAAAAATGACGTTTTTAAAAACGTCACTTTAATTGACTGTGTGTGGGGGAAAACGTCGTTTTATGTCTTGTAAAAAACGACCAAAAAAAATTGAAGCATGCTTCAATTTTATGTGTCGTTTTTCAAAAGTGCACTTTTTACTTCACAGAAATTGACCGTGTGTAGCAAAAAACGTCGTTTTCTAAGACGTTTTTTCATCCACGCATGCCCAGAAGCTACTTATGAAGCAAGCTTCAATGGTAAAACGTGGTGGAACGTAACCTCACTTTGCAAGATCATTGTGAGAAAACGATGGTGTGTAGGCAACTTCGTCTTTGAAAATTGAAGTTTCAAAAACGTCATTTTTTACTTCACAGAAAGTGTCGTTTTTTTTCATCACATAAAGTGATGGTGTGTATGCGGCATAAGTGTGGACAGCAAAAGTAGTTAAATTCTTTCCCTACTTTATCCAAAGCTTACAACAAATGCTGGAGTTTCACTTTTACAGAATCTACTGACAACTGTTGGTCCCATTCTAAGTACTGCAGTACATTTGGAAAATACCCTTAAAGGAAAACATTGTTTTTAATAATATGCATCCTTTACCTGCAGACATTCCTCTTTTCACTTCCTCATTGTTCATTTTTGCTCAGAAGTTGCTCTATTTCTTCTCTGTTCTGTTCACTTCCTGCTTGTCTGATTGTTACTCGCCCCTGTGAAGGGAGGCTTCACTGCGGTGGTCAGTAACGTGCTCACCCCCTCCTGGGAACTACATCTGTGTGGCAGGACGCTCTCTACGTGTTAGAGACTTCAAGGAGGTTTGAATTACTGGGCGTGCCGCAATTCATACTGGGAAATGTAGTTCTTACATGAACGAGCGATGCAAACCAGGAAGTGAATGAGAGAACAGAAACTAGAACACCGGAGGTGATATAGATGAAGGAATTTAATAGGTATTTACTTGTTTTTTAACAGAATCATTACACTATTCTGTCTGTCTACCTTGCAGAATCACAGAAAAAGTACGCCGGAGTATCTGCTGATACTCCGGCGTACTTTCAAATTTGCCGCGTCGTATCTTTATTTTGAATTCTCAAACAAAGATACGACGGCATTTGGCATTTGGCTAAGATCCGACAGGCGTACGGCTTCGTACGCCTTCGGATCTTAGGATGCAATACTTTGGCGCCCGCTGGGTGGCGTTTGCGTCGTTTTCCGCGTCGGTTATGCTAATTAGCTGTTTACGGCGATCCACGAAGGTACGCGCGTTCGTTGCATTCTCTTACTTCGTCGCTAGTCGGCTTTTCCCGTCGTAAAGTTGTGATTGCTATTTAGGTGGTGTAAAAATAGACAGCCCATGTTAAAGTATGGCCGTCGTTCCAGCGTCAAATTACATTTTTTATTTTTTTTGAGTAAGACGTCCGGGAATAGGAAAGGACGTAACGCACGTCGCCGTTCAAAAAATTATGTCATTTTGCGCAAAGCACGGCGGGAAATTTCAAAACGGAGCATGCGCAGTACGTACTGCGCAGGAACGCCCCTGATTTAAATGATACACGCCCCATTTGAATTGGGCGGGCTTGCGCCGGACGGCTTTACGCTATGCCGCCGCAAGTTTACAGGCAAGTGCTTTGTGAATCAAGCACTTGCGCTGAAAACTTGCGGCGGTGTAACGTAAATGACATACGTTACGCCGCCGCAAATGTATGTGAATCTGGCCCATTAATTTTAGGCAAAACATTTTTTTCCTTTACAACTCCTTTAATGCATAATAGTTGTCAACGTGACTGTAGTTACCAACTGAAATCAATTGAATAGAGACAATGGAAATATAAGTTCAAGCACAAGTGATACAGCATGTGTTTTTAGCCATATTTGGTGTGCATGAGCCCTAATGCCGCATACACACGACCGTTTTTCATGACGAGAAAAATGCAATTTTTTTAATTGGTCGTGAGAAACAGTTGTGTGTATGCTCCAGAGCATTTTTCTCGATGAGAAAAATGGGCTAAAAAAATATAGAACCTGCTCTGAAAAACGGTCGTGTGTACACTTTTACAAGGGGGAAAAAACACTCATGCTCAGAAACAAGTTATGAGACGGGGAAATTAGCAAAAGCAGCCCAAAGGGTGGTGTCATTCGAATGGAACTTCCCCTTTATAGTGCTGTTGTACATGTTGTGCGCTTTGCTCGAGCATTTTTTTTCACGAACGTCTGTATGCAAGGCAGGCTTGAGAGGAATCACGACAAATCACGTCGAGAAAAACTTTGGGCCAAATTCTCAAAAGAGATACGCAGACTTAACTGCTGTTCAGCCTGCGTATCCCTGTGCCTAACTTTGGAAACGATTCTCAAAAGGCTTTTTCCAAAGTTAGGCAGAAAATCTGACATGTGTAAGACACTTACACGGTCAGATTTTAGGATGCAGTACCGCATCCGCCACTGGGGGCATTTCTCATTGAAATCCAGCTTTGCGTATGCAAATGAGGACTTAAGCAGATTTTCAAAGCATTTCAGCACTTTGATTTCTGCCTAAGTTCCGAATTTGCCGGCGCAAAACTAGGGCTGGTTTTACAATGTGGAAAGTTAGCCAAACCTTGTAAAGGCCCATTCCAGCGACGGCATTTGCTATGCATTCCTGAGGGAGAACTCCACGGCAATTTTTAAATTCAAAACCGGCATGGGTTCCCCCCCAGGAGCATACCAGGCCCTTAGGTCTGGTATGGGTTGTAAGGAGACCCCCCCACGCCGAAAAATTGACGTAGGGGGTCCCCCTACAATCCATACCAGACCCGTATCCAAAGCACGCTACCCGGCCGGCCAGGAATGGGAGTGGGGACGAGCGAGCGTCCCCCCCCTCCTGAGCCGTGCCAGGCCGCATGCCCTCAACATGGGGGGGTTGGGTGCTCTGGGGCAGGGGGGCGCACTGCGGGCCCCCCCACCTCAGAGCACCCTGTCCCCATGTTGATGAGGACAGGACCTCTTCCCGACAACCCTTGCCATTGGTTGTCGGGGTCTGCGGGCGGAGGCTTATCGGAATCTGGGAGTCCCCTCAAATAAGGGGGCCCCCAGATACCGGCCCCCCCACCCTAAGTGAATGGATATGGGGTACATCGTACCCCTATCCATTCACCTGGAGGCAAAAAGTAAAATTTAGTAAACACACAACACAAGGCTTTTTAAAATATTTTATTATTCTGCTCCGGATGCCCCCCCTGTCTTCGTTATTAGCTCAATTACCAGGGGGGGCTTCTTCTTCCGCTCTCCGGGGGTCTTCCGCTCTCCGGGGGTCTTCTCCGCTCTCCGGGGGGGGCTTCTCCGGACTCCGGGGGGCTTCTTCCATCTTCTCCCCTCTTCCGCTGTTGACTCGGCGAACCCCGGTTCTTCTGCAGCTCTCCGGTGCCTTCTTCTTCAGCGCTGGCTGCCTGCTATGTTTGTGTGTTAGCTCAATTTCAAACAGGCAGCCAGCGCGGTCTTCTGTGACGTCAGGGTCTTCTGGTCTTCTCTTCCTTTCTTCCGATGTTGCCTCGTCGCCTGTTGTCGCTGTAATGATGGAAGCGCGCCTTGCATCCCATTTATATAGGCATCACCGTCCCATCATGCTCCGGCAGGTACCCACGTGGTGGGTGCCTACCCACGTGCACCCACCACGTGGGTACCTACCGGAGCATGATGGGACGGTGATGCCTATATAAATGTGATGCAAGGCGCGCTTCCATCATTACAGTGACAACAGGCGACGAGGCAAGATCGGAAGAAAGGAAGAGAAGACCCTGACGCCACAGAAGACCGCGCTGGCTGCCTGTTTGAAATCGAGCTAACACACAAACATAGCAGGCAGCCAGCGCTGAAGAAGAAGGCACCGGAGAGCTGCAGAAGAACCGGGGTTCGCCGAGTCAACAGCGGAAGAGGGGAGAAGATGGAAGAAGCCCCCCGGAGTCCGGAGAAGCCCCCCCTGGAAAGCGGAGAAGAACCCCCCGGAAAGCGGAGAAGACCCCCGGAGAGCGGAAGAAGAAGCCCCCCCTGGTAATTGAGCTAATAACGAAGACAGGGGGGGCATCCGGAGCAGAATAATAAAATATTTTAAAAAGCCTTGTGTTGTGTGTTTACTACATTTTACTTTTTGCCTCCAGGTGAATGGATAGGGGTACGATGTACCCCATATCCATTCACTTAGGGTGGGGGGCCGGTATCTGGGGGCCCCCTTATTAAAGGGGACTCCCAGATTCCGATAAGCCTCCGCCCGCATACCCCGACAACCAATGGCAAGGGTTGTCGGGAAGAGGTCCTGTCCTCATCAACATGGGGACAGGGTGCTCTGGGGTGGGGGGGCCCGCAGTGCGCCCCCCCTGCCCCAGAGCACCCAACCCCCCCATGTTGAGGGCATGCGGCCTGGCACGGCTCAGGAGGGGGGGGGGACGCTCGCTCGTCCCCACTCCCATTCCTGGCCGGCCGGGTAGCGTGCTTTGGATACGGGTCTGGTATGGATTGTAGGGGGACCCCCTACGTCAATTTTTCGGCGTGGGGGGGTCTCCTTACAACCCATACCAGACCTAAGGGCCTGGTATGCTCCTGGGGGGGGAGCCCATGCCGTTTTTTCTTTGAAAATTGGCATGGAGTTCTCCCTCTCAGGAATGCATACTGAGCGACGCTGACATTTTTTTTTAGAATTTGTTTTCCCGGCGCGTCTTTTTTTTTCACCCGTCGCAACTTTAGTGTCCCGTCGAAATTCTCAAAGCCGACCGGCGTTAATTACGTTCGCGCGCTGCACGTCGGGAAAATGGCGTCACACGCATGCGCAGTGCGGCCGGCGCGGGAGCGCGCCTCATTTAAATTTTAAACGCCCCCAGGAGAGGAGGACCGCCTTACGACGGCGGCACTTAAGTTACACAGCGTGTAATTTCTACCTAAGTGCTTTGACGATCAGGCACTTAGGTAGAAATTTTAAGTCAGTGTAACTTAACTGCTGAAATTTAAGTTACGCAGAGTTTTTGAGAATTTGGCCCTTTGTTTTTTTGCATGACATGAATAACGGTCGTGTGTACGTGACATAAAAATATATATATATATATTTTTTCTTTGTTCTTCAGGAGCTGCAGCGGTGCCCGCAGCAAAGTCTGCCTGCAACACCAAGGGGTTCTTTGGTTTAAAATGATTCTAAAGGTTTGTTTAAAAAAAAAAAAAAATATGCCATACTTACCTGCTCTGTGCAATCAATGGTTTTGCACAGAGCAGCCCCAATCCAGTTCTTCTCCTGTACACCGCTAGTGCTCCATGCCCCCTTTCCTTTAACTAGTATCCCAATAGCAAGCCTTGTGGCATGCACAGTAGGGAACCACAAGGCTTCACTTCATGATTCCCTCACCGAGGATGGCAGCGGGGCAGCAGAGAGATGGGCGATTGCTCGTCTTCTGCTGCCGACATGACGGGCGCGCTGGACAGGTAAGTGTCCATTTATTAAAAGTCAGCAGCTGCCGTATTTGTAGCTGCTGGCTTTTAAAAAAAAAAAATTTTTTTCGCGGGACCTCCGCTTTAAGCTTTGGGAGGCAGAATTATTTCAGCTGTAAGATCCCTGTCCAATTGTATGATTCCTATTTGTCACAAACATTGCCCCGGATTCACAAAGCACTTGCGCCGACGTATCTCGAGATACGCCGCGTAAGTGCAAATATGCGCCATCGTATCTATGCGCCGTGCCCACAAACTAAGATACGCATAAAACAGGCTTCATCCGACCAACGTAACTTGCCTACGCCGGCGTATTGTGGGCGCATATTTACGCTGGACACATGTGGCGCTCCCATTGATTTCCTATTCAAATATGGAAATGAGGGAGATATGTCGATTCACGAACGTACTTGCGCCCGGCGCATAATATACGCGGTTTGCGTAAGTCGTACGTCAGTTGTAAAGTTATTCCCCATATATGAGGCGCATCCCATGCAAAGGTATGGACCAGGGAACACAAGCCGTCGTATCTTTTGTCGTTTACGTTGTACGTGAATATGACTAGGCGTAGGTTACATTCACGTCGTAGGCAGTGATCAGGCGTATCTTAGGGAGTAGTTCCGACGTGATTCTGAGCATGCGCACTGGATGCGTCCACAGGACGGCGCATGCGCCGTTCGTTTTTCGTAGCTTTATGGCGCTCGGGCCATCATTTGCATGGGGTCACGCCTCTTTTGCATGGCTCACGCCCACTTCCACTTACGACGACTTACGCCTAAGAAACACAGCGCAGATTTGGTGGAAAGTGCTTTGTGAATTTGGTGCTTGCCTCTCTGTGCTGCGCTGGCGTAGCGTAAAGAAGATACGCTACGGCGGCATAAATATGCGCCGATGTCTGTGAATCCGGGCCGATGTTTCTTATTAAAAAAAATCAATGTCTCCATATACTCTTGACTGATTCATTTAATTCATAGCTATATATAGTTGGTTGATTTGCCCTTTACTCTCACTTTATTTTCATATTACTGATTCACAGCTATTAACCCTTTGTCACGTATCTTTGAATTATTATTTGCATTTATCGTGCATATTTTATTTTTATTTTTGGATACACTGTCATCTTTCACTTAAACTTAGTAATCTCAGGTGTCTTCGCACCTGGTATTCATGTATATATATATATTTTTTTTTTTTCTTTATCATAAACGCTGTAATTGAATTACTAATGCATTACATTGTGGTATCAAGTGCAAAATTTCCCTAACGCTGTTTCACACTTTTAGCCTAGGTTCACACTGCTGCGAATTCAAAATCGCGGTAAAATGCGCGATTTTACCGCGATTTCGCGGCCGCGATTTTGCCGCGATTTCGGCCGCAATTTAATGTAAATCGTGGGCCGAAATCACAAAAAGTAGTACAGGAACTACTTTTTGAAATCGCAGATGCGGCGTCGCACTGATTAGGACAGTGCTATTGCCGACAATTGCCGCCGATTTGAGATGCGATTTGACATGTCAAATCGCATCTCAAATCGTTCCAAATCGTACCCAGTGTGAACCAGGGCTCAAAAAACAAAAACATTTTTGACAGACATCAGAATTATTAGTCTAGACAACCTTTTTTCTACACAGCAGACTCTCCAGCCCAGTCATCTCTTTAATATTCTGGAATAATAGCTGCACCCAGCCAACATTCTAGACTAAAACAGTCAATGTTTCCATGTTTTACTTTCCATACAGCCAGGAGTGCCGATTCATTGGAGTTCTGCAGACACATTTTTTAGTCCCACTCTATGAGACACTCACGTGGACATCTCAACCTCAATTTTTGATTCCAATCCTAATTTTTAATTTTCTACTACTATCATTATTATACATACCGTTTATGTTGATATATATCATCACCTTGGATTTAAATTTAAAAACTCTGAGAGACGGCCTCCATTTTCTCCTTGAAAATCACTGATTGTAGCCTTGGCTATTACATTATATACATATTTTCCATGACCGAAACACTCAGTTCCATTCTTATTTTGCCGTTTTTCAGTGTCAATACTTTCTGATTTATTTAATCTCACAGACCTATTTTTAGTCAATTAGGTCAGTTGTTGATTTGAGATTGGCATGGCATAATGTCCTTCCTTGACACCTAATTCTATGGGGGCGTGTCCAGGTTGAATTTGTCACTCTATCCACTTCCATAGGATTCCTCAGATGTGCGGCATCAAGGACTACCCCTTTCTTTTTTGATCCCTGGTAATGAAGACAGGAACCGCTAGGGCAGTGGAAGGGTGCAGGTGGCTGGATTCTGGATCAGTGAACTTAAAGGGGTTGTAAAGGTTCGTCTTTTATTTTCTAAATAGGTTCCTTTAAGCTAGTACATTGTTGGTTCACTTACCTTTTCCTTTAATTTTCCTTCTAAATGTTTATTTTCTTTGTTTGAATTTCTCACTTCCTGTTTCTCCTCAGTAAGCTTTCCACCATCATCCGAGCGGTGGAAAGTCATTTAGAACAGCTTACTGAACACCTTACTGAGGAGGAACAGGAAATGAGAAATTTAGACAAAGAAAACAAAGGAAAAAAAACATTTAGAAGGGAAATGGAAGGAAAAGATAAGTGAACCAACAATGCACTAGCTTAAAGTAACCTATTTAGAAAATAAAAACTAAACCTTTTGCAACCCCTTTAAGCTTGGGTACACAAGGATCCTCCCAGTTGCTGTATGTTGTCATAACAGACAGTGATGATCCAGCGATAAGTGGCAGGTCAGTAGCAAGGTTAGCAGCTTTATAGCCACTCAGAATGCAGGAACCAGAGCTGAGATGACCCAGCAATGAGGCTAGGCAGGCCTCAGGTTTAAATAGGCCACCAGGCACCAGGATCTGTGGGCACAACCATGCACTGAGGTATGTGCTTCCTAAGCTTCTATGGTCACAACCCTTCACATACACACGAAAATGAGCACCTGCTGCACTGGAATTAGCACCTGCTGAATGAGATTCCTGACATCTTTTAACATCAGAGACATTATAATACATGAATTAACCAGGACTAATTTGCCTTGTTATACATTCCATATGTAGTAATCAGAGCCTATGAGACAGTAGTTTTGTATTTTATGAATATCTAAATAGACGCACAGTAAAATACTTACTGATGGTAATGCCTGCAGATACATTATGGATTGTTTGACCTGCTGGTACTTATCAGGCACAAACATGCATCCCTCCTCATAGAGACCAGTGTTAGAGTCATAATAGCATGGACGTGTGTCACAGGAACCTCCTTGACACTGGTCTGATTTTTTAATATATACTCCAAAAATATTACGGGAACATCTATTGAAAGGAAAATATAGTAGGTCAAAAAATGTATTATCCTGAACAACTGACAGTAGTAATTTGCAATACCAGGGCTGTATTTGTTAAAATGACACCCATTGGCCAGTAGCTTGGGCAACAGACAGAGAGGAACTTTTTGGTTAAGAAGGCAAACACAACCAATGGGTCCTGTCTTGGTAGGGACAGTTTCCTGTGGGCTAAAAGTGAACCACACAAAGTTTACCATGGTGCTGTAAGAAGTGGTAGCCACCCTGAAATGTTCCTGTTGTCTTAAGTTGGCCATACATGGATTGAATTACAGCTGTTTCAGCAGGAACTGGCTGAATTTTGATCCATGTATGGCCATTCCCATTCATGACAAGTAGATTTATCTATCAACTTTTCATGAACAGGCTTGTAAAATTTCCACTCAATCAGCACATGCAGCCCATAAGCTAAAGCAATGATTATTGTATTTTAATGGTGGGGGAGTCCTAATATTAGAATACAATGACACCACAGGGAGGATTTCCCCATCCACCTCCAATATGTGGAAATCAGCTCAGTTTTTTTCATTCTTTCGGATGGCTTTAAAGAACTATTAGGTAGATTCACAAAGAGTTAGGCCGGCTTATCAGTAGATAAGCCGACCTAACTCTGAATCTACGCCGGCGTTTGTTTAAGTGTATTCTCTAACAGAGATACACTTAAACAAAGCTAAGATAGGCCGGCTTGCGCCGTTCTATCTTAGCTTGCAATGTTTCTGATGGCCGCTAGATGGCGCTTCCATTGCGGCCAGCGTAGATTATGTAAATGAGGGGATACGCCGATTCCCGAACGTACGCCAGGCCTACGCCATCGAATTACGTCGTTTCCGTAAGGCCTTAGGCGGCGTAAAGTTATTCCACCTATGAGGTGGAATAACAATGTTAAAGTATGGCCGCCGTTCCCGCCGCAAGGTTCGAATTTTTTACGTAATTTTTTGCGTAAGTCGTCCGCGAATCGGGAGTTACGTCATTTACGTCCGCGTCGAAATCAATAGGCCCGTACGGCCTACTTAGCCGCAATGCGCACTGGGAAATGTAGTCGCCCGGGCACATGCGCAGTGTCAAAAAACGTAAAAAAACGTGAGGTCAAGCCTCATTTCCATACAACACGCCCCCCTCCAAGCAATTTGAATTAGGCGCCCTTACGCCCGCTCGTTTTAGGCTACGCCGCCGTAGATTAGCAGGTAAGTAGATTGTGAATCACTACTAGCCTAACTAATTTACGGCGGTGTAGCCTAAAAAGGCTAGGCTAGGCCGCCCTAAAGTTAGGCCAATGTGTGTGAATCTACCTAATTGATTATTGTAATACTCCTTTTCACATACAAATGCTAAAAAAGGGGAACATGGTAAATGAATAGTAAAGAAGGAACTTATTATGAGATAAAAATGACTGCTGCTCTTTAAAAATTATATGGACCCCCTGAAATAAAATATGAACTACTATGCCATCATCGTGATATACTGTATTTGTTTTATATTTGTACATCATCACAAATCCTCTTCATCATTCTGCTTTCTTTGTCAGCCAAGCACAACACATTTCACAGTTCTGCATGCTTCCAGCAACTTTCTTTGCAGCTCTCTGCATTAGGTCACATGACAAGTCAGAGCAACAATGGAAGAAGGTACTGGAAGATCATAGGGGAAGATTGCTTTATAATGCTTCTCGTTTGTCACTGACTGCAGTGCCAAACCTCAAAATGTACAATTAGTGATACATATTGTTTCCTTCTTCTGGCCAATTTTGGACATTCGTGGCTGAATTCAGCAAGAGAATACTAGGCGGAAGGTTTTGCAGTGAATATTGATAACTGAGGTGGGTGTTCAGATGAGCCAGTAGGATCTTTATAGTAGAGAGAGTAGAAATAGTAAAGTAGAAAAGTTGCTACAATATTCACATTACACAATTTGTTTCATAGTTTCACAGTTGGTCGGTAATGGAGACTACTCTAGGTGTTGGGTGGTGTCCAGTGCTCGCAGCTCTACACCCTGGGGGCTCCATCCACTACCGGATCCGTGCTGCTGCATACCACCTGATAATCCCTCCAGGACAGTGGCAGTGCTCTGATCACATGCCACGCACACCACCTTATTTTCTCCAAGGACCGGAAGGAGGTCGGACTGGTGGTGTGTCTGGTGTGAGCTGTGTGTCTCCCCCCCCCCCCCTCTGCTACACGAAGCAGGCTCCCTTCCCTACACATGAGCCGAATGGAGCTGCAAATAAGCCAGAACTGGGATCAGCGCTGAAAGCGATGTGTGGGGGTCCGGGCCTGGGGTGGAGAGGGCAGCAGCACACCACCAGGCAGCCGACACCATGATCGGACATGGGACGACAGACAGTGACAGTGCAGGACTCGGGACGGCGCAGGACTAATATCTGAAATGTTGCGCCCAGGGCTGCCCTCCTTGCATGCATGTTTTTGCCCCCCAAGAGCATTTCTTTTAATTTCTTAACAATAAACTTAATTTTCCAAGTAGTTGTCGGCCCCTTTATTTTATTGAGGTCTTCTTGTAAGGTTTATATATCTTGCTGTGAAGCAATTGCCCTGCTTAGTTTTGTATCATTAGCAAACACTGATACTGAGCTATCTATACCAACCTTTATATAATTTATGAATAAATTAAAAATAATTGGTCCCAGGACAGAGTCTTAGGGTACCCTACTTACCATGCCACACAATTCTGAGTACACACTATGTATCACCACCCTTTGGTCGCGCCCCTGTAACCAGGCATCTACCATATAGTCTAAGCCAACAGGCCTGAATTGTGAATTAAGCGTTTATGGGGAACTGATGGAGATTGTACAAAAGGGTGACATTATTCAAGTGTGTATAGTCCTTATTACAATGCTTAATTTATGCATTTCAGAAACAAATCAATAAAAGTGTTTACCTTGTTGCTTCAACTTTATTGTCAGTTGAAACATAAAAAGGTTTTTCAAAGTTATATTCATCAAAGACCCCCCACCGTAGATGAGCCCATTCATGAACAAACACTCTTCCTGTAAAAATGAGAATATATAACATACATCAACACCATCAGTCAATTGAGGGATTATATCTTAAATTTCAATTAAAAATAACTGGAAAAATTAAGAAAAAAAATACATCAAAGCCTACTTTATACATTAAGCCCAGGTTTACACTGAGCTGCGGGAATGAAGCCGTGCAAGTTCAGCTGAACTAGCACAATTTCACTCCCGCTGGTCAGTCCCGATTTCGGCTACGTTGCACCAATTAGGACGCTGCTATTGCTGGCAAATGCCGCCAATTCGACATGTGATTTGACATGTCAAATCGTACCAATGTGAACCAGGGCTTAATGTATTTTATGAGCAAATATGTATGGTTTACATCAAACACTGTTTGCCCTTTTTATTACAGAAACATGGAGAAGCTTTTTCATTTAAGTTTAATCAGTAAGTTCAGGCAAATTTTGCATAAAGTTCAGAAGAATAAGGTTTACCACTGTCTAGGTCTCTGTAAGTTACAACCCAGTTTCACCACAAAGGATGGAGGCTCTAACCTTTATCTACTTTTTACCTAGCATTTTTATTTTTCTCTGGTCGAGATGTTTTCTTGTCTGGGAAGAAAGTTCACAACGAGACAGTAAGAAAGAGGAAATTTCTCTAATGGTGCCACACATAGCACCTCATGGCAAATAACTCTCTGAGGATCTAAACAAAAGAATTGTTGCTCTACATAAAGATGGCCTAGGCTATAAGAAGACTGTCAAGACCCTAAAACTGAGTTGCAGCATGATGGCCAAGACCATACAGCAGTGGTGTTGCTGGTGGGGGGTGAGGGGTGCGGCCCACACCTGGGTGACACTCTCAGAGGGGTGACATCATCCCGAGTGCGGCAGAGGGTCCTGGAGGCTGGGCTCTTCAGCTGCAACGTGCCGGTGCCACGCTGTCTCTGCCTGAGTGAGACTCCTCACTCTCACTGCCGCTGCAGGTGCACCGCCCGGAGAGTGACAGTCTGAGCAAGCAACTCTCCAGGAAGCCTGCTCTGCCCACTGCCCAGGTGCATGAGGGGGGTCTGCACTTATTAAGAGGGGGTTAACCTGAGGAGGGTCTGCACTATTGAAGGGGTGGTGGTTTATCCTGGGGTGGGTCTGCACTTATTGGGGGTGTTACTCTGAGGGGATCTTTAGTTATTGAGAGGGGGTTATTCTGAGGGGGGTCTGCACTATTGAAGGGGTGGCAGTTTATCCTGGGGTGGGTCTGCACTTATTGGGGGGATTATCCTGAGGGGGTCTGCACTGATGTATGGGGGTGGTTTATCCTGAGGGGGGTCTGTACTGATGGAGGGAGGTGGTTTACCTTGAGGGGGGTCTGTACTGAGGAGTGACTATAGTTGGTGGGTCGGGGTGATACCATGTTTTACCACACAAGGTGACACCAACCCTAGTGATGCCACTGCCATACAGCGGTTTAACAGGACAGGTTCCACTCAGAACAGGCCTCGCCATGGTTAACCAAAGAAGTTGAGTGCACGTGCCCAGCGTCATATCCAGAGGTTGTGTTTGGAAAATAGACGTATTTGTGCTGCCAGCATTGTTGCAGAGGTTAAAGGGGTGGTGGGTCAGCCTGTCAGTGCTCAGACCATACGCCTGTCAGGAACCATGAAACAGGTGGAGACAAGAAATGCAGTAAAAATCACACCTTTTAGTAAAATGGTAAAAATGGTACAACTGGTAAATGTATTCAAAACATAGCCAGGGTTCGGGGAGCCAGAGATCAGCGCAGTCAGAATCCATTTCCGATAATAATTGGCAAAGCAAAGAAAACGTTGTAACGAACATAGACCTATGGGTCAAGGCCACTGTAGAACTGCAGATAATTTCTCTTGGTTCATCGAAAAACCGACAGTAGAAATGTCATAACCTCTTCTCCAACTTACAATACAGGTTATTATCTCTCAACCTCTGTGAGACATCTGTGTGGTGGCTCTCTAGGGATTTAGAATATAGCAGTGCTGCAGAGGTTGAAAGGGTGGGGGGTCAGCCTGTCAGTGCTCAGACCATATGCTTGTCAGGAACCATAAAACAGACGGAGACAGAAAATGCAGTAAAAATCACACCTTTTAATACAATTTTAAAAATGGCACAACTGGTAAATGTAATCAAAACATAGCCAGGGTTCAGTAGCCTAATTGGGTAGTCAGAACAAGCCAGGAAATCGGGGGGGGGGGGGGCAGAGATCAGCGTAGTCAGAGGCAGCAGACGGGATCAGGAACCAGAAGGGGCTTCAGCCAGGCAAGTATTCAACAGGAACACAGCAGAGAGTCTCCAAATATGTTTGACCAAGGCAAAGGCAATTGATGTAATGAACCAGGCAGTTAAAATAGCCAGGAGGGGCTGGCTGTGGGCTTGACTGATGAACAGCAGATGATAAGCAGGTGAGCCGCTGTGGAACGATAAGTTCTGGCAATTAACCGACAGCTGAGCAACCTGAGCACAGAGAAGGAAGGGCTGAGAGCCCAGCCCTGACATCGCTGCACACTATGTATCAAATTGGTCTGCATGGATATCGTCCCAGAAGGAAGCCTCTTCTAAAGATGATGCACAAGAAAGCCTGCAAACAGTTTGCTGAAGACAAGCAGACTAAGGACATGGATTACTGGAACTGATGAGACCAAGATAAACTTATTTGGTTCAGATGGTGTCAAGTGTGTGAGGCGGCAACCAGGTGAGGAGTACAAAGACAAGTTTATCTTGCCTACAGTTAAGCATGTGGTGGAAGTGTCATAGTCTGGGGCTGCATGAGTGCAGCTACAGCTACAGTTCATTGATGGAAACATTCATTACAACATGTACTATGACATACTGAAGCAGAGCATGATCCCCTCCATTTGGAGACTGGGTCGCAGGGCACTATTCCGACATGATAAAGACCCTAAACACACCTCCAAGATGACTACTGCTTTGCTAAAGAACCTGATGGTAAAGGTAATGGATTGTACACTCGCTACTTTATATTGTAGCAAAGTGTAATTTCTTAAGTCTTGTCAAATATATAATAAAATAGTTACAAAAATTTGAGGGGTGTACTCACTTTTGTTGAGATACTGTATCTGGGTCCAGAACAACTCACTGTCCCATTCAGACTGCTGCAATTGCACCATTTAGGGGCCAGTTCTTTCCCCCAGTCTTTACCACTGTCATTCTCACAGCAGAGCAGAGAGCGGGAGGCAAGACAGTTCTGGACGGAGAGCAGAAGGCACAGCAGCACTGGAAGCGGGACTGGGAGCTGTTGATTGGTTTCTAGGACACAGAGCAGTCCAAGCAACCAATCACCAGCTTGAAAACATGAAAGCTCATTGAAGAAAGAGGTTTGGGACTTTGTATGAAGCATACAGCTGGGGGGTGACCATGATGCAAATTGTGTCCGACCAATTTGTTATATAACTGTAGCCCCTGTGTACTTTTCAGTACAGGTGCCATGTTAAATTTAGTGGGGGATGAGAGAGTTACCTTGCTCTCATCCGTGTTATTTACTAAATTGGGTTTCTGTCGGTTCTGGACTGTCCTGTGGGTCATTCTGTGCTCCAAAGATGTAGTTTAATATCTGGATGTGAGAAGGGATACAATCCAAGAAATGCAATAACGTCCTTGTAGTGAGCAGACCACCACCAACAGTGTAGTAATCTGCTTACCGGAAATGGTGGACTAAAGGGGACGTATGTCGCCTGAAGTCAGAAAGGGCTTTAAAGTGTGTATCCAGGGTCATGGAAGCAGGCAGCTAGATGTGATGATCATCCAATGCTTCTAATAGGACACAGCTTCAATGGGAACTTTTTGGTGAAAAGGGAAGGTTCCTAGGCCCAACCACTCAAAGTGGTATCGAAGATGTTTGTTTAAGAGGAAAAAGAGAAGGATGGCCACATAGCGTAAAATTGTAACAAGAAAAGCATTTATTTGTAAAAACAGCAATTACACTCACATGTAGGCTGGTAATTCAAGCGTATATACACAAATGAGGCGGCAGTGGAAGCGACCCGATGCATTTCGTATAAAAATACTTCATACTTCATATTTTTATACAAAATGCATCGGGTCGCTTCCACTGCCGCCTCAGGCTGCAAGGCCTGTGAGAGGGACCTGTCCAGGGGCACTATACCCACTCCAGCTAGAGTGGCGATGAAGTAAGCATAATTATTGGAGGCAGGACTGCTTCTTCTATCCATAGCCTGAATCTGCTAAGTTTATTTCTTCTTCACCAACCTATTCTATCTACCTCAAGTTGACTGTTGGTCGTGTTGGGCCATTAATAAAGCATTGAAAACGTCACCCTGCTATCTGGACATTCCGTTACTGCTTCGCATCAATCTCATCACCCCTAGACACAGTATAGAGGTAACATAATTATGCCGATCCCAAATCTAACCAGCGGCTCCTGAGGGGGTAGCGCTACATAATTATAATTACAAAATTTCAATACAATACACATAAAGATGTATTGTGTGATACATGGGCTATGTGTCTGACATTATTATTATTAATATGGACTGATATGTTATTTTATTATGATGTTTTGGTTGTACACTTCATATATGGAATACATTTTTATTATATTATATTCTTTATGTGCATTGTATTGAAATTTAGTAATTACAGTTATATAACAAACATGTCAGACACAATTTTCATCATGGTCACTGCTGCAAATTGCAGAGGACACTGCTGTGGGGGAGGGTGTTATTGTAAAGGGGGGTTGAGGACACTGCTTTGAATGAAGGTGGGGGGTGTGATATGAAGGTATGAAGGGGGACACTGCTGTAAATGGGAAACTGTGATGTGAAGTGGGGGACTGTGATGTGATGTTGGTAGAAAATTTTACTGATCAGACCTCTATGAATTTTAATTTAATACCCCTGGTTTAAAGTGCAGTGACCTTTAGCCGCCATTAATATACTTTTTTACTGTAGCCAGGCCAGGGAAATGAGATTTCCAAGTAGTTGCTATCAATTACTTAATATGGGATATGGATCTTACCCAGTGGCGGAACTACCGCCATAGCAACCCACGCGGGCGCTATGGGGCCCGCAGCCGAGTGGGGCCCGGTGAGCAGGGCAAGGAAATGACCGAGTTTTTATTTTTTTTCTCACCGCCGCGCCGCTCCGCCGCCGAGTGTCTAGTGCAGCTCCGGAGCCGCATGCGGCTCTTTTGTACGGCTTTGCTGAGTGCGGACTGCAGAGGATTTAAAAAAGAGCGCGCCGCGCTGTGATAAATGTCCCGCCCTCCTCCTCCTAGAGAAGACTAGCTCGTGTGATAGAGCCAGTGTGCTGTCTGTCACACAAGCTGGTCTAGAGGAGGAGGAGGGCGGGACATGTATCAGCGCGCCAGAACCCAGTGGGGGAGCATCGTGAGAGATGACCGACGTGAGTCACAGCACAGGCTAAGTGAGGGGGACCTGATGTTTTTTTGATGATAATGGGGGGGGGGGGGGGTGGCTTGGCTTGCAATGGTGATGCCACCTACTGTCTCCTGTCATCATCATGCTTCTCGTCATCCCCCTGTTCCTGGCATCCCAGTGGGATGCCAGGAACAGGGGGATGACGAGGAGCACGATGATCCTACCTCTGAGGCCTGTAATACATTTTATCACCCCTGTCATCTCCATCCTCCCAGTCACCTCCCTGCCACCCACACCTGTCATCTCCATCCTCCCAGTCACCTCCCTGCCACCCACCCCTGTCATCTCCATCCTCCCCGTCACCTCCCTACCACCCACCCCTGTCATCTCCATCCTCTCCGTCACCTCCCTACCACCCACCCCTGTCATTTCCATCCTCTCCGTCACCTCCCTACCACCCACCCCTGTCATCTCCATCCTCTCGGTCACCTCCCTACCACCCACCCCTGTCATCTCCATCCTCCCCGTCACCTCCCTACCACCCACCCCTGTCATCTCCATCCTCCCCGTCACCTCCCTACCACCCACCCCTGTCCTCTCCATCCTCCCCGTCACCTCCCTACCACCCACCCCTGTCATCTCCATCCTCCCCGTCACCTCCCTACCACCCACCCCTGTCATCTCCATCCTCCCTACCACCCACCCCTGTCATCTTCCTATCTTCCTACCACCCCCTGTAATCTTCATACCACCCCACCCCCTTAAATTTACTGGTGCACATTACATATGATGGATGCAGGGACATTTTCTTTGGGGGGGGGGCGCACGTAGCTGGTCTTGCCTAGGGCGCCAAATTGCCTAGCACCGGCCCTGCCTGCACTGAGGGGCAAATTTCCGCCAGCCCGCTCCACTCCCCGCTGCACTGAGACAAATTGTTGCCAGCCCGTTCTGCCCGCTCCGCGCTCCACTGTGAGGCAAATTGACGCCCACCCGCCAGCCAGCCCGCTCCACCTGTTCTGCCAGCACGCTCCATTCACCTGGGCGTTGCGGGCAGAACAGGAGAACAGTCAGCGGGTGAGCGGGCTTGCTTGCCAATCAGCGGGCGGGGGAGCAGAGAGATGACATCATCTGCATCATTGTAGTTCTGTCCCCACTGTGCGGGCAGCAGAGAGATTACATTATCTCTCTGCTGCCTGCCTTTACTCTGGGACACAGCAAGTGGCAATCCGCAATGCGTGGCAGGTGATGTGGCAAGTGACAATCTGCTACATGTGGCAGGTGGCGTCGTGGCAAGTGATAATCTGCATTGTGTGGCAAGTGACAATCCTCAATGTGTGACATCGTGGCAAGTAACAATCTGCAATGTGTGGCAGGTGACACCCCGCATCTGGTGACGCGGCAAGTGACAATCAGCATCTGAAGGCAGGTGACGTTGGCAAGTGACACGCTCGGGGCTCCTACTGATTCTGCAATATGGTGAGTTGAACTATTTTATATAACAATGTAATAATAGAAATTATGCACTTCAAGCATTTTTATTATTATTATTTTTTTTTACTAGTAATGGCAGTGATCTGTTTTTTTTTTTTTCGTGAGACTGCGACATTGCGGTGGACAGGTCAGAAACTTTTGACACATTTTTGGGACCATTCACATTTATACAGCGATCTGTGATTAAAATGCACTGATTAATGTGTAAATGTCACTGTCAGGGAAGGGATTACATGTGTTTCCTGGGAGGTGTTTCTAACTGGGGGGGGTGGGACTGACTGGAGGAGGAGAGAGATCTCTGTTCCTAATCACTAGGATAGAGCCATGACAGGTCCTCTTTATACTCCTACATACATGTATAGAGCCATGACAGGTCCTCATTATACTTCTATATACACGTATAATGCCATGACAGGTCCTCTTTATACTTCTATACATGTATAGAGCCATGACAGGTCCTCTTTAGTTATAATGATATCAAATAAAGGATGTGGGGCATTTTGGTGGGCGTGATTTTTTTTTTCTGGGGGGGGGGCCATACAACATTTTGCTATGGGGCCCTGTGATTTCTAGTTACGCCCCTGATCTTACCCATATCAAATAGATTTCATAAAGCCAATAACATCATTATTTTCTTGGTTACGGTACAGATAAAAAATGACAAAAAAATTAAAACTGTATTTACCTCGGGGTCCATATACTGAAAGCAGTTTCTCATCCAGCAAAAAATTAGGTGTAAAATGTATATATTTTCCTGGCTCTCCGCAGCCTCCATATTGTAAAGTATATGGATCATTTTCATATTTCAGGTAAGGGTTGGCAATAATAATGTCTGCCTAGAAGAAAAATGTTCACTATTTATAACATAAATAAGGGTTAATAAAGCGCTGTCATCAACCTTAATTATTGCACAGTGATCCAATAAATAATGCATAAGCAGTTAATACCCAGTGAACTTACAATAACTGATAAGTAAAGTGCTTCCAAAAAATAAATAAAGTGCTAGTGCAGATTACTAATAATAAAAAGTCACGTGTCCTGCAACGTAAGGCGAAAGGAGGAGCCATCGACCTTAGGCCTTGTACACATGACCGTTTTCCTTGGCAAAATACATCAAGAAAATTGCCGTCAGAGTATTTTTGCAGAGAAAAACGGTCGTGTGTATGTTTTTCGTCGAGAAAATTGTTGTTGATCTCGACGAGGAAAAAAAGGGAACATGCTCTCTTTTATCTCGTCGGGAGTCTCAATTTCCTCGTCGTGTTTCTCGTCAGGCTGGTTTACGACAAGAAACACGTTCGTGTGTATGCTTAGAAACCCGTGCATGCTCAGAATACAGTATGAGACGGGATGGCACCTTCGGTAAAAGTAGCGTTCGTAATGGAGATAGCACATTCGTCATGCTGTAACAGACTGAAAAGCGCGAATCGTCTCTCACCAAAAGTTTACTTTACTTATCATTTATTGTAGGTTCACTGGGTATTAATTGCTTATGCATTATTTATTGGATCACTGTGCAATAATTAAGGCTGATGATAGGGCTTTATTAACCCTTATTTCATTTACCTTTTTGTGATATCAGTACACAGGGCTGCTGATAGGGGGGGGGCCACCAGTCCTCCTGTAGGAGGCCCGGGCACACAGGGGGCCCTAACACCAGAGGGAAGGAGGGGCAATTACAGGATGCCCTGTGCGGCTCTCGGCAGCAGCTGAAAACCCTCCCGCCAACTTTTAGCTGTTGCGGGGAGAGACAGAGACACAACTGCCGACTTCCTTGTCCTGTTAAAAAAGAAAAAATTAACCCTGTATTGTTTTAATCCCTTGAAAAAAAAATAGAAAATTGTATAAAAATAATGTGTAAAAATTGCAAAATAAAATAATTTATTTATTTAAAAAAAAAAAAGATAAAATGTTTTGTTTAAAAATTCACACAGCTTCTCTGTTATCTGTGTGTCCGCTAAGAATGATTTTAGTATATTTATTGTGAAAATGTTTTTTTTATATATATTTGAGGGGGGGCCCTACCCGGTAGGCTGTATGGGGCCCTGTGATTTCTAACAGCAGCCCTGTCAGTACACAGCACAATAATATCAGCAATCATCATTTGATTATCTTAATCATTTTTGGTTCATATTTATTTATTCACTTCAGCGCTTTAGTAATTTTAACACAATATTTATAACATATTATGCAACAGGAGGATAGCATTGGCATACACACAGTGACTAGAGCTCCTGTACAAGTGTTACAACAATTACCTTAAATATTGGTATAATGTTCAGCACTAAACCATCTTATGAAAAATATTAAAGTTTAACATTTAAATAAAAATGCATGCATCTGCATGCTGATATATGAAGGTGCAACCATGTGAATGGTGAGGGGATTGAAAGTTCTGGGGGATGAACCCCTAAAAATTAGTTTCTAAAAAAGTCTCTAAATGGATGCTGTAAAGGGAGGGAGGCTGCTTCAGGCGCGGACTGGGGAACCCGATCACTGTAAACAAAAGGAAAGCAAAAGGAGGAGAGAGAAGCACCAAACCAATCCTTTAACCACTTTAATACAGAGCATTTTCACCCCCTTCTTGCCCAGACCAATTTTTAGTTTTCAGCACTGTCGCACTTTGAATGAGAATTGCGCGGTCGCGCGACGTGACTCCCAAACAAAATTGACGCCCTTTTTTTCCCACAAATAGAGCTTTCTTTTGGTTGTATTTGATCACCTCTGCGGTTTTTATTTTTTGCGCTATAAACAAAAGATGAGCAACAATTTCGAAAAAAATACAATGGCCCCGATTTACAGACACTGGCACATATTTGTGCCGCCGTAGCGTATCTCCTTTACGCTACGCCGACGCAGCGCAGAGAGGCAAGCACTGAATTCACAAAGCACTTCCTCCCAAATCTGCGCTGGGTTTCTCAGGCGTAGGTCGGCGTAAGTGGAAGTGGGCGTGAGCCATGTTAATGAGGTGTGACCCCATGCAAATGATGGGCCGAGCGCCAGACAGATACGAATCGCCAACTGCGCATGCGCCGTCCCGTGGGCGCATTTCAGTACGCATGCTCACAATCACGTCGTAACAACTGCCTACGATACGTCGGATCACTGCCTACGGCGTGAATCGGCGTATCTCCCTCATTTGCATATGTGAATAGAAAATCAATGGGAGCGCCAAATATGCACCCACTCTACGCCGGCGTAGGCAAGATACATCAGTCCGATGAAGCCTATTTTCAGGCGTATCTTAGTTTCTGAGTCTGGCGCATAGATACGAAGGCGCATATTTGCACTTATGCGGCATATCTCGAGATACGTTGGCGCAGGTGCTTTGTGAATCCGGGCAAATATTTTTTGCTTTTTGATTTAATAAATATTGATTTAATAAATATCATAATTTTTTTTTTTTTTAAAACATTTTTTTCCCTCAGTTTAGACCGATACGTATTCTTCTACATATTTTTGGTAAAAAAAAAAATCGCAATAAGCGTATTTGATCGGTTTGCGCAAAAGTTCTAGCGTCTACAAAATAGGGAGTAGAATTATGGCATTTTTATTTTTTTACTAGTAATGGCGGCGATCTGCAATTTTTATTGTGACCGTGCCATTGCGGCGGACATATCGGACACTTTTGACACATTTTTGGGACCATTCACATTTACACAGTGATAAGTGCTATAAAACTGCACTGATTACTGTGTAAATGTGACTGGCAGGGAAGGGGTTAACACTAGGCTGAAGGGGTTAAATATGCTCCCTAAAGTGTGTTCTAACTGTAGGGGGAGGGGGACTCACAAGAGGAGGAGATCGATGTGTGTTCCTCTGTACTGGGAACACACATCAGTCTCCTCACCGCTGACAGGACATGGATCTGTGTGTTTACGCCCCCCCAAAAATTTTAAACACCAGCCGCCACTGATCCTAGGCAACACTCTCCTACCAGGGCAGAGCCTCCCCACTGTACTGATCAGCTTCTTAGGCTCTCTCCTGCCAGTTCTTGCTGCTTTCCACACAGGCATACTGACAGTGGAGGCATTGTGGGCCGCAGGGACAGCCAAAGAGTTGGATGCAGTCCTGGGGCCACAATTTGCCATGATCTGGCCTAGGGGATGATAATTTAAGTAGAATTATGGGCTAACCCTAACTTTTCCTATGCTTACTAATCTATGGAAGAAAGATGTGTATACTTACACATTTTGCAATCCACGTGATCCTGCTCCTCTGTGTCAGCTAGCGCTGCTACAGGGGAGAGGAGGGCATGTTGACAACCTACGGGCCATTGAAGCCTGTGGGTGATGTCACTCTCCCAGCCATTACCTGTTTTTTGGAGTACTCTGTCTCCTCTCCCATGCAGCCCCTGCACAAGGGAGATCAAGTGATCAGACTGGAGCAACCTGGAAATAGGTCAGCATGCACATCATTCTTACACAGGTTAGTAAGCATAGGTGTTAGGAGTGGCAGGGGACAGCTTTAAGAGTAGTTAGGGTTACTGCAGAATTCCACTTTAAGGTTGTATACTTATTGCTCACTTCCACAGCCTAACATCGCCCTGTACAATGCTGAACCAGCAGCCCTGCATTGTTCTGGAGGACACCAAGGGTGCACCCACATTCCAGAGCAATGGACAGTGAGTATAGTATAAGAGTAAGATAAGAGAAGGGCAGTCTCCAGACAGGAATATGTTGTATAAAATAAAATTAAAAAAAATCAACGGAAGCTGTGAAAAAATGCTGCCCAGGCTGATGCTATGATTAGGGTCTTACGCACAAAAAATGTAAGCATACTTTGCTGTAATATTAATAAGAATGTTACCCCCATGCCACCAAAATTGTAAAAATAAATCCACTATGTATACAAAAAAATCCACCGTGTGAGCAAAAAAATTACAACTGCTGGGGTTTGAAAAATAGTTATTAAGTATATACTCCTGTTTAAAAATCTTTCTCAACAGAAAACAAAGAAAAAAAATTAGAACATGCTGTATTTTTCCTACACTGGAACGCTTTAAACTGCATAAAAATGCACTGGAATGCATCAAAATGCACCAAAAATGCACTGGAATGCACATGTTATTATTTAGAATTAAGAATAAAGAGGGAGAAAAATGCACTGGACTGCACCAAAAACGCATCAAAATTGCACTGGAACACATCCAGCTTGCTGCTACAATCTAAAGAATTCATTCATTCAATGTCATCTTGCAGTTCTCAATGAGCTACCAGGGCGCTGTTGAACGCTGTTGAAAGCAAATAATATATATATATATATATATATATATATATATATTTTTTTTTTTTTTTTTTTTTTAATCGTCGGCCTCTTTTTGTTCATAGAGCAAAAAATAAAAACCGCAGAGGTGATCAAATACCACCAAAAGAAAGCTCTATTTATGCGCAAAAAAATACATTTGTTTGGGTACAGCACCACACGACCACCCAATCGTCAGTTAAAGCAACGCAGTGCCGTATCGCAAAAAATGGCCTGGTCATTAAGGGGGTGAAACCTCCTGGGGCTGAAGAGTTTAAAGAAACAATTAGAACTGCTGCCCATCAATAATATTTATCTGCACTGATGCTTTACAACAGGCATGGTGTTCTTTCTTACCTTGTCATATGTCTCTGTCTTTCGCTTGGTATAGTTCCCATTAGACCAGGTCATTGGAATTAGTATTTTGGCGCTCCTGATGAAAAGTCTCTTCTGTGTGGCATTAAATAAATATTGGGTGGCTTCATTCACCATGTCCTAGGGTTAGGAAAAGTAAGGTAATGCTACACAGCTTAGATTATATTACAATATACATTTCTTTACAAATTCACCCAATCTCATTTTTGTATAGACTCGTCCTGCCTCTTTTGCTATCTGCTGCTCTTCTGTTAACATATACTGTACATGGCCATTCCTTCTCCAAGTTATTAATTTGTCTTCTAAAAACTCATTCTGCCCTACTTCTAACTCCTCTTGGTCTTTTATAATGAAGGAATAATTCACTTTCTGTAAAACACTTTTCTTGTTAAAGGGTTGGTTTGCCCAAAAGTGATATTTTAGTAATAGGTGCAACTTGTCAGTAAAAGTTTTGAATATTCCAGGAGGGGAACTTCATGTTATTAGTTCTTAATGTGCTCCTGGCCAACTGGAGGTTTAGGGTGTTTAAACCACCTTTGAGTATCTCAGGTCCTCCAAGTACATTCCCTGTTTGAAAATAAATAAAAAATCCATAATGGTCAAAGCAGGTGTCCAAACCCAAAGACAATGGTCTTCCCAACAGAAGCTTGAGGTGATTGAAGCCGTATTAGTGCACTTGCGACAGAAACAATTACGGTAAGTACTGTCCGTGATCCTTTTTTTATTTGCACTAACATACAATTTTTCAGGACAAACTTTTAAGCCTTCTTTAAAGTGGTTGTAAAACCTTTTGCCTTATACATGCGATCGGTTTTCCCGGCGGTAAAAACCGAGGGTAAAACCGAGAACCTGTTTAGTAGCCTTTTACCCCTACACACGGCCGGTTTTCCTGGCAGGAAAACTGCCATGAGAGCTTTGGTCGGGAAACCTGGACGTGTGTATGCTTCACCGCAGGCTTTCCCCATAGAAAAACTGCCGGCTTCAAAAATGCCGAGAATCCCAGCAGGAAAAAAGAAAACATGTTCTCATTCCCGGCGGTTTTCCTGACGGGAAAACTGCTATGGAGCATACACACGGCCGGTTTTCCCGGCCAAAAGCTGTCATGGCAGTTTTCCCAATGGGAAAACTGGTCGTGTGTACGAGGCATTTTTGTTAACTTCTACTTATAGGTAAGCATAGACTAAGGCCCCATACACACGGTCGAACATGTCCGCTGAAACTGGTCCGCGGACCAGTTTCCACGGACATGTCCGACTGTGTGTACGGCCTAGCGGACAGGTTTCCAGCGGACAAAAGTTTCTTAGCAAGCTAAGAAACTTGTCCGCTGGAAACATGTCCATCGGACATGTCCAATGGTTAGTACACCTAATTGGACATGTCCGCTGATTATGACGTGTAACCAGCATCCCGAAATCCCGCGCATGCGTCGAATTGATTCGACGCATGCGTGGAAGCATTGCACTTCCGTGTTTGAGAACGTCGGTGTCTTCTACGTCACCGCGTTCTCTGTCCGCGGGGATTTTGGTCTGATGGTGTGTACACACATCAGACCAAAAGCTCCCAGGAGACAGGACCGTTTTCATCGGACATGTCTCCTCGTGTGTACGGGGCCTAAGGCTTACTTATAGGTAGTGGAAATATCTCCTAAACGTGCGCTGTTTAGGAGATATTTCACTTGCAGAAAATCTTAACTGCACATGCGCTGGGAAGAAACAAAACAAAGTGCATTTTCTTCCCTAGCCTGTGCCGTTAATAGGCGCTCCCATGCGCATGCGCGGGAGTGACGTCACGCGGCTCTGGCGAATCACAGAGCCAGAGTGTGCGGCCAGGAAGGAAGAGGGGCCAGAAGATGGACTCTGCCTACACAGGTGACATTGCTGGATTCTTTTGAAGGTAAGTGTCACATAATGGGCTAGTATGCTTTTCATTTGCAGGCTTTGCAGACAGCAAAAGAGGAAGTAAAACTCATCAGGGTTTACTTCCTCTTTAAGGTCCCAGCAGCACTGCTGGGACCTTGAAGAAGGGGACATAACCAAAAATTGTATGTTACTGTAACTAAAAAAAGTATCACGGACAGTACTCAATTGTCTCTTTCCCAACAGAAGAAACATAAATTGTCAAGTGGCTTGTTACTTCAGCTTTAAAAAAAAAAAAAAAAACAATTATCAGTGCTGGGTAGACTGAGGGCCAGATCCACGTACCTCAAATGACTAAGATGTGGGCGTGTTTTTGTTATTTCAACTTGACCCCACGTAAATTACGGGGTTTTTTTACGGCGCATGCGCCGTCCGTGGGGGTATCCCAGTGCGCATGCTCGAAATCACGTCGCAAATAGTCAATGCTTTCGACGTGAACGTAATTTACGCAAAGCCCTATTCGCGAACGTTGTACGCAAACGACGTAAACGACAGAAAATTTGACGCTGGCCCGACGTCCATACTTAACATTGCGTACGCCTCATAGAGCAGGGGTAACTATACGCCAGAAAAAGCCTTACGCAAACAACGGAAAAAAATGCGCCGGGCGGACGTACGTTCTGAGAATCTACGTATCTAGCTAATTTGCATACTCTACGCGGAAATCAATGGAAGCGCCACCTAGATATGCACATAAGATCCGACGGCGTACTAAGACGTACGTCAGTCGGATCTAGCCCACATTCAGGCGTATCTTGTTTTGTGAATACAAAACAAAGATACGCCGGCGCATCGTAGAACTT
Organism: Rana temporaria; assembly: GCF_905171775.1. NCBI lineage: Eukaryota > Metazoa > Chordata > Amphibia > Anura > Ranidae > Rana > Rana temporaria. Next base: position 148,141,477 of record NC_053495.1, read on the forward strand.
ACGCGGCGTATCAATAAATACGCCGCCGTATATTCTTCGTGGATCTGGGCCTGAATCTTTAAATATAAATTGTAACTGATTAGGCACAAACTAAATATATGACTAAAAAATTATAATAAGCAAAAGCATACTTTAGTAAAATCTGCAAGTCAAAAGTAGTAAGTAGATCTTGAGATATCTAGCTGAAATTATATACTCAAAAACTGAGCAAGGCCTAAGTAACTCACAAAGCACTCAAGTCTATACCATTGCCTAAAGCTCCTGACATTATAATTAAAATGAAACACTACGTTGAGTATGTCGCTGAACCTATGTATTTAGTATGTTTCATATAGAATGAGTTGGCAACTTTGCTACGACAAAGCACACGCGACAATCTCAATGTAGAATTTTCCAGTAGAAGTTTACCTTGATTTGCTGTATGAGTTGTGCATTTTCAGGCAGTCCTGGGTGAATTGCAATTATGATATTGTCATAGCCACCATCTTTAAGTGTAACCATGGAACTTTTTGAAGAGGAAAGCATTTGAAGTATGATGATCACAGCAACCAACCACCGCCAGTCCATTTTTTAACTGGTCACTGAAGTTTTATTTGCTCTGGTTATTTTATACATTCACAGAAATGGCAGTTTGTGATATATTTATACTGTCACTTTTACTGCTGTTTATTCAGATAGCTTATTGTTATGTATGCAGTAAAATAAGATAAAATGCCAATTTTATGAAACTATGCAGTTTATGTAATTGGTGGAATTTCAGTTTTGTTTTGTTTACTGATAAGTACGTTTTATCAGATCTGCCTATTCTGATGGAGCAATCTGATGGATAAGACACTTCTGTTGTTTAGTTAAAACACAAAAACACCACCATCTATTCCTGCAGATGTCCTGGTAAAGTGATCCATATGTACTAATGTAGCCAGGTGCTTAGCTGGCAGGAGAGGCAACTATAAAGACACTGGCCCAGATTCAGAGAGAACTTGCGTCTGCGTAACCATAGTTATCCAGCGCAATTGCTTACTTGCGCAGGCGTAACGACTTCTCCTGATTCAGAGAGCTCGTTACGCCGACTGCAGCCTAAGATATGCGTGGCATAAGGCTCTTATGCCCTCATATCTTAGGCTGCATTCTTACGCAGGCCGCTAGGTGGCGTTCCGGTAGTGGTCAGCGTATAGTATGCAAATTGCATACTAACGCCGATTCACTACCCTACGCAAGCCCTGCGTACGCAGTTTACGTCGTTTGCGTACGTCGGTTTTTGCGTAAGGCTGCCCCTTCTAATAGCAGGGGCAGCCAATGCTAAAGTATACCCGTCATTCCCGCGTCGCGAAATTTGAAATTTACGTCATTTGCGTAAGTGAATCGTGAATGGCGCTGGACGCCATTCACGTTCACTTTGAAGCAAATGACGTCCTTGCGACGTCATTTACCGCAATGCACGTTGGGAAAGTTTCCCGAAGGAGCATGCGCCCTACGCTCGGCGCGGGAACGCGCCTAATTTAAATGATTCCCGCCCCCTACGAGATCATTTAAATTGCGCGCGCTTACTTTGCCGGAGCGCCCACGCAATTTACGGAGCTACTGTTCCGTGAATCGCGGGTAGCGCAGAAAATTTGCGGGGGCGCAGGGCATGCATGCCCTGCGCCTACGTAAAAAAAGCGCAAGGCTACCTGAATCTGGGCCACTACTGTGCTGTAGCTGCATTGTGTGCCTATATACGACTCCTATACTGGCTTTCAATGCCATTATTTTAAATATTTTTTTATTTTTATATACATTTTCTCTTCCTTTTTAACACCACATACATATATACAAGACAATCACTATGACAGCAAATAAACCATATCTATAGACAGTAAATTAAACAATAAGAGTAAGGGAAAAAAATATTAATAATAAAGAAAGCGTGCAATTTCTTATCATAACTAATAACTTAATCTATAAAAATATTCCCCTGTTGTTCTATATAGAGCGGGTGGGGGAGAGAGAAGAGGGGGAAAATAGGTTTCATTAATGTTTGACTTATGTGAAATTAAAACTATTCTGTGTTTATTTTATTTACTCTATCTATGTATATGTGTGTTTTGGTGTATATCTATGTGCCAGTATGTGTTTAATTGTGTGTATAAAGTTTCTGGGGTTTTCCACTGTCATCCACTGTCATCCACTGTCGCATTAAACGGCACTTACTGGGCTGGAGCTTCAAGCCATACTGTGCTAGACAGGTGATGACCCAGTCTAGGTGTTGGACATTATCTGAGAAGGTCTTGGAGAAAATTATGATATAATCCAAGTAAACTAACACAGTCTCAAAGTAGAAATCGCCCAGACATCTCTCCATTACGCACTGGGGGCATGCAATTAAACTCAACAGTCCCGACCTGCCAATAGCCGCTTGCCAAGTCAAGGGTGGAGAAATACTTGTACCAGTAACATGGGCGTCTTCTTCAGCTGGAGTAACGGATGGGCATCCTGGTGGTTACAGGCACTTAGTTTGCGGTAGTCCACCCAAAATCACAGACTTCTTTCACTCCAGAGCCATTGGCTTTCCCAAATTACCTTACTTTGTAGCATGTTGACTTCCTGCCACAGGGCTGGGGGAATGCGGTGGTACCGCTCCTGGATGGGTGGAGCATCCCCGTATGAGTCAGGTGGTTGGTGGTCTCTGTGCAACCATAGTCTTTTGGGCTGGTGGCAAAGACCAATAGGTGTTTCTCTAGCAGTTGATGAAGCAGCTGCTGCTGAGGTAGAGGACAGTCACAGAAGGGGATGGCCAGCTGTTCCAACAGTAGTTTATATTGTGAATCTTCTAACAAGGCCATGGCTGCCTGTAGTGGGTGCAAAAAGCTTTCAACCCTGGTTGGGCCTCTGAGATACAGTGACTGGATACTATGTATAAGTCTGCTATGGTGACATGGTTAGGGAGGGAAATCAGGGAAGTCCCCAGGTTGATAAGCTACACCAGTACCTTCCTTTTGTGGACCTTGGATAAGGTGTGAGCAACCAGCCACTCCCCCCGGAGTCTTTGCGGGGTGCCACTATTACTGTGGCCGCTTACAGCTTTTTCTGAGCCCGATGGACAGAGACCAGACCCCCTCTTGGAGGGGTGCCAGGAGTAATTTTGGTTGGGTGGCATGCAAACAACCCCCACTTGTTCAGGCTGTTTCCTCGCTGCCCTCTGATAGGCCTCATAGGCCCAGATCACGTTGAGCCAGACAGCTCCCAGGCTGAAGCCCCACGCATGTTGGCCTAAGTGCTCAAACTTGGACAGTAAGTGGGGTAAGTCCAAGTCCTTCCCCAGAACAATAGGTACTGCAGAACTTACTGGCCCCTAAATGTTCCACCGCCTGGTCGTCTATCTGAATCTTCACCCAGGTGACACCTTCAACCAGGTTGGGCAGATTATCGGCCGTCTTATGAGACAACCAAGAGAGGTCAAGCTGGTCTTGCATCCCGAACCACTGAATTTAGAAGTCATATTCCATGATAGTGACCTCAGATCCTGTGTCATTCAGGTATAGGACCTCTTGTCCATTAAGAGGGCATTTACTACTGGGCTTTGTGTGACCGTGGACTTTGGTTTGATGTGACCTTGTGCTGATTGTCCCCAGGATTCGTCTCTCTGCCCTGGGAGCCACTAATTTAACAGCGGCCTGCAGGTACTTTTGGATTCTTGTCCCAAGCGACAATACCGTCAGCACTTCTGGTCCTCCTCCAGGTCCTTCTACAATAGATTCCCACCCTTAGAGGAGTGGGCTGAATCCTGTTTTAGGGAGGCCAGGTCCTGAGCAAATTTCCTTAAAGCCGTATGAATGGTCAACAGAGGTGAAGGAGCCAAGGCCTGAGGCAGATATATATCGGCACAGGTTTGCACATCCATCTTCTCCAAGTGTTTCCAGAGATTCCGGAGTGCTAGCATGAAGTGGTTGGGGCTTTCGTCCTCCTGTTGTCTCCAGACAAAGAACCTCCACTTTAACTCTTGAACCATCACATTCTCTACAAACAGGCCCTACAGGCATGGTATAAACCATTCCAGGCTGGCCCACTCCTCTTCCGGTAGTGTCATTGATTGATTGATTGATTTTTGAGCTTAATTAGGCGCCAAATGCCCACCGCTCGGTTGGTGTCATCCTGGAAGGAGTTGATAGCCAGCTCCACGATCAGCTGGGTTGGAACTTGATATAAGCACGCAGCCCTCTCTAGTCTGTCATCCCACTCAGCAAGAGGAATGTTGGTTCTGTTAAAATTAGGCACCAGGACCAAGGCCGATCCTAGAGGTCCCACGATGGTTCCTGATTTTCCTTCTGCTAGAAGAGACATATCCCGCCAATGTAAAAAGCAACTGTATTGAAATTGAAGTTCAGCTATACACAACAAGCCTGACAGGAAAGAAACCCAAATGGGAGCCCTCACAGCATGTAACAGAGATGAGTAGTAGCAGTAGGTCTTGGGTGTGCCAACAGCATCTGTCTCAAGGAGTGGAATGCGTCTTGGCTGGTCCGTACCCAAGTGGGGAGACTTCTAGGAAGAATGGCGTGTCCCTGTGCTTTCCCTCCTCATCTGGGGCCTGTCCCTGACAGATGGGTGGTCTATCCCTACTGTATCCACACACGAGCCAGGTTCCTAAATAAATTCAGCTGGGCCTCATCTCGACTTTCTCCTCCACCTGCATTGCCACTGCAGGTGAGCGTCACCTGCAGTGGAGAAAAAAGACTGCACCTGCCTACAAGGCGACTGCTGCTGATCAAGAGACTGCTGCTACAGACAGCCTTACCAACTTGTTCCAGAGTGAAATACCAGGTGAAATATCAGCTTGTTCCTGAGATGTTGTTCCAGCACACTGGTCTTCCCAGTGAATGTCTGTACAGGGGGGGAGGGGGCATGTCAGGACAAGTCTGATCATTGTAGGAGAGCAGCCCAGCTAGAGAACTGACCATGCTATGTTCTCATGCCTAGTGTGGTCAGTAAAAAAAAAAGGAAAGCAGAGGGACTAGCAGGAACACTAGGGATTTCACACAAAGGAAGCAATACAAGGAGAACAGGATACTAAATTGTTGGGTTTACATATTCTTTAATTCCACTGGGGCAGGTAATCGGTGGTGAAGAAGAACACCTTATACATCCAGCTGATCTTTTGGGAGTGAGCGTTATACGGTAAATAGAGTAAATAATGCAGCCCCTTTATCTACCACCTAGAAACCAAGAAATATTTAGTATTTTACCCACTGCAATGGTTATTTTTGTTCCAGGCCAAAGTTTAGCTGTAAGGAACTTGATTACATAAAACACAGTGGTCATAAAAATATAAAATTATAATGAGTTATGCCTTACACTGCCTACTGTGACTCACAAGGAAACTGAGCTAAAGACACACATCCTTACTTATGTGTTCATTAACTGTAGATGTTTTACAATGTTTTCCTACAACTATAAATGCTTAGATGTTAAAGGTTAACCATAAAGGAGAAGAGGAACTACAGTGTCTGCTATTTAAATCCACATTTTAGCAACAGGTCAACTGTGGACGCAAGTGGAGAGCTGCTGATTCAGTCCAACAAACCCATTTGGGAAATTCCAGGTAACAAGTGAATGCATTCCTTCATCTACTAATGTCATCCTATAAAAAAACAACAGGTGGTTTACTAAATTTACATTAATCTGAGTACTGTGCATATCCTGTATAATAACTAGGAATTGTATCAGATTTAGGTTGAGCATGAGCTCAAGGCAATCCTAGCCCATTTGTAGTTTGTAATGTGCGATTTCATCCCCGAGCAATATGGGGGCACCTAGATAAGCCAACCCCTAAACTATAAAAGGATGGGTTCCCAGCAGCCATATTGACAATGTACAGTAGTTAGCTGTTAGTTAGTAGTAATAGGCTAAGCAAATTAAGTGCTACTAATAAAGGGCCAGATTCACAAAGCAGATGCGCCGACTTAACTCGAGATGCGCGGCGTAATTGAAAAATGCGCCGCGCGTATCTTTGCGCCTGATCCTCAAAACGAGATACGCCTGAAATCCAGGTTTTTCCGTCCTACCTTAAATAATTACACCGGCGCTTCTTCGCACGCAAAATACGCTAGACACACCACTGTTTTGCTAGGCAAAGATGCAAATGGGGGAGATAAGGCGATCCACAAAATTAAGTGTGTGCGGCGTAGATTACGCCCTGTGCGCTTCTGTTAGTTTCATGGTGTAAAATTACACTTTATAAAAGGTGCCCTAATTTTACACAAGCCGTGTAAAGGTCAGCTAAAGCAACACCATTAAGGAAGAGCTGAGCACACACACTTGCAGGACAACAATCTGTATGCCAACATGCCAGGGGCATCCATGCTCATAACTATACTAGTGACTTTATTAACCGAGGGTACCCCCTCTTCTGAGGGAACAGCAGTCAGGAGAAGCCTCGCAGAATGCATCTTTGCACAGTAAACACACACATTAATCATGTCACATCGAGAATGCATGCATGCACACCCACTGTGGTCCCTAGCACAGACACATCACATGCACATCTAATTGGATTAGATCCAAGTACCCCCAATGGTACTTGGGAGCAGTAACGCCCCGCCACGGCTCCAATTATGTCACTGTGCATTCATACACCATTCACATGGACCTGGGATCACTTCTCCCTGGTCCTGGGGATCCCTACTCCACCAAAACTGAGGGTGACACCCCTTATTTAATCAGGAATGCCACCCCCACATTCACACATCATTCACACAAATAAAACAAATCATAAGTACAGTATAATAAAAAAAAAAAAAAAAGTACCCCAAAAGTTAACGGCGGCGGCGAGAGCTACGCCTGGGCCGTCCACAGGCACGGCCACGGCCAACCAGGGGAGACTCCTGGGGGGGGTGAGCAGGGGAAGGAGGAGACTCATGGGGGGGGTGAGCAGGGGAAGGAGGAGCCTCCCCTGGTGACTGTCCTCCTGCTGCCCTGCCCTCCAAGGCCACTGCAATTCTGTTCAGACTGATTGTGAGGGCAGCTGTATTGGCCTGGACAGCCCGGGTATTGTCCTGGACAGCCTGGGTCAGGGCACTCACCTCCTGGGCCACACCTGTTGTGGCGGTCTGCAGGTCACAAATGCATGTGATGACCGCCAAGGAGTTTGTGGCCACATCAGTGAGTGACTCCTTAATTGAGCCCAGGCTGTCCTCCATCTGGGTCAGAGTCTGTTTGATCTGACCCAGATGGCGGGTCTGCCGGGCATTGTCCCTCTGCAGACTGGCCTTCAGACGCTCGGCCACCTCCCTGGTCTCATAGGTCGCCATCCTGCCTGCAGCTGAGGCTTGTGGCCTGGGAGGAGGGGAGAGAGAGACCCTTGTGGGGGGAGGCCTGTTGGGGGAGGAGCGGGAGGGGCTACCCCTGATGGTGGCCTGACTGCTGCCAGCCTCAGGGGTAGCCTCAGGGGTAAACAAATCCGAGGCCAAAAGGACTTCCCTGGCAATGTCCATATCTTCATCCTCAGCCTCCACCCCCTCATCCTCCTCCCCCTCAACCTCCTCATGAGGGGAAGTGTGGCCACTCCCCTCCCCTGGGGACTCCTGCCATTCTTGGGACTCTTCTGCAGCCTGTTGTCCAGGGGATGGTGCAGCAGCCTGGCCTGATGGCCCAGCAACCTCCTGGCCTGATGGCCCAGCAATCTCCTGGCCATCTGTGGAGGACACAAAACATTCACAGGTTGGAGGATCCACACACTTGGCACATCTTCCCTTCCCCCACCCACACATGCTAATCACCAGATAGAAAAACCCCAAAATTACCTGTCCTCACAGGAGAATTAGATTGATAGCCAGGCAGGCCCACCACCTGCTGTGGGTGGAAACACCGGGCCACTGCCCATTCCTCCTCACTCAGCCTGACGGGGCAGGGTGGGCCTCCTCCAGTGCCCGTGGCATTGATCTTGGCCATCTTGTCACGGACCAGGCTCTTAAGATCGTTGATCTTCTTTTGTATCCCACTGGGGGTCCTCATCTCCCCCGCCGCCGCATTGATCTGATCAGTAATTTTCTGAATGATCTCCTTCCTCCTGGCCGGGGGGGTGTTCCGGCTCTCAGGGCCATGCAAATAACGCCCATATCAGGTGATGGCCCTAGCAAGAATCTGCTTTTCTGTGACAGAAAAATGTAACTTCCTGCGCTTCGGTGCCATAACAGCCAACACTCAGCAACAACAAAAAACAAACACAACAAACAAACACAAATACTCACACAACAAACAAACACAAAAATCAAACCACACAAGCAGATAGCTAATACAAATTCAAAAATACAAATTCAAAAACAAACTCCGAAAAAACGAACAGAAAATACACTCAGAAAAAAAACAATCAGAAAAAACAAACAGAAAATACAATCAGAAAAAACACACAGCTACTACACTCTACTACTCCTCCAAATCTTTTAACTAACACTAAACTCACCAACACACACCAACAGGCGACAGAGCAGAAGCAACTTGCTCTAGGAAGGGGAACACAGGGATGTACTTTTGCAAGGGAAGTGTGTTTGTCTGGGGCTATTTATACACAGGGTGATTCTCAAACTAAGTATGCTTGGCCTTTTTCCTATCTCACTGAATGCGCCAAGCCAAGTTCTGCACATGCCCTGTGAGGTGCAGATTCGTGCGCGCATGCGCAGTACGGCCGGCCCTTCATTTGCATGGGGTCACGGCTCATTACAATGGAGCACGCCCACTTCCTTCCCACTTGCAATAACCCCGCCTTACGCCTCGGGATTTAAGTTACGCCGGCGCTAAGTTGGGCGCAAATGCGCTGTGGATACGGCACTTACGACAAAAAATTAAGGCGCCGTAACCTAAATGAGATAGGTTTGGAGTAACTTAATTTGCGCCGCTGTTTGTGGATCTGGCCCAAAGTGCCTAGGGATAAATTGGTATATGGCTTGTAGTCATTGGTCTTTTAACCACTGCATATATATATGCATAGGGAAACTGTTTACTGTGCTGAGAGCATGCTCACTGCACGCTCCCAGCACAGTTACTAAAGTGTGATGGAAAACTTCCAATACATACTTGTGATAGCAAGCTTTTGATCATGTGATCGCTGTTACAGCCAATCACAGCAGTCGCATGATTGGATTGTATGTCTCCACCTCCGGGCATTTAGATTAAAGAGCTGATGGCCGGTGGCAGTAAGGGATTAAAGTAGACTTAAAGGCCCTGATTCAGAAAGCCCGGCGTTACTTTGTGCGGGTGTAGCGTATCTCAGATACGCTACGCCGCCGTAACCTAGTGAGGCAGGTTCTGTATTCAGAAAGAGCCTGCGCCCTAAGTTACGGCGGTGTCGGGTATGAGGGCCGGCGTAAGCCCGCCTAATTCAAAATAAAAAGATGTGGGCGTGTTTTATGGTAATTCAGTGTGACCCCACGTAAATGACGTTTTTTACAAACGGCGCATGCGCCGTCCGTGGACGTATCCCAGTATGCATGCTCCCAATTACGCCGCAAAGCCTCATTGGTTTCGACGTGAACGTAACTTACGCAAAGCCCTATTCGCGAACGACTTACGCAAACGACGTAAACAACGCAAAATTAGACGCTGGCCCGACGTCCATACTTAACATTGGCTATGCCTCATATAGCAGGGGTAACTTTACGCCGGAAAAAGCCTTACGTAAACGACGTAAAAAAATGCGCCGGGCAGACGTACGTTTCTGAATCGGCGTATCTACCTAATTTGCATATTCTACGCGTAAATCTCTGGAAGCGCCACCTAGCGGCCAGCGTAAATATGCAACTAAGATACGACAGCGTAAGAGACTTACGTCAGTCGTATCTTAGCCAAATTTCAGCGTATCTTTCTTTCTGAATACAGAAAAAAGATACGCCGGTGCATGCTAGAATTTACGTGGCGTATCAATAGATACGCCGACGTAAATTGTTTCTGAATCCGGGCCAAAGTGGTTGCAAATTCAGGAGTTTTTTTTTTATCTTAATGCATTATATCGATCCAGCGATGTGCACAAGTGCCTCAGCCATCTGGGATTGGCTGAGACACAGCAGCAGTGCCATTGGCTCCCACTGCTGTCAATCAAAGTCAGTTAGCCAATGAGGAGAGAGAGAGGGCAGGGCTAAACCAAGGTTCCATGTCTAAATGGACATGCAGAGCCTCGGCTCGGGTGCCCCCGTAAAAAGCTGCTTGCTATGGGGGCACCCGACAGGACAGAGGGGCCAGAAGTGCCAGCGAGGAACCCAAGAAAAGGAGGATCTGGGCTGCTCTGTGCAAAACCACTGCACAGAGCAGGTATGTATAACATGTTTGTTATTTTTAAAGAAAAAAACAAGACTTTAGCATCACTTTGAAGGGGTTGTAAAGGTTTGTTTTTTATTTTCTAAATAGGTTCCTTTAACCACTTCCAGACCTTAGGTGTTTTTCAGATTTGGTGTTTGCAAGACTAAAACATTTTTTTCTGCTAGAAAATTACTTAAAACCCCCAAACATTATATATTTTTTTCTAACACCCTAGAGAATAAAATAGTGGTCATTCCAATACTTTTTGTCACACCGTATTTGCGCAGCGGTCTTACAAGCGCACTTTTTTTGGAAAAAATTCACTTTTTTTAATTAAAAAATAAGACAACAATAAATTTGGCCCAATTTTTTTATATATTGTGAAAGATAATGTTACGCCGAGTAAAATGATACCCAACATGTCACGCTTAAAAATTGCACCCGCTCGTGGCATGGCGTCAAACTTTTACCCTTAAAAATCTCGATAGGCGATGTTTAAAAAATTCTAGAGATTGCATTTTTTGAGCTACAGAGTAGGCCTAGGGCTAGAATTATTGCTCTCGCTCTAACTATCGCGGTGATACCTCACTTGTGTGATTTTAACACCGTTTTCATATGCGGGCGCTACTCGCGTATGCGTTCGCTTCTGCGCGCGAGCTCGTCGGGACGGGGCGCTTTAAAAAAAATGTTTTTGGGTTTTCTTATTTATTTTTATTTATTTTATTACTTTTTACACTGAAAAAAAAAATTGATCACTTTTATTCCTATTATAAGGAATGTAAACATCTCTTGTAATAGAAAAAAGCATGACAGGTCCTCTTAAATAGGAGATCTGGGGTCAAAAAGACCTCAGATCTCATAATTAGACTAAAATGCAAAAAAAAAAAAAAAATATTTGAAACTGTCATTTTATCAAATGACAAAAAAAAAAATTGTCTCTTTAAGAGGCTGGGCGGGACTGACGTTTTGACGTCACTTCCGCCCAGCAGAGCTATGGGGACGGGCGAAGGAGATTTTTCCTTCAGTCTCGTCCCCGCTCAGCTGCCGAACGGTCCCGATCGCCTTCGCCGATACCGACGGCTCCGGTAAGCGGCGGAGCGCGCGGGAGAGCGGAGGGAGGGGGGGGCAATCTCCCGCCACCGATAACGACGATCTCATGGCGAATCCGCCGCGGAGACTGCCGTTATCGTGTACCAGACCGCGCACATTAAAGATCGATACCTCGGTTGTGGCAGCAGCTGCTGCCGTTACCGAGATATCAATCTTTAAAAATAGGACGTACATCGTCGTGCGCAGGTCTGGAAGTGGTTAAGCTAATGCATTGTTGGTTCACTAACCTTTTCCTTCAATTTCCCTTCTAAATGTTTTTTTTGCAGACTTCTCAAAGTCCATTTTACTTTCTCCATCTCAACACCAATTCCTTATGTTACCAATAGATCACCTACAATGGAGGAGATTCAGGGGAAAATTCTTGAGAGCCTGAGAAGAACATTTATGCCCCTAGATTAACAAGAGAATTCCACAAGAGATTTCCTCACAAACCTGGTCCTAAGACGTCCTGGGAGGGGTACGGTCACAAAAAAATTTTGAACATGCTGCATTTTTTAACGTCGTTTTTTAAAATGTCTTTTTTCGGGTTGTAAAAAATTGTGTGGGCTAAAACGAAGTTTTAAACCCACGCATGCCCAGAAGCGAGTTATAAGACGGGAGCGCTAGTTCTGGTAAAACTACCATTCATAATGGAGTAAGCACATTCATCACGCTGTAACAGACAGAAAAGCGCGAATCGTCTTTTACTAACAAGGAATCAGCTAAAAGCAGCCCAAAGGCGAATAGAACTTCCCCTTCAGAGTGCCGTTGTACGTGTTGTACGTCACCGCGCTTTGTTCATCATTTTTCAAAAACGATGGTGTGTGGGCAACGTCGTTTTTAATGATGGAGTTGGAAAAACTTTTTTGGACATGCTGAAAAACGTTTTTTTTTTTTTCATGCCGAAAAACGACCGTGTGTACGCGGCATAAGGGTTAGTCCTAGTGGTTGAAAATTTAAAGTGGAAGAAAAAGCAAAGTCTAACTATTCTTAAAAATGTTCCCTCCTCCTACCTATTCTGCCTTACCTGTATTAAAAACAGATGTGTTTACTTACCCATTTAAAATTTGCTCTGGTCCAGTCATGTGATCCTGCAACTCCAGCTTAGGGAGCACTACAAAACATCTGGGAATTCCAGGAGCTGTGAGGTCACCTACAGGCTCCCATAGCCCAACCATTGTTGGAGCTCCCCCTTCTCCCCTGCAGCAGTCACTCACTAACACAGGGGAGCTAGGGCTGCAGGATCAAGTGACTGGACCGGTTTAAAAATAGATAAGTATAGACATATTTTTTTAAACAGTATAAGCAGGTTATGTAGGAGAAGGGTAAGAAAACATTTTTTTTATTTATATTTAGTGGTATGCAGCAGATACAATAAAAAGATTAACTAGGGTGTGAATTGTGTGCTTATTCTAAACACCTTAAATGTCAAAACATGCCATTAACCAATAATACAACTTAAAGGGGTTGTAAAGGTTAATTTTTTATTTTCTAAATGGGTTCATTTAAGGTAAGGCATTGTTAAGCGTAACTTACCTTTTCCTTCGATTTCCCTTTGAATTGTTTTTTTTTTCTTTGTTTTCTTTGTCTGAATTTCTCACTTCCTGTTCCTCCTCAGTAAGATGTTCTGTAAGCTGTTCTGGCTGACTAACCCCCATGGATGATGGTGTGAAGTTTACTGAGGAGATACAGGAAGTGAGAAATTCAGACAAAGAAAAAAAACATTTAGAAGGGAAATGGAAGGAAAAGGTAAGTGAACCAACAATGCACTAGCTTAAAGGAACCTATTTAGAAAATAAAAAAACAAACCTTTACAACCCCTTTAAGTGAAATAGAACAATAGGAACGAAAGCAATCGCCTCCTCACCGCACTTCTGAGAATCATCAGAAATTACTCCACTCGATGTGGTCTGACATTGGTCATGTGACTTCTTCAGGAAAAGGAGCCTAGTGATGAGCTTCGGGCTTTTAAAGCCCCACATTGTGATGCGGGAATAATCGGTTTATGTAGACAGGTAATTCAACAGCCTAAATGAGAGCATACCACTGCAACACCACCAAGTGGCTAAATATAAACATAACCACAGATGGACTAATAACAACATTACATTTTCTAACAGCATATACTGTATTTATTGGCGTATAACACTCACTTTTTTACCCTGAAAATAAGAGGGCAAATTGTGCCTGCGTGTTATACGGAGGGGGCTGTGGAAAAAAATTTCCCCTGAAACTTCCCTCTTAAAGTTAGGGTGCGTGTTATACGCCTGTGCGTGTTATACACCGATTAATACAGGTAGGTTGATAAAAGTACATATAAAATATGCTGGGGAGGAGCATTACAGGTATTGGAGAAGGTTTATACTTGGCCATCTTATGTCAATGTACAAGCGCTGTTTGACCAGTTTGGTCAAAACTTTGAGGTGAGCGGACATTTTTTTCTGAAAGTGTGGAGCCCCCTTCTTCTTATTCTTGTTATTTTCAGCTATTTGAACTTCAGAAAACTGTTTTGTTTTTTCTAACATTTACAGCCCTATTTGAAGGGATTATCCATCTGATTATTCCAAGCACGGCGTACATATTGTTTTTTAAGCTATTTGAACTGCAGAAAATTGTTTCAATCTTGCTAGCATTTACAGCCCTACTTTGGAAGGATTATTCATTTGACTATTTCCAGCAAGGTGTACATCAGTGGCGGCTGGTGCTCCAAATTTTTGGGGGGGCGCAAACAAACGAAAAAAAAAAACAATTGCAGCCTTACTGTACCCATCAAATGCAGCCACTGTGCCCATCAAATGCAGCCACTGTGCCATGCCATCAATTGTCGCCACTGTGCCATCAATTGTTGCCACTGTGCCATGCCTTCAAATTCAGCCACTGTGCCATGAATCGCAGCCACTGTGCCATCATTTATCGCCACTGTGCCCATTAATTGTCACCACTGTGCCATGCCATCAAACGCAGCCACTGTGCCATCAATTGTCGCCACTGTGCCCATTGTCACCACTGTGCCATACCATCAAACGCAGACACTCTGCCATCAATTGTTGCCACTGTGCCATCAAACGCAGCCACTTTGCCATGCCATCAAACACAGCCACTGTGCCATCAATTGTCACCACTGTGCCCATCAATTGTCACCACTGTGCCATCAAACTCAGCCACTCTGCCGTGCCATCAATTGTTACCACTGTGCCCACATCAATTGTTACCACTGTGCCCACATCAATTGTTACCACTGTGACACATCAATTGTTGCCACTGTGCCCTTTAATTGTCGCCACTGTGCCCTTTAATTGTCGCAACTGTGCACTTTAATTGTCGCCACTGTGCCCTGTAAAATGCTGCCCCCTTCCCTTCCCTTCCCGGCACTTAACTTTCTGGGGTCAGCCATCCTCCTTCCATGGTCCCTCGTTGTCTTCTCCCGCTCTCGATGATGCTTCAGCCAATCAGGTTACCGGTAACCAGAACCGATGAACCTCTGGCTCTGATAGGCACTTCCAAAGCCAACCAGCTGCTGTTATTCAGATGGCTGGCACTCACCAGGAGGCCGGCCATCTGAATAGTGGGTGGCAGCAATGCATGAATCTGTGTATTGTATTTAGTGGCGGTGCAGGAGCGAGAGGGGGCAGTGCTTCTGCGCCCTCTATGGAAGCACCGCCACTGGTGTACATACTGTTGGACTTTACATTAACTGTGAAAAAATATGAGTAAAAAATAAAAATCACAAAAAAATATATAAAAAAATCCATATATATATAGATATGTGGCACATCTATATATATTTGTATTTTTTTATATTTTCTTGCGATTTTTATTTTTTACTCATATTTTTTATTTTTTTCACTTATGTTGTGTTATTGGTTTATGGCATGTTTTGACATTTAAGGTGTTTAGAATAAGCGCACCATTCACATCCTATTTAATTTTTCACTTTAGTGTTTGAGTTCACTACTTTACATGGTTGAGCTGTTCTAATTATAGTGTTCTAAGCGTTGCATTTTGCAATCTTCACTTCTTTCCTTCATATATAGTAGCGCATAAGTATTTGTATACCAATTACAATAAAAAGATAACTTAGCAAAAAATACATTCTAGGTACGGCTGTACATGTTCAGTCGGAGTACACATACATCGTGTCAAGAGTGAGCTCTTTTAAAGCAACAATGAAGAATCATCAGGGTACGTTGGTTTGTGCAGGAGAGCTGACCTGCCGCAGTATATGTGCAGCGGCTGGTCGGCAAGTGGTTAAAAAACTTAAAATGTTTTAGCTGTATTTAAATTATTATTACTTTTTAATGTATAAGGAGTTACCGTAAATAACCGTTAAAAATATGTACCTTTTACAAGTAGAATTCTGCAAATATCCTGTGTAGTTACTATCAAGAATGTAGTCACATGTTCCATTAAACACCATAAATGTATTTATATGTAGCCAGGTCGTGGACTAGGACAGCATGAAGCCAAGATATTGTAATGCGTTCATTTTTCTACCTCTTTACTGAGTGCTAATTTTGTTGCACAGTCCTCCTCCAGCTACCAGGGGGGCGCCAAACTGCAAAACCGCCGATAGACTTCCATGCTGGACTTTGGGGATCATGGGAGATATCCTTTCTATACACTGCAGCAACTGAGTTCCCGAACTACATATCCCAACTATGTGCAGTAGGAGTCTGAAATGAGATCTATTCTGATGCCTGGAAAAGGCACTGAGGGAATTCAAGCAGTCAGACCTGTTAAAGAGAGAGTGGTGGAAGCTCAGCTACCTTATAGGGGCCAACGGGCAAACCAGAGCTGCCCATACTGAAGATGCCCATGAGGCTCACTTTACTGTAGTGCTACTTAGAGAGCGAAACACTATCCAGGCTATCTGCTCTCAACTGGATAGCTGAGTGATCTGCTCCACTCCAAACTCGATCACCCATGTCTTTATGGACCTTGCTTTGTGCACTGGTCCAAAAAATTTGGTGGAGGGGGGGGGGGGGTATGGTGTGGGGTTGTTTTTGAGGGGTTGGGCTTGGTCCCTTAGTTACAGCGAAGGGAACTTCATGCCACTAACTTTGTGGGAACAGTTTGGGGATGGCCCCTTCCTGTTCCCACATGACTGCGCACCAATGCACTAAGCAAGGTCCATAAAGACATGGACGAGCGAGTTTGTTGTGGAGGAACTTGACTGACCTGCACAGAGTCCTGACCTCAACCCGATAGAACACCTTTGGGATAAATTAGAGCGGAGACTGCGAGCCAGGTCTTCTCGTCCAACATCAGCCTGACCTCACAAATGCGCTTCTGGGAGAATGGTCAAACATTCCCAAAGACACATTCCTAAACCTTGTGGATAGCCTTCCCAGAATAGTTAAAGCTGTTATAGCTGCAAAGGGTGGGCCAACTCAATATTGAACCCCCAAGGACTAGGATGCCATTAAAGTTCATGTGCGTGTAAAGACAGATGTCCCAATACCTTTGGTAATATAGTGTATGTATATATACAGTATATATATATATTGTGAGGATAGGACCCTGTGCTGGGTGAGAAATGGCTATTTTACGCCAGATTCTGTAAAGAAACACATGTTAATTGGTCAGCTGTGTTTTGGGTTTTTAAAGGCTGATCTGAACAGCATTCAGGGTCCCACCCCACAGACAGGAGGTCTGTGCTAAGGAGTCAGGTGACTCCCAAAAGCTCTGTGAGAGAAGACAGAGTGGATGCATCTCTGCAGGAGGCAGAGGTGATTACTGTTGGAGCAGCAAGAGATAAGCTAGGTGTGTGCTTAGCTGCAGCAGGACGTAACCTAGACGTGGGCTTATGGCTAAGAAGCTGGTAGTTCTGAGGACCAGAACGTGGGGCCTAAGTTAAAGGCCTGAACAGCCAGATGGCAAATGTGAAAGCCAGGAGGCTGAATTATTGATGTATGTCCAAGATACAGGAATGATGAAAATCCCCTGCGAGGGCTACTTTCGTTTTCTTTGAACTTTACTTTTAAATAAAAGTGGGCTACCAGCCCTTAAAAAACTCAGTATTTTGGATTGGCGTCTCACTGAAAAAACGCATCTACCCTTGGAGTCTGATCCCCCAATCTCACAATATATATATATATATATATATATATATATATATATATATATATATATATATACCATGCTGTTTTTTACGAAACAAATCAAAGTATTTCTGTTATTTTTTGTTGAAAACATTTATCTAGTCAGCTCTCACTTTTCTCTCTCATCGCAACCTGGTGTGTCAGTAGGGTTAGGGCCCTAAGGTTGTGGTAAAGAACAGAAGACCCATCTTTTTATTTTAAACTATTTTAATTTCATCCAATACAGCTATATGTTCTCCAAGTAGATCCACATCATCATTCGACATCACCTGTAGACAAATTTCTTCACTTTGGCACTTTCTGTTATTTTGGGCTTTTTGTCTAGTTCTGTTTTTTAACAACGACCCATTATCAGTTGTCTGATTAGTTATTTTATAAAATGGAAATTTCCTCCAGCCATAGACACCAGCTGCTATGGCAAAACACAGGCACACAAATACAGCAGCTATCAGTACAGTGGTGGCACTGCCCTGTTCAACAGTTGTGGTGTAAGCATGGCTAGAGTCTTCCTCCTGAACCCTGGGACTGGTCACATGAACCAAATTAGAAATCTGTGACTTTTGTCCTTTTTTATCAATAGAGCAGATTGCAATATAGGTGATGATGCCCTGGCCTGCAGTGCTGTTTTCCAACCGAAATATGAAGGTCTCCCTGCTGCCTGCATTCTTTGGTTTGATGTAGGAAGCATTGATGGCCGGAGCTCTGGAAAAGTGTTGCCTTAAAATGAATGGATTGAAGTTTATTCGAATGTCATAATCTGAAACTGAAAGAAAAACAAAAATATGACTTAACTGATGCCTTTCCTATGTTGAACCTGTACTCTATTTTAAACTTTAAAAGGAAACAAGAAGACAGTACAAGATACCTGTGCACGGCTGATGCCTCGTACACACGACCAGTTTTCCTGTCGGGAAAACTGCCATGAGAGCTTTTGGCTGGGAAAACTGGCCGTGTGTATGCTCCATGGCCACGACAGGAAAACTGCCAGGAATCACGGTGGGAAAAAAGAGAACATGTTCTCTTTTTTCCTGCTGCGATTCCCGGCAGTCTTTTTCCCGGCAGTTTTCCTATGGGAAACACTACGGTGGAGCATACACATGGCCAGGTCTCCCATGGCAGTTTTCCTGTGTGTAGTCGGAAAAAGCTGCCAAGCTGGTTCTCCGATTTCCCCTCGGGTTTCCTGGCAGTAAAAAGTCCGCCGGGAAACCCGTACGTGTGTACGGGGCATAAGTGCCCAAAAGTGTCTTTCCACTGTCCAATAAAAGTAGCTACAACAATAGGAGTGCAGTTGGTATGGTATAGCTATGAAGTCAGAAAATTAAGCCAAAGTAACAAAGTAAAACTAAATCAGAAAAGGCACAAATAAAGGTTGATTGTCTACTTTTGGTAATAGAGATACTTCAGTATCTGTTGTTAGGTAGGCCTATTTACCGTATTTATTGGCGTATACCGTGCACTTTTTTGCCCTGAAAATCACGGCAAAATTGTAGGTGCGCGATATACACCGATACCCGCTTTCCTGCGCCGAGTTTGAATACTGCGCCGGCATATACCGAGCGCAGTACACTCGTGTATAGTCGGGCAGGCTCGGCTCCTCTCGCGCTCACGTCCTGGACGTACAGGACGTGAGCGCGAGAGTAGCCGAGCCTGCCCGACTATACACAAGTGTACTGCACTCGGTGTAAGCCGGCGCAGTATTCAAACTCGGCGCGGGAAAGCGGGGATCGAGCAAGGAGGACGCCGCAGAAGGACGCCGGACCCGACAAAGAGGACACCCGAAGCCGCAGACGGACGCCGGACCCGACGAGGCCGCCGATGGATGCCGCGCAAGACACCAAAACTGTAAGTACTAAAATCTTTTTTTTACAGGAATGTCGGGTCCACTTTAGGGGTGCGTGCTATACGCCGGAGCACGCAATACCCAGATAAATACGGTATTTTAAAAGTTTAAAGGGTAACTCCACTTTTGTGGGGGAAAAAATATATAAAATATATACAATTGCGACTTAAGTATATTGTAATTGAATGTTACTAAAGGTTACCATTCCTTTTCAATCTGCAGCTGTCATTTTCTGTAAAATGCAATGCAATATGGCTACCTGGAGGTGTCCTGTGTACAGCATTTGTACAGAACACTCCCCAGAAACATCAATTCCTGCTTGTGTGATTGGCTTACTAATTTTCCCAGAAGTCTCCACTAAGATACAAGTCAGATATCAGGCATCTCCTGCAACAAAAAGTTAATTATTGGTGAGATACTCCCAATAGAAAATCACATCTAAAGGGATACAGACCCTGCAATTTTCAGAGCCCTGCAGGTTCAGCAGCTGTTTAATAATTAATAAACCACTCCTATTAGATTACCTTACCACATGGACACAGACAAACACACAGTGGTTTCTTCAGAATAACAAAAGGTAGGAATCTGCAACAACGTTTGTTTAAATCCTTGCAATGTACAAAGATCACCCAGAGGGGAATGTTTTTTTTTCTCAACAAAAGTGGAGTTACTCTTTAATCGACCGGCTCCTGTATATATGCGGCGGCAGAATGGCTCTCCTGCACAAATCTCTGTATATATAAAAGCGGTTCCTTTAAGAGCCATAGCAGGCGCACGCCCGCTGCACGATGGAGGACCCAATGCGTTTGGCCAGCAGGCGCAAACCACTCAATATACGCTTATTGCAATTTTTTACCAAAAATAATTAGAAGAATACATATTGGCCTAAACTGATGATGATTTTTTTTTTTTTTAATTGGGATATTTATTATAGCAAAAAGAAAATCAAAATTGTCGCTCTTTTTTTGTTTATAGCATAAAAAAATAAAAACCGCGGAGGTGATCAAATACCATCAAAAGGAAGCTCTATTTTAGGGGGGAAAATGGACGTAAATTTTGTTTGGGTATAACATCACATGACCACGCAATTGTCAGGTAAAGCGACGCAGTCCCGTTTTGCAAAAAATGGCCTTGTCAGGAAGGGGGTAAATTCTTCCACTTGAACATTACAGCTTTGGGCCTACATATGTATCATGGGTACGGTTGTTATATACGGATCCTGTGGTGCGTATTCACATTAATGGTATTATCTCAGATCCTTTTTCAATTTTTCGAGGGAACAAGACAGGGATGCCCCCTATCCCCTATTCTGTTTGCCTTGGCCATTGAACCGTTAGCTGCTAAACCAAGAGAGGATAGCTTATTTTCTGGCCTGTGTTTTGGCCAGATGGAGGAGTGTGGGTCATTCTATGCTGATGATATGTTCTTGTATTTGTAGGATTCAGAGCCCTCTCTGTCCACCCCTTTCTTAATAATTCAGGAGTTTGGGGACTATTCCTGGTTTTGCATTAATTGGGCCAAATCGTCCCTGTTCTCCATTGGTGACATTTTGGATGTCCTGGGGAACTGTCCTATCCCATTGTCTGCATCCTTTCGTTATCTGGGGGTCCAGCTTCAGTTACCAGTATCAACATTTTTGGAAAACAATCTGACATCCAGTGGTGCAGACCTTTCGAGGTAAGGTGCAGAGATGGCAAATTTTCTAACTTTCCGAAGCAGGTTTTTCCAGGTATAGCTTTTGTTTTAGTGAATTTTTTATGGGGCTCTCGTACTCCCAAAATATCATTGGGCACTTTGAAATTACCCCTGAATCTGGGAGGGGTGGTATTGCCAGATTTTGCGTGTCTATTATTTAGCCTCTCAATTAGTCTTTATCCATTGGCGTTTTTTGCCCAAACTCCAAATGTGACAACTACAGTTGAAGCCACGGTCGCCACGTTGTATGAAGCCCTACTTAATATGCTCTATCGAGGAGGGGTTCTGAGGAGGATTTTCCGTATCTGCTCCCTGGACATGGGTTATAATTCTTTGACTGGCTCCCCTAACAGCCCTCTGTGGTGTAATACATCTTTGGGGGAATTATTTAAGCTGGAGGTAGGTACTCGGTGGGCTCCATATGGGAATAAATATCAGCTGTTTGTAGAATGGAAATGTTTCTCCTTTGCGTAGTTAACTAGCCAATATGGGGTTTCTGAGACTTGGCATTTCAAGTATTTACATTACACTTTGCCATGCCACACTAGCCCAGTTTGAAGGGGGGTAATGGAGTTTCCAAATACTAAATTGGAATCTAGTGGAGCCAGACTTGGCTGATCTGGTTTTCAAATATTATTCTGCTCTGGGATTCACATCTGGTAGATCGAGCTAGGGCTTGTTGAACTGCTGTTGCATCAGAGTTGTCAGATGAGATGTGGAGTGAGGTACTTGATACGTATTTACCCACAGTTATTGCCTCAAGGGATCGGATGATCCATTTGCGGTACTTGCATTAGGTTTACTACACCCCTGTACAGCTGTTTTGCATGCATAAAAGAGATTCTGTGATATATCATAAGTGCCAGCGGAGTGAGGGCACTTTTATTCATATGGTGTGGGAATGCCTGAAAATGCAACCCTTGTGGTCCCAGGTTACAGAGTTTATTGCCGACACCTTTAACCACTTCCCGACCACCAACCACATATATACTGCCGCAGGGCAGCCCAGCTGCGCAAAATCACATACCTGTACGTGATTTTGTGCACTCGTTCAGGGGGCACACACACACGCCGCCAGAGCGCCTCTCATGCTGTCATTGGGCACAGCGGGAGCCAACCCGACAATCGTTAGGAGGAAAGCCAGAATGGCGGTCTGCCTATGTAAACAAGACAGACCACTGTTCTGTCAGGGAGTTCTGTCATATTCATTGGAATATCCGATGAAAAAACTCTGATGGGGCTACACACGATTGAAATATCCGATGGGAAAAGTCAGTCTGACTTTTTCCATCGGAAATTCCGATCGTGTGTACAAGGCATTAGTGTTAGATTTGTCTGACACAATGTCGCAGTCCCGTTAAACATTGTTGATCGCCACCATTACTACTAAAAACAATGAAAAAAATTAAAAGTCCATGAATCTATCATATGTAGTTTGTAGACAATATACCTTTCTCAAACTAATCAATATACAAATTTTTTTTTAGCAAAAATATGTGGCAGAATACATATTGGCCTAAATTGATGAAGAAATTGGATTTTTTTTTTAAATGTATTGGGAATGTTTTATAGCACAAATATGTTTTTTTCTCTAGAAAATTGTTGTTTATAGCGCAAAAAAATAAAATCGCAGAGGTGATCAAACACCAAAAGAAAGCTCTATTTGTGGGGAAAAAAAATTATTTGGGTACAGTGTGGTACGAACGTGCAATTGTCAGTTAAAGCAATGCAGTGCCGTATCTCAAAAATCGTACTGGTCATTAAGGGGGTAAAACCTTCCGGAGTGGAAGTGGTTAATTTTCCAACTGTATGTAACCCCTTATTATGTCTCCTCTGAGTTTTTGAAGACACGGAGTGGATGTGGCTACTAAACAGTTTCTGGGGCTCCTTTTTTTCTATGTCCGTAAGCTTATAACGAGGAGGTGGATATATGGCGAAACTCTATCATTAGGGATGTGGAAGAGGGTTGTTAATGTGGATATTGCGCTTTACTGAATGGCATATGAGGCCCGGGGATGTCCCAACAAAATTTGAAAGGTATGGTTCCATTGGTTTGATTCTACTGACACATCGGAGGAAGGGGTTGGTAATAAAATAGATGTGTAAAGATGGGGAAAGGGCTACAATGTTGTGGAAGCATGAATCTGATGTAAGGGGGACACTCTCTGGAGACCCTGATGTAAAGGGGGTCTCTCTGGGGACCCTGATGTAAGTGAGGGTTCTCTGAGGACCTTGATGCAAGGCTGAGGCTCTCTGGGAAACCTGATACAAGACTGAGGCTCTCTGGGGACTCTGATGTAAAGGGGGCTCTCTGGGGACTCTGATGTAAGGGGGGCTCTCTGGGGACCCTGATGCAAGACTGAGGCTCTCTGGGGACTCCGATGTAAGGGAGGGCTCTCTGTGGATCCTGATGTAAGGAGGGGCTCCCTGGGGACCCTGATGTAAGGGGGGCTCCCTGGGGACCCTGATGTAAGGGGGGCTCTCTAGTGACTCTGATGTAAGGGGGAGGCTTTTTTTGCAAAATTGTGTATAGTTTTTATACTGTTTTTGTACGTGTTTGCAAAATTAAAGTGAGTTGGTCTGGATGAAGTCCAGGGTCAAATTTTTGTCCCAGTCCAGTTCTGTCTGCTGCCTGGTCAATAAAACTTTTTTTTTAACAATGTATTCAAAAATTTGAAATTACAGCGTCTAATCCTTCTGTATTAGTACATGGGCCCACATTGCATCTAATGTAGAACAATCTGTCAAATAAAATCTAAAGCCCAAAGTAAATCTAAAACCTAAATGTTTTTGTTTTTACTTTTGTATAGTGTGTACAAGTGTTAAAACCCCTGTCAGGTTTGTATTGCTGTATGTGTAATTGTATTTCTCCTTCCCTTTTTTGGCCCAAAGTACATTGTCACTGGGACAGAAACCCACCAACCTTTTTTTTTTACAGTTGTCTCCAGAATAACAACTGATCCACCATCCCCACACTCCCTGTCGCAGGCACTTTTTGTTCTGTGTCACCCTTGGACTACAGTTGAAGTTATGATATTTGCTTGAGTCCATGTAAATGTACTCATTATTCATTGTGTGGTTAAGATAATTGATGATTAAAATGTTTGTATATTATTACCAATAAAAGTGTTGCAGCCATTATTCAAGCCATGTGTTTGTTCTCTGTGTTTTGTTTGGTATAAGCAGGGGGGAGGAGGAGTTTTGCGGCCTGCAATCCCATGGAAGTAGAGGAGAAATTTTTCAGTGACAGATGGTCGGTGACAATGGTCTAAATGGTGTTTCTCCTCATTTTCTGTAATGTCTCTGGGACAGGAAGGCAAAATCCCTCTTATTGGACACAGATAGCAAAAATACCATACAAAATAAAGGAGTTTTAGCTACCCTCTCTATGAAAACTTTGTTTTAAAGTTTTGGATTAAAATACAGTAAAAAATGTAGAAATAAAACAAGCTGTGCAATTATATCAAAGAAAACTCACCAGCTCCCTGGTCATAGTCATCACCCGGTGCTGTCCAAAACAATACTACATGTTCATTTTCCATTTTTGCTTCTAGGTCATTTATTTTACATGGAGGGAAACCATCCTCATCCAATGAGTTGTGAGAGAGATTTGTAACTTTGAAACTACCCAGAAAGAGGACTCTGCTGAACATTTCATTTGTGCTTTTATCTTTATAAACTGGTCGAGGAGGATTCATATTGATGGTGCCTGCAATACATATTTAAAGTGCAATCTAAATACTAAAAGATGATGTTTATATGATGTAATTTAGCAACTTAGCATTATTCTGATTTATAAGCTCACCATTTTTGATGTAACCAGGAACATATAGTGCTGGGTTGCTCTGAGGAGGTTTCAGAGAGGTAGTGTTTGTCCACTCAGCAAAAAATTTCATTGTATGTCTACCGTTATTAGTGAAGCGAAATAAATAGACAGAGTAGACACCATCACCCTTAATAACATCAGCACCTACAGAATTTGTAGATAAAAATAAATAAATATATGTCAATGTCATCATTACTGCCTGTATCTTTATAGAGAATGAAAACTAGTTGGAATTCAGACAGCAGGGTGAATTGTTGATCTGCAATGAATGAGAAAAATTACAACTTGCAATTGCATATTATGATTTTCATATAAGCGTTAAAGTCTAGGTAACAAAACAGTCAGATGTCATTGCCCTTTAGTTGTTGCCCTGCATTTGTTGATTTAGTGGGTGGAGTTAGTGCTCCTTTAAACGCCAGCTCTGAGTTGGGCCCAGAGTAGACGGGGTATAAAAACAGGACACCCCTGCCCAGCATGATGTAGCCCTGGGTACTAGAGAATGAGAGAGCCCTCTGCAGGGCTGAACCACCAAAGAGCACATACTGGGGACAGAAAGGGAAAACTTTTGAAATTTGACTCTCTCATTTAGCAGGTCCTGTGGCTTGGTTTAGGATGGCCTTGGGGCCTACATGAGGAGCACCCTTTGTGTGAGGGAAGGGTACACATTGTGGGCTCATATTCACTAAAGACTATCTCATGAGATAATTGAATCACATTAAATTTTTTCCAATTATGGTGTCTGTTTATGAAGCAGTGAACAGCGGTGATCCCAAGGATCACCACTGATCACAGCCCATAAACAGTTTATGAAACAGAGATAATCGGGGGGAGAAGTGTTTGAACATGTTCTTCCGCCAATTATCTCCACACAGAGAGAAGTCTCATAGACTGACACAGTAACGGCCAGTATATTAAGCTGTGATCTGAGCGCTTCACTGGCGATCTGAGTCAGAATTCACACTCCCCAATTCACCATCTCAGAAGTGGTGAAGATAGAATCCCTGGGGGATCTGAGGAGGAAGATTTTTAACTTCCTTCTACCTCGTTCAGACCCCCCCCCCCCAACACTGTAACTATGTCCCCCTGTAATATGTATGTGTATACATACATATATATATATATAATGTGTACATGTGTGTATATATATATATATATATATATATATATATATATATATATATATAATGTGTGTGTATATACATGTATATATAATATATGTGTGTGTGTGTATATATATATACATATATATATATATAATTTATCACTGCTCAATAAACTGACATCTCGGTGTTTCAGTGACTTTCTGGTACTGTAATCTCGTAAAGTCTCACGAGATTCCAGTATCAGGGGCCGTTCTCCACTGTTTAAAGCGTTGGTAGATCACTTCACTCCTCCAAGGGTGAAGTGATCTACTCCGCTTCATAAACAGGCACCCAGAGGAGAAAAATCTCCACCGTGAATGCCGGAAAACAAAGCAGTGAATAGATTTCACTGCTTCATAAAAGGACACCTCTATCATGAGATGCTGAAAATGCCAATTCACTATCACCTTATTTACCTCACAAACCGAAAACATGAGGAAAATAACTCATAAAACAGGGTTAAAGTCAATTCATTAAGGGAAATAAATAAATGCACAGGGTAATTAAGTAGTCTTCCAGGCATGAGTAGGGTGACCACGTGTCCCGGATTTCCTGGGACAGTCCCGCATTTGTTTTCCCTTTACTTCCTGTCTTGGAGACGTAGCAGAAAGACCCATCTTAAACAGCTGCCACTGGAGCATTTGCCTTCAATGGATGATTTCCCTCACATGTTGCTCTGGTAACAATGGTCAGTAGGACAAATACGGAAGTGAAACTTCCCAGCAAGGACACACACTATTGGCCCAGTCTTTACTAGCTGGAATTTAAATCAAAACAGTATGGTTGCTACTATCTGGAATTTAATCAAAACTTAAAGGATAAAAAATATGTGCAGTTTGTTCTCAGGTAAGCATGGAATACATTTTGTTAATATACTGTACTGACTAAATTAACCTATAAAGAATCAGTCTGGTGTACCTGCTCCATCATCAATGAGTGTTAAACTCAGAGGATCTCCAGTTTCCGGCTCAATGACAGCAGTAACATTCGATCCCAGCACAGCTGCAAATCCGTGTTTAACCTCTGCAAATAATGTAACTGGATGTGGCGAAGTGGTTGTATTGTTGATTTTTCCAGCAGTAACATGTACAAAAGGTATGACTTCAGATGATGGCCTTGAGGTAACTAGAACACCAAGCGCTTGACTGTCATTTAAGGTGTTTTTTATTTTATATAGCCAAGTGCCGCTCTATACAATTAAAACATAAGAGACTTTAAAATCTTAATTTTCAACATTCTAGATCAAGGAGGAACAATTAGCTAAGTACAGTACATGAGAAACTGTCAGTGATTTCCTTTTTTAAGGCCCCATACACACGATAGAATCCATCCGCAGATAAATCCCATCAAATGGGTTTCTGCGGATAGATCCTATGGTGTGTACACGCCAGCGGATCTGTTTCTGCTGAGAAATCTCCTCTGGGATGGATTTCAGCAGATCGAATATTTGCTGTGCTGCACAACAAATCCATCTGCTGGAATCCATTCCAACGGATGGATCCGCTCGTCTGTACAGACTTACCGGATCCATCCGTCCAAAGGGATTCCCCGCACGCGTCGTAATGATTTGACGCATGCGTGGAATTCCTTATATGACAGCGTCGCGCCCGTCGCCGCGTCATAATCGCGGCGACGGCGCGACACGTCATCGGCAGAGGATTTCCGCGCGGATTTCAATGCGATGGTGTGTACACTCCATCGCATAGAAATCTGCGGAAATCTTTGAGAGGATTTATCCGTGGAAACGGTCCGCTGGACCGTATCTGCGGATAAATCCTCTCGTGTGTACGGGGCCTAAGGCTTAGGCTGGCCATACATGGTCGAATTTCAAAATATATATTTTTTTGAAAATCAGAAAATGTGTGCATTTTGTGATCCGATGGTGCCACCAATGATTTTGAAATTTGAACAACTAAGCCTCCTGTTGCTACAGAAAATAACTTTCGTGGCTGGAAATCTTCTTTTCTTTCTGTAAATTTTCTTTTCTTGCGCATTTATTTTTCGATTACATTTCTCGCACGACTCTCCCATCATTGATTAGAAAATCGGGGGGGGGGGTGTTCGGCTCTTCCCTACTAGTAATACGGCGATCTGCGAATTTTGTCAGGACTGCGATATTATGGTGGACACATCGGACACTTTTGACACATTTTTGGGACCATTTACATTAATACAGCGAACAGTGCTATAAATATGCACTGATTAATATATAAATGTGACTGGCAGGGAAGGGGTTAACACTAGGGGGCGAAGGAATGGGTTAAGTGTGTATCCTGGGGGTGATTCTTACTGTGGGGGGAGGGGACTGACTGGGTGAGGTGACCGATGCTGTGTCCCTATGTACAAGGGACACAGCATCAGTCTCCTCTCCCTGACAGAACGTGGAGCTCTGTGTTTACACGTCCCTGCTCTGTCACTGCCGATCACGGGTACCTGGCAGACATTGCAGCTGCCAGGCATGCGCATCGGCATTTCGGTGACGCTGTCGGCGCCGCTTGCATGCCCGCCAGTGGCTGGAGGCCGTATATAGATGGCCTCCCGGCAATTAAGAGCCACATTGTGGCTGTAAAAACCCGCCGGGCGGGCGGGAAGTGGTTAAAGGGGTTGTAAAGAAAACAATTTTTTTCCCTAAATAGCTTCCTTGACCTTAGTGCAGTCCCCCTTCACTTACCTCATCCTTCCATTTTGCTTTTAAATGTCCTAATTTCTTCCTGTTCTTCTGTCTGTAACTCAACACCGTAATTCGAGGCTTTCTTCCTGGTGTGGAGAAAGCCTCTTGAGGGGGGAGGGGGCGAGCAGGAGTGTTAGGACGCCCACTAACACACAGCTCCTTTCTCTATCTGCAAAGTAGAGAGTATCCTGACTTGCCTGCTCGCCCCTCCCCCCTCAAGAGGCTTTCTCCACACCAGGAAGAAAGCCTCGCATTACGGTATTGAGTTACAGACAGAAGAACAGGAAGTGAGCATTTCTCAGAAGAAATAAGGACATTTAAAAGCAAAATGGAAGGATGAGGTAATTGAAGGAGGACTGCACTAAGGTAAAGGAAGCTATTTAGGGAAAAAAATGTTTGCCTTTACAACCCCTTTAAGTCTGGTAAATATGCCATTGAAAGCATTTTGTTATATCTGTTCAATAAGTGCAAAAAAAAAAACTTTTCATCTAGTCAGAAATTTAGAGCTATAAGGTGTCCTGTGCACACTTCCTGTGTTATCTTAGGCCGCGTACACACGGTCGAACATGTCCGCTGAAACTGGTCCGCGGACCAGTTTCCGCGGACATGTCTGACCGTGTGTACGGCCTAGCGGACAGGTTTCCAGCGGACAAAAGTTTCTTAGCAAGCTAAGAAACTTGTCCGCTGGAAACATGTCCGTCGGACATGTCCGGTGGTTAGTACATGGTTAGTTATGACGTGTAACCAGCGTCCCGAAATCCCGCACATGTGTCGAATTGATTCGACGCATGCGTGGAAGCATTGCACTTCCGTGTTTGAGAACGTCGGTGTCTTCTACGTCACAGCGTTCTCTGTCCGCAGGGATTTTGGTCTGATGGTGTGTACACACATCAGACCAAAAGCTCCCAGGAGACATGTCCGATGAAAACAGTCCGCGGACCGTTTTCATCAGACATGTCTCCTCATTTGTACGGGGCCTAAAGGAATATAAGTAGCCCTCTGAGTTTTTATTTTGGACTACAAAATTTACTTGTGTACAATGGAAAAATTTGTTTAGTTTAGTTTAGTTTCTTTTCCGTCCTGTTGATTCGTAACCATTCGTAATTTTGCTAAATGGGATTTTTCGTGTTCGGACCAATTCGTATTTTCGCAAGCATCATTTTTCGTTGAATTGGAATGATTTGTATTAATGTAAGCCTTATTTTTAATTGATTTATAATTCGTACTTTCGGTAGAGTACATTGTTTTTCATTGATTCGTAACTTTTTTTTGGTTCGTTGATTCGTAATTTTCCATGACTCTCTCACAATGGCGCTGTCTAATGTGTTTCGAATGGATTTGTATTTTTCTAAATACATTGCGGTTATATGTAACGATTCGAAATCTCGTTTTTTTATTTAGTTTTTGACATGTGGCTATAGCCTCCGCCCCTGTACACCATTTTAAGAGGGAGTTCAGCACGGTGAGGGAGGAGCAGAGCAGAGAGTGTTATTGTTGGATGTGTGGTTGAGATCACAACAAGTCAACTTGCTGTTAAATTAGGCCGCATTAACGCAACAATGAATTATGCCGAAGGCATTCGGGCATTCGCTATTTGCGATATAATTTACTTTGGATTCAGTTTTATTCGTAATTGCTTTGTTCGGAAGTTCGAATGCTTCCGAACCTCCATGCATTGCACAGACGTACTGCATATGTTATTTTTTATTTTTTTTTTACCTGAAAAACAATTTAAGATTATTTTCATATACTTCTGAGATGCTTCCACCCCGCTCCTGATCTCCTTCCAACTATTTTTTTATCTGCTTTGAGCTGCTTTTGCAATCCAATTATATTGTATGTATAGAAAAGCAGTTATTTTGCAAGTAAATGCCTCTGTACACAAGACAGCAGATAAATGTTGACAGACAACATTTATCTGCATTATTGAAAAAGTAAGTTGTTTAGTTTATAGAGCTTAATAGCTCAAGCTGAATTTTGCACACAAATTGACAAATTGTCAGGAAATAAAATGTTATATTGGCTGGTGTTAGACTTTATACAAAAATGTTGTCAAATAGTGGTATTGCAAAAATATAACTAAATGCTATATCTTGAACAGGTAGATTTAATGTTGTACCTGAGCAGTTCCTGGAATTTTTAAATAGGAGACTTGTGAGGTATTATCATGCTCAAGATTTGTATATTTGTATCCAATGGAGTTCTCAATGACAACATCAGGTGGGTCTGGGGCCTGCCAGGTTATAATGAATGTAGTGTCATTCCCCACACCGCTGTCTATAAACACAGACCCAAATAAAATACTACCGGTCTTGATAAGCTTCCAAATGCTTTTTATCTGTAAGAAAAAACACACAAATATGATTTATGAATACATTTTAAGGGGA
Organism: Rana temporaria; assembly: GCF_905171775.1. NCBI lineage: Eukaryota > Metazoa > Chordata > Amphibia > Anura > Ranidae > Rana > Rana temporaria. Next base: position 148,172,494 of record NC_053495.1, read on the forward strand.
TGCAAACAGACATGATAGATACGGTACCTAAAAGACAACTCCAAACTATTTAATTCAGTGATAATACATGAAGGTGACTATACTGTATAAACTAAAGAGAATATGGTGGTTTGCCCATGGACTTGTATGGGGCACATTATGAAAACTGTTTTGTATGGCAATTTAAAGTATTGGATTGAAGAATAAGTAACCTTAGGCTGAGTGTTAAGACTACAATTATGCCTAATGTTTATGATATTCAACTGCTATATTAGTTTAGATTTGTCCTTTTAACCTGCCTAGCGTCATTCCCGAGTCTGGCTCGGGGTGAATTTTACATACCAAAAGCGGTAACCCAGAGCCAGACTTTGCATTGCAGGATACAGGGGAAGTTACTTACCTTGTCCCGGGATCCTGCGATGTGTCCCCGCTGTGTGTGCGAGCTGTTTTCTCGCTTGATTCACACACTGGTGACTGCCGAGTGCCGCGGAGCTCTGTTCCCGAGTGGCGCGACGCACGGGGGCGGAGTTCATCACCAAATTCAAAAAAGTAAAAACACAGTGTAGCTACAGTATACTGTAATCTTACAGATTACAGTACTGTATCAAATAGTTACACATCCCCATTGTCCCTAGTGGTCTGTCCAGTGTCCTGCATGCAGTTTTGTATTATAAAAAAACTGTTCTTTCTGCCTGGAAACTGGAGATTGTCCATAGCAGCCAAAAAGTGTCCCTTTATGTCAAAAGTGGTTTTAGACCAGCTAGAAAACAGCGATAATAAATTAGAATCACTTGCAGAATTGAGCGATAGTGATTTGTGGGAAAATTCATCATCAAACACTGAAAGTAATGATAGCGACAATTCTGCAACTGAGCAAATTTCAGTGTTTTTGATTTGATTACATTATTGAATACCGTATAAGCCGAGGACCTAATTTCACCACAAAAAAATGGGAACATTTATTGACTCAACTATAAGCCAAGGGTGAGAATGCAGCAGCTACTGTAAGCAGAAAAGAGGGTCAACAATGCTCATTTGCACACCTCACTGTGCCCATTGCAACCTCACTGTTCCATACCTCACTGTGCCCATTGCAACCTCACTGTGCCATGCTTCACTTTGCCCATTGCAGTCTCACTGTGCCCATTGCAGTTTTACTGTGCCCATTGCAGTCTCACTGTGCCATACCTCACTGTGCTCATTGCAGTCTCACTACTGTGCCCATTGCAGTCTCACTGTACCCATTGCAATCTCACTGTGCCATACCTCACTGTGCCCATTGCAGTCTCACTGTGCCATACCCCACTGTGCACAGTGCAGTTTCACTGTGCCATACCTCTCTGTGCCCATTGCAGTATCACTGTGCCTTACCTCACTGTGCCCATTGCAGTCTCACTGTGCCATACCTCAGTGTGCCCATTGCAGTCTCACTGTGCCATACCTCACTGTGCCTATTGCAGTCTCACTGTGCCATACCTCTCTGTGCCCGAAAACCTGCAATCTTGACAGGCATCCATTTTTTTAAAGCCGCAGCTTCCTCTTGGTGTTCCGTTCCGTGATAGGCATTTGACACTGTGTTCCGCTTATCACGGAGGTCATCTCATCCTCGGACTCAGTTTCCCAGCAGACACTGTGTTCAGTGTTCCGCCAATCACAGACATTCTTTCATCCTCGAACAAGAGGACGTCCGCAATTAGTGGAACACTGAACACGGTGTCTGCTGGGAAACTGTCCGAGGATGAGAGGACCTCCGTGATAGGCGGAACACAGTGTCAAATGCTTATCACGGAACACCAGGAGGAAGCCGCAACTTTAAAAAAAAAAATGGACGGCTGGCAAGAATTCAGGTACTGACTGGAGTATAAGCCAAGGAGGGTATTTTCAACCCAAAAAAAGGGCTAAAAAACTTGGCTTCTACTCGAGGATATATGGTAATTTTTATTATAATTACATTATTATTTGTTATAATTATTTATAGTTATTTAATATATTATAATTTATGATTTTGTGTTTCAAACTTTATCATACCCGGGATGTCTACTAGACTCTTGTTTGGATAGATTTAAGTGAGTTATTCCTAGGAATTACAGGCCTACAATATAAAACGCCAAATTTTCATGCAAAATAATGGTACCTCTTTCAGCACCAAAAATCTGAAAGAATCATACCGCCAGGGAGGTTAAACACAACAGAGTAAGTAAGACTTTCATTCTGGTACCCAATAAGAATGCAATTGATATAATTTTACTGCAGTGATAACTGTATGAATATATAGCTCTCCCAATATTCTACTACCTAAGGCTTGCTTCAACATCACATCCAAAAACAGATTAACCCAAATTTACATATATTTATACAACATAAACGGATCTTCCTAAATTCACAGGCCCACAAATTAGGATAGAAGGGAGGTATACACTTATGTAATATGGAAAGACTCCAAGATGACTCACCACCACAAATTGCTCTTCAATATTTTCATATTTAGGAGATATTTCCATAAAAGCTCTAATTAAACTGTCTGAGTCTTTTGCATCTGAAGCATAGAAAGTTAACCCCCCTAATAAAAAAACAGAAAGACAAATCAGTCCTCAATGTGTGGTAAAAACTAAGTATACCACTTAAAGTAGAACTAAAAGGCAGATATAACATACTTACATTTAAATATTGAGGTAACATTTAAGTACCGTATTTATCGGTGTATACCGCACACTTTTTTCGCTCTGTGCCGCCTCCTAGCCTTTATGCGAGAGGAGCCGAGCGTGGCCGTGCGTGCCCAAATGTGTACTGCGCTCGGTATATGTCGTCGGCGGCGTTCAAACACATTTGTTTTTGTTTTGTTTTTCAGAAAATTTGTTATGATCGATATTCGTTATTTCAAATAAAATGATAACTTTAGATAAAATCTAATTTGTTACATTCCATACATTTAGATGTGGCATTCGTTATTTTGATTATTCGTAATATTTTCAAAGAACAAAAATACAAAAATTAGAAAGGACGAAAAACTGAAAATTCAAAAATCCGAAAATCGGAAAGATGAAAATAAGAACGAAAATCCGAAAAACCAAAAAACATTTCTACTCTAATTAAAATATTAAATTGATTAACAATTATTATCGTTTTTTATAATTATGTATTAATAATAAATAATAGTAAAACCATAATAATATTTATAAACTATTAAATTATAGGCATTGGAATTTCTTTTTGAATGTAACGAATACGAACTTATCCAAAGTTATGAATTATCCAAAATAACGAATGCCGCATCTAAACTAATGGAACGCCTCCTAGCCTTTATTCGAGAGGAGCAGAGCGTGGCCGAGCGTGCCCGAGTGTACTGCGCTCGGTATATGGCGGCGGCGGCGTTCAAACGCAGCGCAGGAAGCGGGGATCGACTCAGAAACAGCGCAGGAGAAGCGGGGAGGACACCACCAGGGCCGCAGACGGACGCCGGACCGGACAAGGCCGCCGATGGACGCCGGACAAGACACCGACGAGGGGCATTCAAACTGTAAGTATTTTTCAGGAAATTTCCCTTCCAGGTTGGGGGTGCACGCTATACGCCGGGGCGCGCTATATGCCGATAAATACGCTACGTATTAATTAAATTATCCTTAAAATGTATTTTAAATAGCACCTTAACCTGTTAAAACCCGGACCATTATGCAGGTTAAGGACCTTGCCCCTTTTTGCGATTCGGCACTGCGTCGCTTTAACTGACAATTGCGCGGTCGTGCGACGTGGCTCCCAAACAAAATTGTCGTCCCTTTTTCCCCACAAATAGAGCTTTCTTTTGGTGGTATTTGATCACCTCTGCGGTTTTTATTTTTTGCGCTATAAACAAAAATAAAGCGTCAATTTCGAACAAAATGCAATATTTTTTACTTTTTGCTATAATAAATACCCCCAAAAAAGATATAACATTTTTTTTTTCCTCAGTTTAGGCCGATACGTATTCTTCTACCTATTTTTGGTAAAAAAATATTGCAATAAGCGTTTATCGATTGGTTTGCGCAAAATTTATAGCGTTTACAAAATAGGGGATAGTTTTATGGCATTTTTATTATTTTTTTTACTACTAATGGCGGCGATCAGCGTGACTGCGACATTATGGCGGACACATCGGACACTTTTGACACATTTTTAGGACCATTGTCATTTTTACAGTGAAAAGTGCTATAAAAATTCACTGATTACTGTGAAAATGACAATGGCAGTGAAGGGGTTAACCATTAGGGGCGCTGTAGGGTTTAAGTGTGACCTCATGTGTGTTTCTTACTGTAGGGGGGCGGGGCGGGGCTGGACGTGTGACGTCAGTGATCGTCAATCCCTATATTAGGGAACAGGCGATCACTGACACTGCCCCAGAGAAGAACGGGGAAGGTTTGTTTACACTCACCTCTCCTTGTTCTTCGGCTCCTATGACCCGATCGCGGGACACCCGCGGCGTTTGTGCCCACGGGCGCGGTCACGGAGCTTCGGACCCACGGCTGGGCTCTTAAAGAGGACGTATATATACGTCCATGTGCCCAGCCGTGCCATTTTGTCGACGTATATAGTCGTGCGACGGTCAATATGTGGTTAATCTATATTTATATTAGTCTCATTTAATAACCTGTGCAGCAGGACTGCCTTTAGGATAGCAGGTGACAACACTAAACCAGTCAGGCTCTACTGCATCACAGAATGCTGCCAATTGAACTCAGAGAGCTTACTGATAGGGGAAGAGAGAGTAGAAGGAGTACCTAATAAGCATGTTGCTGGCGATTAAACATGTGCCCTGCCGAAAAAAAAATGTTTCATTTTTGTTTCATTTGTTTTTGTTTTGTTTTTCAGAAAATTTGTTATGATCGATATTTGTTATTTCAAATAAAATTATAACTTTAGATAAAATCAAATTTGTTACATTCCATACATTTAGATGTGGCATTCGCTATTTTGATTATTCGTAATATTTTCAAAGAACAAAAATACAAAAATTAGAAAGGACGAAAATCTGAAAATTCAAAAATCCGAAAATCGGAAAGACGAAAATCCGAAAATAAGAAAAATCGAAAGAACGAAAGTAAGAACGAAAATCCAAAAAAACAAAAAACATTTGGATAATTTCTACTATAATTAAAATATTAAATTGATTAACCATTATTATCGTTTTTTTATAATTATTTATTAATAATAAATAATAGTAAAACCCTAATAATATTTATAAACTATTAAATTATAGGTATTGGAATTTCTTTTTGAATGTAACGAATGTAACGAATACGAACTTATCCAAGTTATGAATTATCCGAAATAACGAATGCCGCATCTAAACTAATGGAACGTAATGAATTAATGATAATAAATAACAATACTAATAAAAATAATAATAGTTATAAACTATTAAATTATAGGTATTGGAATTTACTTTCAAATGTGGCTGTTAGTGAATATTAATTTATCCGGGATTCTTTATTTCAGATAATTCGTAACTTCGGGTAAGAGCGTATTCATAAAAGATTTACTGAACGGAGCAGTGATGTGATCACATCACACTTCTTTCTACAGGCAGGTATGACTGCTGGAGCACTTGGTCACAACCTGCTCAAAGCCTGTAATTGGGCCACATGTCATTGAAAAGTAGTCTAGCTTGCAACATTGTAAACACGCTGAATGCGATGTGCACTATATAAAAATATCGTCTCCCTGGTGCCCATGCAAAGTGATTCCTAATAAAGACCCTTGACATCACACCACCTAAAATTAACAATTTGCTCAAAAATTAAAGTGGTTCAAAAGCCTTAAGGTTTTTAACCTTAAATCATTCTCTGTATTAAGGTAAAAAAAAAACTTCTGTGTCCAGGATACCCTCTCCCCCCAGCACTCTGGCAAGGCTTCCTATACATTTATCACCTCTCGGGCCACCTTTTGGATGCCTCCTTCCAGGGATTGGCTGGAGCATGATAAATATTCACACTGATCATTTGAATCTGCCTACCCTATACTCTGGAAACTTCTTTCACAGATAAGTGGGTGGAATCAAACTCTCAGATCAGTAAAACCTAAACAGAACAAAACAATCAATCACTGCTCTGCTAAATACAGTGAAGCCAGAAACTAAATTGAACCTAGCAGCCTAACTAGAGGGGGATACTACACTTCACAATTATATTGATGTAGGCCTGGGTATTCAATTACTCAAGTATAACTGTCTCTCTGTAAAGAATCGCCACTGAACATTTAAATATTTACGTATTCTTAACAAGGAGTAAATAAGCTGCTGAGAGAATTACCTCACAGACTTCATTGCTTTTACTGTGAACTTTGAGGATAATTTGGTCCACAGCACCAGAGAAACTGCAGTTAAACAGATCAGTTATGGTATGTTTTCAAGCTCATTTACTGCTTGTTAGCAATATGTGAATAGTGAAAGCCCTCTTTATGTCTACAGCTTTAGAATATATTTCAAAGGTTTTACACAGATGTTAGACACTAGTCGTGTTATCATTATTCCACAATATCCCATTTGAACCTGTTACTTCAGCAAACCGTTCCAACTCCGGATCAGCGCCGAGTCCAATAGCAATGGTATGAATAACTGAGCCACTCAGTGCCACTTCAGATATACATTTATGTATATTCCTATCATTTCCACTGACAGCCAAGATAATTTCAGACCTTTGATCACCTATAAAAAGAAAACATTATTTTTATTGTTTTATTTTGTTATCAAACATTTTTTATTGTGTGATACATAATATCACATGTTTACTATAGTTTCTAGTTTCTATGCCTACAAAAACATAGTATAATATAAATATATGTATAACTTGCATTGACAATTTATTTAAAAACATACAGAAATAGATTTTTTTAAATACAGTAGAATGACAAAGAAAAATGAGTGCTATAACCTATGGCGGTTATAAGGTTGGACAGTGTTTATACTATGTTGGAGATTGATCCCAGCCTCTTTTTCCCCCCATGTTTTTGCAACTGCTGCATATCTGATAACTAGTGGTTTTTACACTATACGGTACCCTTGATCTATCTCAATATTAACAGCTTGTGTACTCGGTCCATTTGGGCCTTTCCTGAGCGCTCTTTGTGTGCCCTTCGGGGCTTGCCGCATTGGCGTCGGCCTGTATTGGGGGTCTTTGGAAGCCCAAGGTGGCAAAACATGTCAGGATAATCACACTGTTGTCACCATTATTGATAAGACACTCCCAATATTGTATTGAATATCGTAAATGAGCTGTATTGATTTTAATGTGTCCATTAAGAACAAAGGGCCAAATTCTCAAAAAACCTGCCTAACTTAACTTTCAGCAGTTAAGTTACACAGGCGTTAAATTTCTACCTAAGTGCCCGATCCACAAAGCACTTACCTAGAAATTACACGCCGTGTAACCTAAGTGCCTCCGTCGCAAGGCGGTCGTCTGATCGAGGGGGCGATTCCTATTTAAATGAGGCGCGCTCCCGCGCCGGACGTTCGGCGCATGCGTGTGACGTCATTTTTTCCAACGGGCATCGCGCGAACGTACTTTACGCCAGGCTTTGTGGATCGCGATGGGACAATAAAGTTGCGTCGGGTAAAAAAAAAAATACGCGCCGGGAATTTTTTTTCGAAATTTAAAAAAAAACGCGGCGATCGAAAAAAAGGTTTGTTTTTACAAGGTCTAAACAGTTTAGGCCTTGTAAAAGCATCCCTAATTTTACGCATGCAAAACGTAACTTACGCAGAAAACACAAAGCTAAAAAGCTTTGTGGATCTGCCTAAGTACTCATTTGCATACGCAAAGCGGCATTTCGACTCAAAATGCCCCCAGCGGCGGATGCGGTACTGCATCCTAAGATCCGACAGTGTAAGTCTATTACAGATGTCGGATCTTATGCCTATCTTTGGAAAAATCCTTCTGAGGATCGTGTCCAAAGATAGCCACAGGGATACGCAGGCTGAACAGCAGTTCCGCCTGCGTATCTCCTTTGAAGATTTGGCCCAAACTTTTTATCTATTTTCTATTTGCATTACGCAAATTATTTTCTTTTTCAACAATTTGTGTTTTGAATATCTCAGCACCCAAAAGACCCCTCCAAAAATCCTTATATGTTTAATGTCTATTCCCAAGGTTAAAGGAAATTAGATGAGAAATGTTCTCTTGTCAATTTCTTGAGATGCATACGTGGTCTCATCCAATATCACAAGGAATTCTTGGCATGTCAATATTGTTGTGTATTTAAGTATTAAGTACAGAAAGAAAATGAAGGTTACGTGGTTGAGTACTAATCAGGATACCCCAAAAAGTTGCAATTGCACTTCAGGTAGCAATTTATTTTCTATTACCAAGTTTACATTCTCACTGGTTAAACTCCAGCGCAAGGACAGACGTTCTTCAATTGCAAAGGCTTTCTTGAACCCAAGTTTCAGAACAGATTAGCAATTCTTGTGTTTTCTCCACTATCTCGCAGTTCAGCAGCATCAAGACCGAGTCCAAGCATGCACAACTCTGAGAAACTCCCACAATTTTCTATATAGCCTGACCAGTGTCAGACAAAATTGATTTAAAAAAAACACTAGCAGCACCTAACATTACAGCCTGATGAATTCTCCCTAACAAAGTCTCCATTCATTATAGCCTGAGGAAGTTTCCTTAATGAAGTCTCCTTACATTACAGCCTGAGGAAGTCTCCCTAATGAAGTCTCCTTATATTACAGCCTGAGGAACTCTCTCTGCCGTAGTGACATCACCCCACAAATTTATTTTGTGATGATTTTCCTTTAAATGTATTACAATTGCTTCTCCGTAACTACATGATTCTTGTATGAGGAATGCCTCATTTTGGCTCAAAGCCAATGAGGAATTGTAAAGGTATATCAGAAAGCTTCTGTTTTATCCATGCTTGGAATGAATAGCTTTCCTTAATTACTGACTAATTACAAGAAAACTTTGAGTTGATTTTCTAAAGACAAATAGTCGGTTCACTTTTCAAGGGTAGTTGCACTTTACAAGGAAATTTTTCCTGGGGCTTAGTGAATGTGGTGAAGTTTCATTTTGCAAATATTTGCCAATTACATGCAAGAAAAATGTTTAAAAAAGCGTTTTTGTTTGCAAATGGTGAGAGGATGGAAGACAGCGGAGCTGCACCTCATTTACTAAGCTCAAATAATAATTCACATGAAAAGTAAACAGCCTATTTGCTTTTAGTTAATTAACCCCATTGTCTAAGCTTTATAATTACTATATTATCAAAAAAGGCTGCATCCACCTTTCCCCCAAAACCTGACCTAACTATATCCTTTCACTCATAAACGAATAAAAACAAACTCATACAGTGTACTAAATGTATACAGTGTTAATATTTACATAAATCCACACAAAGGTAAAGTGAGACCCACAAAGTTAAACTCAGACTAAAACATTTTGCTTTTGAACCAAAAAGCGATCAGCAAATCATCAGGTGATTCCACCACTTCTTCCACCTGTGATCTGATGAGATCTCACCCCTTCACTAACCCTTATACCTAAAATGAGTCCAATATGCATAATAGGTATCTTTTCAACTTCCCAGAACTTCCTTTGTTCCTCACATAAGCTCCCAGGGATAAATAAGACAGGCAATGAGAAAATCTTCATTTCACAAGACTGTCTATTGAATTTATTAAACAATAGTTTAATACGGCAGACCATAAATTATGTGATTTTGTTTTCTTCAATCACGGGTTGCAGGAAGGAAAATCACTTGATTCCCCTATCGTCACAGTGTTGATAAGGAAATCCCTCCCATGGAACTATTGTGTTCTCCAGGCGGGATGGGAGGCGTGGGGAGACTTCCCTACAGGAAGAACACAGTAATTATTGCTAATGTTTATAGACACTGGCAAAATAACCACATAAAAATCTGACATGCTGGTTGTACACAAGTGAATCCATGGATCGACTTGGGTACAATCAGCCTGCCTATAGATGGTTTAAATCTCAGCTGGTTCCTGCTGAACCAGCCAAGGATCGAATCATCTATGGCCAGTTTATCATTAACTGTTCACCCATTTGAAGTGGACAGAATGGCTTTAATACGCATCTTTCCAACTTCTCAGAACTTCCAATGTTCCTCATATTAGCTCCCAGGGATAAATGAGACATGCAAGTAGAGAATTTTCATTGCGTAAGACCATTTATTTAAAATGCTCAAAACAGTGGCTTAAAACACTTACCTGTTACTTAACTGTTCACTTTTGCAATAATATGCACAGTTCAATCTCGTGCAGAGCTAAAGACTTTACCCTCTCCTATGCATTTTGCCATAGATTTCATCAGTTTTCTTGACGAAAGGGGTGAATGTTATTCAACTATTGTTTTTAAAGCAGAGTTCCAACCACAATTAGCATTTTTTAAATGTATGTCCCTTCATCCTGCGTTTTTATAATATAAATCCGGTCACTTACTATTTTACAATCCGCCGCCGATCCGCATAGATATTCAAAAAAGATAGTTTATAAAACTATGTCTACACCGTTGTCATTTTGCTTGTGGGCATTGTGAAGCCAACAGGCACTTACTTCCTGGAAGTCTTGGATGGGGGGTGATAATTGGACAGCGCACTGCATCCTGGGAAATTATGACACACATTTCCCAGGAGCATTAGAGGGAGATGATGTCAGAATCCTAGGTGGTTTCAAAGGCAGATTTCGTGGGACCGCATAGCAACAGGCATTTCCAGATGAGTAAAAAAAAAAAAAGTTTTTTTTTTTAACTTTTTTAGGTCTAATGAGCACAATAATGAAAAATGTGGGGATGGAAACTCCACTTTAAGTGTTTTAAATGTAAATAGAGAAAAGGAAGGAGGAGCATTTATGATAATATGGTGTTTGTCAAATTGCTTTGATTGCAGCAGTCCCTTAGTATTCAAAGAGAAGGATTGTCAGCAAACAAGTTTTACATTTCTATTTGTTTTATACTTACAGTTGTAATTAGCTTTGTAATAACATTTTGTTTTGAAGAACAACTGTGAATGTCTTTTTTAGTACATCATTTACCTGCAGGCCAGATGTGATTCCGCTACAAATGGACACTCCTCCACCAGATGTAACTGGAAGATTTGAAGTTAAATTTTCTCGTGCCTCATCACTGACTATATGAAGCAGTTGATTTTTCACTTCTGCTGTTTCATTGAATGTAACAATGCCAATGTATGCGCCTTCATCGACTATCCGCTGTATGAAGATGGCTGCTGCACGGCGCAATTTGTGAAGTCGTTCACTCTACTTATAGGAGAACAAATATATTTGTGTTAGGATGGATTCAAGTAAAAATTATTTTTATATTCCTCTTCTACACATTCATCCTTGGATACTCAATGTTCTGAATCTATTAATCAATTGATATTACACCGTGTACATGTGATGGCTTCTAAATTTGTTGACTGAAATGTTATTACAGAACTTGCGCTTCAGTTGCTGAGTAAAACCACTTCTATTTAATCACAAAATGTTATGCTGTTGCATTATTCGGTGACATCAGTGGCCATAGAGATCACTTTCATTAGACAGGGGGATAGAAAGTGGTGCCTGTTGACAATGATGTGAATAGCTAAGCAAAACTGTCAAATTAATTTCAATATTAATATTGAACTATGTGAGAGGAATTCAGGGTTGAAAGTCAATTGGAATAAATCATCTAATCTGCCGCTGGATGCAGGGGCCAGGGACATTGCTGACCTGGCCCTGCCGTTGAAGTGGGTCTCGCAGATCACATATTTAGGTGTCAAAGTTACTGTGCATGTGGCTGACTACATGCCCCTTAACCTAACACCCCTCCTGACCTTTTTCAAGCAGAAAGTCCAGGCCTGGCAAAGACTCCCTTTATCGCTTATAGGACGGGTTAATCTATTGAAAATGAAAGTTCTCCTGGTCATTTTATATTTTTACGGAATGCTCCCATATGGATTCCCAAGTCCTTTTTCAAAAAATTGGATGGCATTACCAGCTCATATTTGTGGTCTCCTAAACAGCCCAGGATAGGATTGAAAGTCCTGCAGGAACCATAGGGGGAGGGTGGGCTGGCCCTACCTGACTGGCGGAAATATTACTTAGCGGGTCAAATGTTATTCCCCGCAGATGACTGATCTCGGATGATGGGGACTCGGCCACAGTCCTGGAAGCGGCACACTTGGGCTCGTACAAATCCTTTGAGCCTGGCCATTCATAGAGGTGTCAAGATGGATCTTCCTCTTACTACATCTATGAGGGCCACGATCAGGGCTTGGGAGGAAGTGGTTGGGATGGCCTGTCCCAGTTATCAAGGTTTCTCTCCTTCAACTCCTTTATGGATGAACCCTAAATTGACCCAATGTTATTCATTTGAAGACCCCATGGGATGGGTGATCAGGGGAATCAAATTGCTCAAAGATATCATTATAGATGGGGAATTGCCAACGTTTTATCAACTTAAAGCCAGACATGACCTTCCTAATTCACAATACTTTAGATATCTTCAATTGCGACATTCATTTCAATTGAAATTTAAAAATAAGACCATAGAATCCTTTCCCTCGGACTTGGAGAATTTACTTACGATGGAGGACTTTCCTAAGACGCTGTCAGTTACCTATAAAGACTTGTTCAAAGCTAGGCCGATGGCGTTGCTTAAGTGTAAAGAGTGGTGGGAGGCTGAAGTCCCGGACATTCAGGGGAAGGGGACTGGTACGACATGTGGGCACACCCGTTTCAACATCTGGTAGCAGCCATGGACAGATTGATCCACTTTAAAGTGGAGCTCCACCCTAAAGTGGAACTCGCGCTGATTGGAACCCTCCCCCTCTCCGGTGTCACATTTGACACCTTTCAGGGGGGAGGGGGGTGCAGATACCTGTCTAAAGACAGGTATTTGTACCCACTTCCGGCCCAGCATTCATGGGCAAAAGACAGGGATTGCATCACATCCCGTCACCCCCCGTTGTGTGCTGGGAACACTCGGCTCCCAGCACACAGCGGGAGCCAATCGGTGGGCGCAGTGCGACTCGCGCAAATGCGCCGTAGGGAACCAGGCAGTGAAGCCGGAGCGCTTCACTTTCTGGTTTCCTCACAGTGGATGGCGGGGGGGCAGCAGAGTGACGAGCGATCGCTCGTCCTCTGCTGCGGACGGCGCTGGACTCCAGGACAGGTAAGTGTCCTAATATTAAAAGTCAGCAGCTGCAGTATTTGTAGCTGCTGGCTTTTAATATTTTTTTTTGCCCGCACATCCGCTTTAAGTTCTTGCATAGAATTTATTACATTCCAGCTAGACTGGCGACTGTCTATCCAACCGTGCAGGCAGAGTGCTGTAGATGTTCTTTTGCTCCAGCGGCTGCTGAACATATATTTTAAAATTGCCCTAAGACTGTGCAATTTTGGTCTGAGGTTACCTCCTGTATATCTGCGGTTCTGATGATTCCTGTCCCAGTGACAGTTAGGGTGTGTTTCATAGAACTCTACTCAGCATCCTTTTATTCTATGGGAGGAAGGCCATTTTGTTGCAGAGGCGCAAACCCGGGGCACATGATCTGCACTTCTGGAAGGGACTGGTTAATTCTATGATGCCATATTATAAAGCGACTTACTTATCTAGAGGCTACAGGAAGAAATTTGACAAGGTGTGGCAGGCATGGTACAACTCTGATTTGACTGTAGGTTAGCACATGCAGATGTTGGATAGCCAAGTCGGTTCTCCTTGAGATGGATTGAGCCTGCTGGAAAAGTGGGGGCTCTGCCTTTAATATTGGTAGAGGTGAGTGGTGAGGCACGATTGCTGTATCCCGGAGCTTCATGTGTGATGGGGGGAGGGGGAACTGAGTATGGGGGGTGTTGAGGGGAGGAGGGAGGTTACCTGATAGTTAGATAGTATTATTGTCAGATAGACAGGACATGTTTGTACCTGTACATGTTGGCCATGTTGGCCTATCCCAACTCAGTGTTATGCTGAGCCGGTTGCCATTGTATGTTTTATGTGTTGTAAAACAAAACTCCCAAAAAAAAAATTTTCACAAAAAAACTATGTGAGAGGAGAGACAAGGTAAGAATATTTTTTCTAACAGTGTTATGTGTGATTTTATCTTTTCCAACTTCAGCCAGTAGTAAATGTAGTATAAATGCTCTGTCGTTTTCACCAATGTATCCTCTCCACCTTTACTTTGTCTGCAAAACAAAATTCTAATATACTGTACAGTGGATCAACTATAATCAATTCTTTATGGGAATGTATGGTCATTCTGTAAAATAACATCTCCAAAAATAAATAGAAAAATCTTACGAGCTACTCAATACACCAACAACTCATTTGGTATACAAGCTGTAAAAAATATATGTATGTGACAGATAGTGGAAGACCAGCTGCTATCACTGACCACATCCCCATATACATGTGCAAATCAAATGAATATATAGAAAGTGCAGCAATGTCAGGAGAACATACAAAGAGAAAGAGGACCCTGCATATTTCATGACAAGCCTAAAACAATTGGAACAGTATAAAAAAAAAAAGCAAAAAATATAGTAGCTGCATAGTAGAAGGAGCAGAAGGGTAGAATGTGACCCCTTACTTTAAAGAAAAGTATTTGGGTAATTACCTTTGCCATATTTTCAGAGACATCCAAAACTAGGCACACAACCCTTTCCCTGATCTGCATGAGTAAAAAGGATGGTGGGGATGGGAGCTCAGTTCCTGACATTGGCAAGGTGGATTTATAGTCATAAGAACTACCAATAACATCCCAAGTGCTGCGATAACTGCACATTTTGTTCTGCATATTTGGAGCTTCCTTTTCATGGTCATGGTCATAACAAAATTCTGCAACCTTGAAAAATAATTGAACAGTGTTAGAATATAAACAGTGAAGTATATACAATATATACTTTAAGAAGTATACAGATATTATTTATAGGATTATAAATAACGGTAGACTTACATTCTAAATAATATCTACATACCTCTGTAGAGCTAGTTAGTCAGTTAATTTTTCTTCCTAACGAGTCGTACACACAACCGGTTTTCCCGGCAGGAAAACTGCCATGAGAGCTTTTGGCCGGGAATCCCGGCCATGTGTATGCTCCAACGCAGTTTTCTCGACGGGAAAACTGCAGGGAAAAAAAAGAGAACATGTTTTCTTTTTTCCCGCCAGGATTCCGGGCGGACTTTTTCCCGTCGTGTGTATGCTTTCCCGAGGGGAAAAAACGCGTTCTGGTAAAACTAGCATTCAGAATGGAGATAGCACATTCAACACGCTGTAACGGACTGAAAAGCACAAAGATTGTAAAGTGCAAATCGTCCCTCACCAAACTTTTACTAACACAAGGATCAGCAAAAGTAGCCCAAAGGGTGGCGCCGTTTGAATGGAACTTCCCCTTTATAGTCCCGTCGTACGTGGTGTACGTCACCACGCTTTGGACAGGTGCTATTTGACCTGAACTTGTGTATGCAAGGCAGGCTTGAGAGGAATCCCATCGGGAAAAACAACGTTTTTTTTCCTGCGAGAAAAACAGTTGTGTGTACGAGGCATCAGTGTACGAAGCAAGCAATTTATCAAGCTTGCATTTTCTAACCTATACTATATCATAATAGGTGAAATGTTATACGTTGCAATGAGAAACATGGCACTTTTGAATATTTAAAAAAAACAAGGTCCTGTTTGTTCCCTTCTTGTAGATGGAAGGTAACGTTTATATGACAACAGCTTAATAATATACTTGTGGTAACTAAACAAAAAACTGTGCAACTGTATTAAAAGAAGTTAATCCAAGTGATCTAATTGGAATTCAGAGATTGCCTCAAAGGTTTACTGGGCTGTACTCTCTAACACATCTTCTAAGCACTGACATTTTTAAAATTAAACTTTTCTACGTGAGAGACAACAAAGTGCCTGCTGTTGATGGAGTTGAAGAGGACTTTCCTACATTACAAAGACAAGTTTTCAGATCACTAGATTACCAACAAAAGGGAGCGGGGGAAGACTAATGTACTACATCAATGAATGAATGATTAAACTGAGCAGGTAGACTGTTCTCCTTTTATGTATCCCAAGTTGTCATTTTTAATTTTGACTATGGTGTAGGTTAAAACAGTGGTCATCAACCTAGTCCCACTAACAGGCCAGGTTTGCAAGATAACTGAAATACATCACAGGTGATATAATTTTCTGCTCAGTGATTGCAGAATTATAGTCTTATCCCCCCAAGGTAATACATAAAACCTGGCCTGTTAGTGGGGACAGGATTGATGACCATTGGGTTATAATATACTATTGAGAGTGTAATGCCGCGTACACACAATCGGTCCATCCGATGAGAACGGACCGATGGACCGTTTTCATTGGTTAACCGATGAAGCTGACTGATGGTCCGTCGCGCCTACACACCATCGGTTAAAAAACCGATCGTGTTAGAAGGCGGTGACGTAAAACACAACGACATGCTGAAAAAAATGAAGTTCAATGCTTCCAAGCATGCGTCGACTTGATTCTGAGCATGCGTGGATTTTTAACCGATGGTTGTGCCTACTAACGATCGTTTTTTTCCCCATCGGTTAGGAATCCATCGGTTAAATTTAAAACAAGATTGCTTTTTTTAACCTATGGATAAATAACCGATGAGGCCCACACACGATCGGTTTTGACCGATGAAAACGGTCCATCAGGCCATTCTCATCGGTTTACCGATCGTGTGTACACGGCATTACAAATAAAGAAACTGCTTAGAATTGTATGTATAGACACAGCCAAATACAACCTGATCAATACAACTTTCAAAACCTGTTTAGCTCAGGTCGAAAAAGCATTATCAATGCTCTTGTTTTTTCACTTAATTCTTTAAGACCCATGTGCCACTATTGCTTTTAAAAAATACTTTGTTCTTTGTTATGCTATCCTGCTTTAGCTGAGATTTACTTTAATTTTCTTGTGTTTCTGAATACAAAACTGAGAACCATTAAAAACTGATCATTGACATGGTACTCCGAAATTAACAATATGAATTCAGTAGCAAAAATAAATATTTTTTTATTGTTCAGTTTGTATAATGAACTCATTTAGTTTACTTACCGAAGACAGTGCTTGCATATACATTATGGATGATTTTGCATTCTGGGTACTGTTAGCTAAAAACAGGCATCCCTCGTCTAAATTCCCAGTCTGACGGTCAATTATGCAATCTCCATCTGAGCAGGACTTTTTCTTACAAATGTACATGCCATCTATATCTGAGGAACATCTAGAATGAAATACAGCATGTCACTAAAACTGTGACTTGGAACCATCATTCATCCATCCCAACTGTTTTTGTCTACTGTGAACATTTGGTTTCTATACATAGGCAAAATTACAATATGACTGGCTGTGTTCATTCAAGTTCAAATTGTCTGATTGTACAAACAATCCCTTAGCATGTATACAAAATCTAACTATTACAATAGAAAACCTCAAAGTAATATTTCATACTGATAGTGAAAACATAAGCTGAAACTAAAGCCGACCATGGATGGCGCGATTTACTTTCCCGCAACCACAAAAAAGAACATTGCTCAACTCCCCCATCAACTCAGTCAGTTTTGATGGGAGGGAGCCATCCCAGCCAGGAGAACACACAGTGATTATTGCTGGCAATAATAGCATGATAAAACCTGACATGTTGGTTGTATCTAAAGTGATCGAACAACTAGGGTGCAATCAGCCTGCCCATACATTGTTTGGATCTCGGATTCCCTGCTGAACCATCTGAGATTCGAACCATCAATTGTCAGCTTAAGCATCTCTAAAGGAAACTCAAGTAACATATCACGTAGATGTATATGTAAAACTCAGTTTCAACACAAACAACTGAAATTTTTAAATATTTGAACTATTCACAAGTGTGCGTATCATTCAGTATGCCTTGTCAATTTGGCACTACCTTTAATGGCCCTCTAGATGACCTTATTTCCCCTTCCCCTTCTTTGTAGATTACCTACAGTAATTCATTGGAATACAGTTTACCAGCCAACCTGATGTTTATTCCCACTAGATCACTTTATGATGTTGTCAAGTAAGGCTAGAAAGGGCTGTTCCTTTAATTACCTTGTAGCTTTCATTTTACCATCAACTGAAACATAAAATGGTTCTTCATAGCTGTATTCATCAAATACTCCCCATCGGAAGTGAGCCCATTCATGGACAAATACTTTCTCTAGAAAAAAAAAACAAAGAAAACTGGAAAATGTATATATTTAAAAAAACATAAAAAAAAAAAACAATATAGGACTGGGCTTCAAACTATATTGTAGATACTGTTAATATGTTCCTATTGTTTAGTGATGTTCCCCGGACTGTTTGAACCCCTAATTTCTTTCAAATAGCTGGGGGGGCAAGACTCTTAATTGCTCTAAAGATAACAAACTAATCTTAATAATCTCTTTTTGATGAATAGCCATTCTAAGATACAAAAAGTGTTGTCACGTGAAAGGATTTAATAAAATATTTACAAAAATGTGAGAGGTGTACTCACTTTTGTGAGACACTGTACGTGCATGTGAAATTACAGTTTTCTCTTAGGGCCAGATTCAGGTACAATAGCGCCGGTGTAACGTAAGCCGTTTACGTTACACCGCCACAAGTTTTCAGTTTTAGTGCCCGATCCACAAAGCACTTACCTGGAAACTTGCGGCGGTGTATCGTAAATACGTCAGGCGCAAGGCGGGCCAAATCGAATGGGTGGGTAACATTTAAATTAGGCGCGCTCCCGCACCCGCGCCGGACCTACTGCGCATGCTCCATTTCGTAACTCCCGCCGTGCTTTGCACAAAGTGACGTAATTTTTTCGAACAGCGACGCGCATATTCCCGGACGTGTTACGCAAACGACTTAAAATTTTAAATTTCGACGCGGGAACGACGCCCATACTTTAGACAGCAATACGTTTGCTGACTAAAGTTAAGGCACCCAAAACGACGACTAACTTTGCGACGGGAAACTAGACTAGTGGCGACGTAGCGAACGCGAAAAACCGGCGTGGATCGCCGTAACTCCTAATTTGCATACCCGACGCTGGTTTACGACGCAAACTCCCCCCAGCGGCAGCCGCGGTACTGCATCCTAAGATCCGACAGTGTAAAACAATTACACCTGTTGGATCTTAGGGATATCTATGCGTAACTGATTCTATGAATCAGTCGCATAGATACTCTGAGAGATACGACGGAGTATCTGAGATACTCCGTTGTATCTCCTTTGTAAATCTGGACCTTAGCCCCCTGCATATTTCTGCAAATACCTGTTGATCCTGCAAATGAAGTCCACCTATTACAGCTACCTGTCAAATTGTGTGACAACAATACTACTTTGCTCTTGAATTTAGAGCAGAGTTGCCTATCTCATGTAGGCTGTGGCACTTGCACTACAGTGGGATAAAAAATGTTGCAGGTGGCGTGGCTATCAGCGTTGTCACTGCTAACTTACAAACCTGTAGCTTGCCAATCAGAACCTAGCCACATCTAGTCCTGCCCACTGTTTTTGATTTACAGCACTACCTGTGTTGTTGAATACCTCCCTTTGTTAGATGCAGTGTAGTGTCTGGGAGTGTCATAAGCATAGCAGGTCAGACCGTGTCACTAGATAATTAGAAGTGTAGTGTTATATAATATATAATAGCCGTATTAATCATAGCATTGAGCTTTGTTGTACTTCATTTGAAAGCAAGGCTAAATTGTCAGCAGAGCTCATGTAATATCAATGATTTACAACAGGACCTGCAAATGATGCGTTTTTTGATGGAAGCCCTCTTATAATGTCCATATTGAAGATTCATTATGTAATCACATTAATGAATGAACAACCTGGCAGTGCAATTATAAATTAGCCCTGTATTCTACTAATAGTAAAAAAACAGAGCAACCTTAAAACCAGTGTCTGAAGAGTTTCAAGGCAGTGCAGTAAATTTATGAACCCTGTAATTTATTTCTTGAGAAAATCAAGAAATATTTATTAGAAATTCCACCCTGAGGATTAACCTAATGGACAAACTGGAAACTGTGCACTATAATTTTAAATACAACATATGTGTAGCCATTTTATATAGATTATTCAGAGAATAACTAATTATGGTTCATTAGGTGGGGATTGGGCTTAGTGTGAACCCACACGCCCAAGTCATTTGTTTACAAGATTTATGGCAGTCTATAGTGAAAGGTTAGGAATGATTATATTATTTATGTAAAAACTAGAGGTTTTGAGTCATTTTTATTTAACCACTTAATATACCACTGATATACATCGGCAGAATGGCATGGCTGGGCACAGGTATGTACAGGTACGTTACCCTGTAAGTGTCCAGCCGTTGGTTGCGGGGCTTTAGTGACTCGGTCCAAAGCTCCGTGACCGCGCCCACGGGACCCGCGGACCTGATCGCCGCCGGTGTCCCGAGATTGGGTCACAGGAGCTAAAGAATGGGGAAAGGTGAGTGTAAACACACCTTCCCCGTTCTTCTCTGTGGCAGTGTCACTGATCGTCTGTTCCCTATTATAGGGAACGATGATCAGTGACGTCACACGTCCACCCACGCCCCCCTACAGTAAGAATTACTCCCTTAGGGCACACTTAACCCCTTTGCGCCCCCTAGTGGTTAACCCCTTCACTGCCATTGTCATTTTCACAGTAATCAGTGCATTTTTATAGCACTTTTCGCTGTGTCAAAAGTGTCCGATGTGTCGCAGTCACGAAAAAAATCTCTGATCGCCGCCATTACTAGTAAAAAAAAATATTAATAAAAATGTCATAAAACTATCCCCTATTTTGTAAACGCTATAACTTTTGTGCAAACCAATCAATAAACGCTTATTGCGATTTTTTTTACCAAAAATAAGTAGAAGAATATGTATTGGCCTAAACTGAGGAAAACATTTATTTTTTATTTTTTGGGGATATTTATTATAGCTTTATTTTTGTATATAGCGCAAAAAATAAAAACCGCAGAGGTGATCAAATATCACAAAAAAAAGCTCTATTTGTGGGAACAAAAAGGACGCCAATTTTGTTTGGGAGCCACGTCGCACGATCACGCAATTGTCAGTTAAAGCGACGCAGTGCCGGATCGCAAAAAAGGGGCCAGGTCCTTTACCTGCATAATGGTCCGGGTCTTAAGTGGTTAAAGTACACGTTTAGTTCCCATATCTTTTTTTGTGTATCCTAGTAAATGTAAAGCATATAGTCTACTTAGTTTGGTGATTTACAGCAGTTGAAGTTTTACAGAATTAGGGCAAACCACACTGTTTATTAATTGGATTTTAGGTTAGTGTTGAGACGTATGTTTTTTTTTTTACAAACAGGAGTATTTTCTGTAAATAAGAGGTCTGTGTTAGAGTAAACGTAATAAATCTTTGAGCTGATAAGGTATCTATCAAATAAGCATTTCAGATTTTTAGTAAGCAAACCTTTAGCCACTGAAACATTTCCTTTGTTTGCCTTTACATACAGTATTTCACAAAAGCGAGTAACTAAAAATACAGACCTGATCACAGATGTGGAAATAAGGGGCAATTTAGGAAAAAAGCCATCACAAGTCAATTTGTTTCAGTATAAATCACACAAATAAGAAACATAAGGGGAATCCGAAAACTCTTAATTTCAAAAGAGCCAACTTCCATAAACTATGCTCCTTGCTTGAAGATTTTAAATGGGATAAAATCTTAGGAACAAAGAAAACTGAGAAAAAATGGGAATGCATTAAGAGCATATTAAATAAGGGTATTAGCCAGTTCATCCCAATGGGAAATACATTTAAAAGAGCTAAAATTTCTAGGTGGCTTAACTCCTATGTTAAATGCATATAAAAGCAAAGGAGAAGGCCTTTAAAAAAATATAAAGCTGAGGGGTCATCATCAGCATTCTAACTTTACAAAGTATGCTATAGGAAATGTAAGGGTGCAATCATAGCGGTTAAGATAGAGCACGAAAAGGCACATAGTGGAAAGAGAGTCAAAAAAATCTCAAGAAATTCTTTAAGTATATAAATAGTAAGAGAGGGAGGTCAGATCATATTGGCCCCATAAAGAATGATGAAGGGAATCTAAATACAAAGGATGGGGAGATGGTGAAGGTTTTGAATGTATTCTTTTCTTTAGTCTTCACGAGGGAAATGGGGGGCTTCAGTAAACAAAACTGCAATGTTTCTCCTCAGGACAAATCAAAGGAGCCACCCTCATGGCTAACAGAGGATAGAATCAGGAATAGACTTAAAAAAATTAACATTAGTAAGCCACCGGGACCAGATGGCTTGCACCTGAGGGTCCCTCAAGGAACTCAATTAAGTAATTGCCAGACCATTGTTCCTAATTTTTACAAACAGTCTACTGACTGGTATGGTACCAGCTGATTGGAGAAAAGCCAATTTGGCACCAATATTTACTACAGACCAGTTAGCCTATCATCCATAGTATGCAAGCTCTTGGAGGGGGTGATAAGGGAAGTTTAGTAATGAAAACAGTATGATTAGCAGTAATCAGCATGGATTCATGAAGAATCATTCTTGCCAAACCAATCTATTAATCTTCAATGAGGAGGTGAGATGCCATCTTGATAAAGGAAGGCCTGTAGACGTAGCATATCTGGATTTTGCAAAGGCATTCGATACACGTCCCCATAAACCTTTACTGTACAAACTAAGGTCTGTCAGCATGGGCCAAAGGGTGATAAATGGGGAGTACTCCAAATGGTCCAGTGTGGAAAGTGGGGTCCCCAAGGGTTCTGTACAAGGACCAATCCTATTTAATTTATTCATAAACAATCTGGAGGAATCTAGGATGGAAAAGGACCTGGGGGTTTTAGAAGATGACAGGCTCAGCAATGGCATGCAATGCCAAGCTGCTCCAATCGAAGCCAACAGAATATTGACATGCATTAAAAAGGAGATTAACTCCAGAGATAAAACGATAATTCTCCCACTTTAAAAGACTCTGGTCTGGCTGCACAGTTTGCCGTCCAGAAAAGGGCAACAAAGCCAAATAAGAGACTGGAGGAACTTAGTTATAAGGAAAGATTACTAGCACTGAACTTATTCTCTCTGTAAAAGAGACGCTTGAGAGGGGATATGATTTCAATGTACAAATACCATACTGGTGACCCCACAATAGGGATAAAACTTTTCTGCGTAGAGGGTTCTTTACAGTAAGAGTGGAACGGATGTGGAATTCTCTTCCACAAGCAGGGGTTTCAGCAGGGAGCATAGGTAATCTCAGAAAAACTATTAGATAGGCACCTAAACGACCACAACATACATGGATATACAATGTAATATTGACATAAAAGCACACACACAGGTTGGACTTGATAGACTTGTGTCTTTTTTAACCTCATCAACTATGTAACCCCTCACATTTTTATTTTATTATATCTTTTTATATGACAACACTGAAGAAATTTACACTTTGCTACAATGTAAAGTAGTGAGTATACAGCTTGAAAAATTAGCTGTCCCCTTAAAATAACTCAACACACAGCCATTAATGTCTAAACCGCTGGCAACAAAAGTGAGTACACCCCTAAGTGAAAATGTCCAGTGTGGGCTCAAAGTGTCAATATGTTGTGTGGCCATCATTATTTTCCAGCACTGCCTTAAACCTCTTGGGCATGGAGTTCACCAGAGCTTCACTGGTTGCCACTGGAGTCCTCTTCCACTCCTCCATGGTGACATCACGGAGATAGTGGATGTTAGAGACCTTGCTAAAAGTGTTTCTAAAAGTAACATTACTTATTTAATGTAGGGACATCTAATTTAGGTCAATATTGTTTTATAGTGTTTTAAAAGACTGCAGATTACAGATGACCAGTAGAATGTAAAATGCACCTAAGTGGCCCCATGACATTTGGTCTTAACACTGTACATTATGAAGATAGCCTGCAAGTTTTAACAGTATCTGCAGGTTCTTACCACGCAGACCATAAATCAAAATAAGATTATCATCACTTAAGAATTCAGGAGTAAAATGTATGTATCTTCCTTCTTTTTCACATCCTTCATAATGTAATGTATATGGATCATTTCCATAATATGTATTTGGGTTGCTGACTATCACACTTGCCTGAAATAAATAAAATACAGAGAATAAGAATAACTTACCTAAGAACAATAATATTTACATTACATTGTCTTAAAGTATATCTATACCCCAAATCTATAGAGGGAGCCATAATTTCCACCCACCCTGGACTTCAAATATGTCTGCCTTTGTTTTCATTAAATAGGAGGTTGAGGGATTAGTAGGTTACAGAGGAAAGATAATATTGTTTTTGCTTGCAGTTGAGCTCAAAATTACATGTACAAGGACACTGTATTTCTCGGAAAATCAACAGACACTTTCTGTACTTGCTAAAAGTATTCTTAAGTCCTGTACACACGATCGGTCTATCCGATGAGAACAGTCTGATGGACCGTTCCGGTTAACCAACGAAGCTGACTGATGGTCAGTCGTGCCTACACACCATTGGTTAAAAAAAACGATCGTGTCAGAACGCGGTGACGTAAAACACAACGACGTTCTGAAAAAAACGAAGTTCAATGCTTCCAAGCATGCATCGACTTGATTCTGAGTATGCGTGTATTTTTAAATTTAAAACAAGTTGGCTTTTTTTTAACCGTTGGATAAATAACCGACGGCGCCCACACACGATCGGTTTGTACTGATGAAAACGGTCCATCAGACCGTTCTCATCGGTTTAACCGATCGTGTGTACGCGGCCTTCGTCTGAAAAATTAAAACCAATGCAGCTACCTACATCTACAGTGTCTTGAAAAAGTAATCATACTTAATGAAATGTTACAACCAAAAACGTACATTTTTTGGGGGGGGATTTTATGTGATAGACCAACACAAAGTGGTACATAATTGTGAAGTGGAAGGAAAATGTTAAATGGTTTTCCAAATGTTTTACAAATATGTGAAAAGTGTGGCGTGCATTTGTATTTAGCCCCCTTTACTCCGATACCCCTAACTAAAATTTAGCGGAACCAATTGCCTTCAGAAGTGACCTTATTAGTAAATAGAGTCTACTGCCACGTACACACGGTCGGAATTTCCAACAAATGTTCAATGTGAGCTTTTGGTCGGATATTCGACCGTGTGTATGCTCCATCGGATATTTGCTGTCGGAATTTCCGACAACAAATGTTTGAAAGCTGGTTTTCAATTTTTCCGACAACAAACGTTTTTGTCGGAATTTTCCGATCGTCTATATGCAATTCCGACACACAAAAATCCTACATATACTCAGAATCAATTCGATGCATACTCAGAATCATTGAACTTAATTTTTCTCGGCTCATCGTAGTGTTGTACGTGACCGCATTCTTGACGTTCAGAATTTCGGACAACATTTGTTTGACCGTGTGTATGCAACACAAGTTTGAGCCAACATTCCATCAGAAAAAAATCCACGGTTTTGTATAAGTATAAATACAGCCGTTCTCTGAAGCCATCAGAGGTTTGTTAGAGTACCTTAGAGAACAAACAGCATTATGAAGGACAAGGAACACACCACACCAGACAGGTCAGGGATAAAGTTGTGGAGAAGTTTAAAGCAGGGTTAGGTTATAAAAAAATATTCCAAGCATTGAACATCTTATGGAGCACTGTTCAATTCATCATCTGAAAATGGAAAGAGAATGACAGAACTGCAAACCTACCAAGACATGGCCATCCACCTAAACTGACAGGCTTTTCTTCAGCAGGGACAGGGAAGCTGGTCAGAGTTGATGGGAAGATGGATGGAGCCAAATACAGGGCAATCTTAGAACAAAACCTGTTAGAGTTTGCAAAAGACTTGAGACTGGGGCGGAAGTTCATCTTCCAGCGGGACAACGACCCTAAAAATACAGCCAGAGCTACAATGGAATGGTTTAGATCACAGCATATTCATGTGTTAGAATGACCCAGTCAAAGTCCCGACCTAAATCCAATTGAAAATCTGTGGCAAGACTTGAAAATTGCTGTTCACAGACGCTCTCCATCCAATCTGACAGAGCTTGAGCTATATTGCGAAGAAGAATGGTCAAAAATTTCACTCTCTACATGTGTAAAGCTGGTAGAGATATCCCCAAAAAGACTTGCAGCTGTAATTGCAGCAAAAGATGGTTCTACAAAGTATTCACTCGGGGCTGAATACAAATGCATGCCACACTTTTCAGATGTTTATTTGCATAATATTGTGAAAACCATTTATAATTTTTCTTCCACTTCCCAATTATGTGCCACTTTATGTTGGTCTATCACATAACAAGTGGTATATGTAAGGACAAATAAGCTGTCATATATTACATTTTTGCTCTTGGATTTAGTTATCCTTTAAACCTAAATCAGTGAGCTGTTAAAACTTCTAATTCAAATATAGTCAGGATATAAGAAATATAAAGTCTAAATACCAGTACACTGTCTAAATCCATGGAAGCCATGCAATAGTTACATAACAGAATAAAACTGTACTCCACACTTATATGTATCAGCCAATTCAGGTCTTAATCATAACCTAATATAGGTGAATAAACTGCCTTTTTAATAACCTCCCTTACTCAAATGGACAGGGGTATTCAAAGGAAAGAATAGAAAGTCTGATAGAAGAATCAAACACACAAAATAGCAATTAAAAACATGAAATACATATATAGATACTACTAATGAGTAGTCCAAAAATAATAAGGAATCATAAAGTATCTGTGTTTTTATTCTCACACTCAATGAAATCAAAATGACAGCCTGCAATACACACCTGAAAAATAGGAGTACTTTAAAGTACTATGGCCTGGATTCACATAGAGCGGTGCATAGTTATGCCGGCGTAGCGTATCGAATATACGATACGCCGACGTATAGCAGAGCGGCGAGCACAGTATTCACAAAGCACTCGCTCCCAACATTGCGCCAGGGTAACGTAAATTATTCAGCGTAAGCCCGCCTAATTCAAAGAAGGTGGACGGTGGGCGTGATCCATTTAAATGAACCGTGACCCCATGCAAATGATGGGCCGAACGAACGGCGCATGCACCGTACCGTGAAAGCATCCCAGTGCGCATGCTCAGAATCACGTCTAAAATACTCCACAAGATACGTCAAATTACTGCCTACGACGTGACGTAACCTACGCCCAGCCCTATTCACGTAGTCCTACGTAAATGACGTAAAATACGACGGCTGTTCCGTAGTCCATACCTTTGCATGGGATGCGCCTCCTTTAGGTGGAATAACTTCACGCCGGACGTAAGCCTTACCGGGCGCAACTACGTTCGTGAATCGTTGTATCTCCCTCATTTGCATATTTTTAATAAGGCGGCCAGCGTAAATATGCACCCAAGATACGCCGGCGTAGGAAAGTTACGTCGGTCGGAGGAAGCCTATTTTCAGGCTTATCTAGTTCTATGGGCACGGCGCATAGATACAACGGCACACATTGACACTTACGCGGCGTATATGTAGATACGTTGGCGTAAGTGTTACGTGAATTCGGGCCTATATGTACAAGCCAATGTTCCATCTATGCTTGGAACCCAAGGAAGTCTGAATGTTAAGTCTGACCACAAACAACTAACCATTTCAAAAGCATAGAACTAAAATATTTCATATTCCCACCATGAACATTTTTAAATTGTCTAGACACATTAGACAAGCCTCTCAATAATTTTAACATTGAAAAATCCTTGAAATACAGTAATATGGTCTCAAGGAATCCCTGCTAATAATTATTATATCTACAACTCATGGTGCATTGGCCTGTTGTTCTGTGTTGTGCCCCCTTACATTGATGGTGGGTAAAATGATTCCCTACATTAGTGGTCAGGGAAGAAGGAACTTAGTTCGGCAGTCAGTTGGAAAGGGACCATCTTACATTGAAAGCCAGTGTAGATTTCATCCTATTTCAATGGTACAGTGGACAGTGGGAAGACTGACCCTTGCATTTATGGTCAGTGGGGAAAATGATCCTATGTGGTCAGTGGGAATCATGTCCCTTACATCCCTTACATCGATGGTGAGTTGAAAGAGTGTACCCCTTACTGAAAGCTGAAAATATGGTTGGTGTAGAAATTGTTTAAGAAAGCCCTAGCAACCACTGACGAAACCTAATGCCGCGTATACACGATCGGTCAATCCGATGAGAACGGTCTGATGGACCGTTTTCATCAAACCAAACCGATCGTGTGTAGACCCCATCAGTTATTTATCCATCAGTTAAAAAATGTGAAACTTGTTTTAAAATTAAGCGATTGACACCTAACCGATAGAAAACAACGATAGTTTGTAGGCACGTCCATCGGTTAAAAATCTACGTTTGCTCAGAATCCAGTGGACGCATGCTTGGAAGTATTGAACTTCATTTTTTTCAGCATGTCGTTGTGTTTTACGTCACCGTGTTCTGACACGATCGTTTTTTTAACTGATGGTGTGTAGGCACGACTGATCATCAGTCAGCTTCATCGGTTAACTGATGGAAAAATCCATCAGGCCATTCTCATCGGATTGACCGATCGTGTGTACAGGTCATCAGGGTTCTACAGAACCCTGGTTAAGAAAGGCTGACATAGATACCAGATGTCCGAATACTTGGGTAACAATGGTAGTGTTCAGTAAAAGTACGCCAAGTGTATTATTTGCATGGTACATGTTGAACATATTCAGATTTTATAGGAAACTAGACTACCAGAAATAATACCATTTGTAGAGTGTCAAATTCATAGACTGCAATAACTGGTTTACCTTGTAGAGACACTACAGATAAAATGTGACTTACAGGGAAACAACGTATGTGTAATAAACTCCACTTTTGGCAGCACAGGTCTAAATTAGCGTTATGTTTATGCATAAGGGAAAAATGACATGCCTCAACAAACACGTCTTCATTTCCAGTGCTAAGAAACTTGTTAGGCCTCGTACACACGATAGGTTAACCAGAGGACAGTGGTCTGATGGACCGTTTTAACCGGTCCAAACCGATCGTGTGTGGGCCCCATAGGTTGATTAACCATAGGTTAAAAAAGCCAACTTGCTTTATATTTAACCTATGGATTGCTAACCAATGGTAAAAATGGTAAAAAAAACGATCGTTAGTAGGCACAACCATCGGTTAAAAATCCATGCATGCTCAGAATCAAGTCGACGCATGCTTGGAAGCATTGAACTTCGTTTTTTTCAGCACGTCGTGTTTTACGTCACCACGTTCTGACACAATCGTTTTTTTTAACCGATGGTGTGTAGGCACGACGGACCATCAGTCAGCTTCATCGGTTAACCTATGACAACGGTCCATCAGACCTTTCTCATAGGATGGACTGATCGCGTGTACGAGGCTTTAGTGTATATTTAGGCATGCATTTATCACTGTAGGCTCTGAATGTAATTTTGGCTGTTCTTCTTAAACCTGTAGCAGGGTTTTAAAGTACTTAAACTGATTTTCTTTTAGATTTTACTTTACATACAATTCCCACCCTATACCTGGGGTTTCATTTATTTGGTGAAATGGGTGTGACATACAATATTCTTATGCATGCCAATCATCATCAGAGTTAATACTTGACCTTTATTAGATTTTCCAATAAAAGTATTTTCTGTGTGTATTTTTTTGTGTTATTTTTTGTATTTCCTAACTTAGAAGGCAACAAGCAAAACAGTTTGCATTGTCTCAAAAAGCTAAAATCTGAACATAAATACCATCTGATATGCTTCATGTCTTGGCTTTTTTAAGCTGTATGATTTCCAGCTGGCTGGTATAAGAATCTTCACTTCTCTGTAAAAGAATCTTCTTTTTGTTGCATTAAATAGGTGATATGATGCCTCTGTTACCATATTCTAAAAGAAGAGATATAAAAACAATCTTAGTAATAAATTGAATAGGTAAAATATATATTTTAAATGTTGGAACTCGAGAAAGGGACGCAATAATGGGTTTTAGTCAATTTTACTGATGTCATTGTCTGAATGTTTGTTATGTTTATAAAATATTTATTTTACAATTTTTTAAACAATAGATTTTATGAAATTTTACAATGAGAGGAAAAATGCAAACCACCATGGCACGATATATGAAAGACCATAGGGAAGGTTAACAAAACAATACAGATCTTATGCAGAAGTATCAATGTGGAAGCTACTCATGAATCTACATATAGCCATGAGGATTTGTATAGTGATTGTGGGGGTGCTGTGATGGAGGTTTGTTTTGCATAAAAATATTTAAAGTGATACACACACTTTTCATTTTTCACTTTTCATTTACAGTATCCATTGTCTTTCCGTATACAGTATGGATGATGGCAATGTAATTATTTTAATAAAAAAAAAAAACACACTGAAGTACCTTTTCCACATCAATATACAGCTGTCACATGACCCAGCTCTTTTCCAGCCTGTCTGCAGGAAACCAGTGGCAAGAGGAGCTTCTAGTCCTCTGCTGCTGGTCACATGTTCAAAATAGGAAAAAAATAGCCTTTGGAATACAAAGTAAAAATAAATAATTAACATCAATAAACTGTTTTAAATCGATATACAAATTTATATTTGAAATCAAATCTTTATTATTTTTTGTTTATAACATGGTGTGGGTTAATTTCTGTCAGTCACAGGCTGTGATCATGACTCTCCAGTCTGTGTATTAGAATAACAGGGAGGTGAAACCTCCATCAATGAGTAATAATATATCACTTCATTGTGTTTTTAACCGGTTAGTAGAAATTGAGGAGGAGGGAGAGAGTGAGCTGTCATTTACCACTGTGTATATGCCCACGTGTGACTCTATAGTCACATGGGTTGCTTAGATAGGGAGGATATGCTCAGGGTAGAAACATATACATATACACTCACTTGTACATCAAAGTGTACAAACAGAGAACAAGAAGTCCACAATGGCATGCGTCTCACCAATCGCAATTGATGTCACCACCCGCGGTCATCCGACGCAGCCTTTGATAACGCCCTGTGGGAGGGGCGAAATGTGTCAGCTGACCATGGGTGATGATGTATTTTCGGGCCGGTGAGAAGCATGCCATTGTGGACTTTCAGTTTCAGCATGTTCTATGCTTCTACACGTCTAAGTAAAAGTGAGCGTATAAGTTTTAAACCTCCTATTTTACCAATAAATGGAATTACACTATGTGGATTTCTCGTCATCTTTTCTAAACATGTGCATGAATACCATATTGCCCTAACACTGATGATCAGAACCAACGAGCATGAAAGCAAAGCCCAGCAAACCCAGGATATCTATTATATGCTTATGACTACCATCAGTGGGAGTCCATATCAGCTGCTGAGTGATTGGGCATACGGAAGTGGAGCATGATTTGCACTTTATTTGAATCTACAGCACTTTGGCACTTTCTTTCCATGACAGGTTGATTTGTTCCAAAATCATGAAAATATAAGATCACAGACTTTTAAATGGAGATTATGTTGATGTATTTATGTATTTTTTATGTTATTGCAAATAATTAGGAATTGTCGTATCATGAGGTTTACTAGGGGAAGACATTTCACTTTAGGTAGCGCTCTATAAATCATTTTTTTTTGTGATTTAAAGGCACAGCACTTTATTAGAGCAGCAACAAATCATTAGCACAAATTATTTCTGTTACACACCATAATTGAGGGAATATACAGTATATATTTGATTTTAGCAAGTATTTAGGGCTTTTCAAAGAGAGTGCCCAGCACGATCTGCTTGCTTTTTAATGATCTTAATATAACTGACAGTCAGTGGCGTATCCAGGGTATGGCAGCCATGGCAAGTGCCATGGGCGCCATATAAAGGGGGCCCTGCTGAGTGCCTGGGCAGCAAGGCACTTACCAGGGTCTGAGGGTCTCTTCTTCCTTCCTCCCGAGCATAGGCAGGATCTTCTTTTCAGCACCTTTGCTAATGGAAAATGGCAGCGCTATCCCAGCTGCGTTCAGCCACAGCCCTCCCCTGTTCTCCCAGCTCTCCCATTCCATCTGGTCGGATTGGCAGCGCACAAAGAAGAAGGAGGAACATCAGTTTCTCCCTCTCCTCTGTGAAAACTGAGGCCTTAAGTGATGAAGATTTCATCACTTCCAGTATTGGTTCTGCATTTACCTGGCCTTGGAGGGCAGAGGAGGGATCATGGGTCTAATAAACCCCAGATTTCTCCATAAAGAGAATATGTCACTACCCAAGGTATCACAAGGGATGATAAATATCACTATTTTTGTCAGCTGTTTTTTTTGTTAAGGTTATCTGAAATATGGGTTAAAAATGTTTCTACAGGGGCGCAGTTTCAGTGCTTGCCATAGGCGCTATTTTCACTAGATACGCCTCTGCTGACAGTCCAGCCAGGGTAGTATGTACAGTAAAGGGGAAGGGGGGTTGTACCTCTTCTAAGTCATCCGCTATGTACATTCTGTTCATACCACAGCAAAGCTGTAAAGCCATTCTTCCATAAAAAAAGTCATTCTCAGTAAAAGTTTAACATGCAGTAGCATAACAATTTGCAACACTTGTCCTAACACTTGACTATCCACTGTTTGGTTGACTGGCCTGGTGAATTGCTGAATTTACGTTCTTTATCTACCCCTGGCTTTCAAGGACTTCCATTGAAGTCCTAGGGTGACAGGTCCTATAACCCAAATAAATGTCTACAATTAGTAGTGGAAGGCAGAAATCAGATCAGGTTATCAATCATGTTGGTTTTTATTTATCAAAATAGCAAAGATAGTAACTGTCTGTGTGGATCAATAGCCAATGAGAATGAAAGCCTAATTCACCCTTTGTCACTATCCAGTTCAAGTTTAAATATTTTTGCTTCAAATACAGATTGTCATTTGGTATAGACTTTGCTGACATTTTTTTCAAAACACAGGGTATGGGGCTGCAGCCTACTTGTCTGCCATAGGGGTAGAGAGGTAGTACATGAACCTCCATTTTTTCATACAAGCACTCCTGGGCACCATGAATGGCGAAAAGCTTTTAACGGGATGCATTTTTTGGAGCAAATTCCCTTGCACGGAGCAACTTCCGTTTCAAAGTGAACAGCCCATTTGCTTTTAGTAAATTAACCCCAAAATGTTGGATAAATATATCTTAAACTTGGTCTGTCTCTCATGGTTATAGAAACCACCTAACTTCACTTTACTAGTTAGACATAATAATTTGGTAGATACATTCAGATTTCTCCTTGCATACCATTAGCAATGTGTCTTACCTTGAGATTAGTGATGATCTGCGGATCCTCTGGAACATGTGCATTAATAGCTATAAGTATGTTTTCATAGCCATGATCTCTAAGTTGGACATTTACTGTTGCCTGCATGTTGAAATAGAAGCATTGCATTAAAGACAAACTTAGAAGATAAAATCCTACATCCATCTTCACAGGAATCCTTCATACTGTTCTGCTTTAAATAATACTGTCTCATGGATGTATTGTGTAAATCAGGGTGTGCCTGTCTCAGAGACAGGTTTAGGAGTTGTTATTTGCCAGACGCTCCTCATTTCCTAATTTTCATTTCGTTGCTTATTCATGTTTAGCTGTAGGTTTTTCATGAAGGGATTACTTCTCCTATATAATTGATTCTCACATTATCGCATGTAAAAGTCACTTCTGTTAAATGCTCAAGACAGCAATGAATCTCTGAATCTGGTGGTCAAGTAGTCAGTTTTTTCCAGCAAGAAATTTTGCTGTAGTAGATGCTATATTGGGAAAGATGTCCTAGATAGTTTTTTTTTCAATTCCCAGAATGCTGGGAATTATAAATAAAGTAGTATTGGAACCCTTAACCTCTTTTTCCGCTGAACACATTGAGCACAATAAAACAAATAGGTGTTTATTATTTAGTCTGTGTGAAAGTTATAGAGGCTACAAACTATGGTATATGCAGTATCTCACAAAAGTGAGTATATCCCTCACATTTTTGTAAATATTTTATTTAATCTTTTCATGTGACAACACTGAAGAAATTACACTTTGCTACAATGTAAAGTAGTGAGTGTAGAAGAATACTTCCATGCCCTCAGCATGGTTGAAATGACCGAATCTGACAGACCTTGGTCCCTTAGTACCTAGCTTTCAATAGCCAAGCCGTTAAAGCCAGCGATTGTAAAGCAGGATGAAGTATGGGACCTTGAGACAGACAACCTCTGTCATTGGCAGCCGCCAGGGTGCATCCGCCACCAGGCGCACGAGGTTGGCGTACCAGGGACGTCGGGCCAATCTGAAGCGATTAGAATTACTGAGATCCCCTCGGCCTCTACTCTGCGGAGCAGACGAGGATGCAACTTTAGTGGGGGAAAGGCAGAAATTAGCTGATACTGACCCCATGGGGCCACCAACGCATCTGACGCGTCTGCCCAGGGATCTCTGGACCTGGCCACGAACCTCGACACCTTGCGATTGAGTCAAGCCAAGAGATCCACGTCCGGAGTGCCCCACCTCCGGCAAAGGAGTTGAAACACCTCCGGATGTAACGACCATTCCCCCTGATCCAGCATCTGGCGACTTGGGTAGTCTGCCTGCCAGTTTTCTACGCCCGGAATATAAACGGCTGACAGAGCCGGCACGCTCCTTTCCGCCCACCGCAGGATGTGAGCGACCACCGATGCCGCAGCCGAGCTCCTTGTTCCCCCCTGATGGTTGACATAAGCCACCGCCGTGGCGTTATCCGACTGGATCCTGATCGGATGACCCTGTAGCCTCTGCGACCATGAGGAGAGGCATAGCCTGATCGCTCAAAGTTCAAGTACATTGATCGGCAGGCGGGATTCATCCGGAAGCCAATGACCCTGGGCCGACTGGACCCCCCAGACTCCCCCCCCAACCTGTGAGGCTGCCGTCCATCGTGATCACAGTCCAATTGAAAGGAAGGAACGACCTCCCGGACAGAAGAGCCAGGGGATCTCAGCCACCGACTCAGGGAAGCACTGACCAGTTGACTCACCTGAATCTGACAATCCAGAGACAACGGAGATTTGTTCCATTTGAACTAGATCTCCGTCTGCAAGACTCAAGTGTGGAATTGGGCATACAGTACTGCCTCAAAGGAGGCCACCATGAGGCCCAGAACTCGCATGCAAAAACGGAGAGACGACCATTTGCGGGATGCTAACAATTCCACCACCGACTGGAGTGTCTGCAACTTCTCCAAAGGAAGGAAGACCTTTGCTTCCGAGGAGTCCAGAATTAATCCTAGGTACTCCAGACGCTGAGTCGGTACCAAGACCGACTTCTGAATGTTCAGTACCCAACCAAATTCCCGGAGGGTCTGACTAGCTATAGACACGTCCTCCTTTAATCCTGAGACAGAAGCAGCTCTCAGAAGAAGATCGTCTAGGTAGCCCACGATGGCAATGCCTTGCTGTCTCAGCAAAGCCAGAATCGGAGCGAGCACCTTGGTGAAAACCCTTGCTGATGCTAGGCCAAAAGGAAAGAGCCACAAATTGATAGTGGTCTTCACCGATCGCAAAGCGCAGAAACCTCTGATGGCTGGTGCAGATGGGGACATGCAAGTATGCGTCCTTGATGTCCAGGGACGCCAGAAAATCCCCCGGATGGAGCGTTGCAACCATTGAACAAATGGATTTCATCCTGAACTTCCGCACCCTCATAAAGGTATTGCGGGCCTTGAGGTCCAAGATTGGATGGACACCGTCCTTTGGGACTACAAACAGATTCAAATAGAATCCCTGAAACCTTTCCTCCAGGGGCACAGGTAAAATTACTCCGCATCTGAGCAAGTCTTGTACTGCTCCCATCAAAGCAGACCGACGAGCCATAAGGAGAGGAAGATTTCAGGGAAAGAATCGGTTTGGCGGACAAGAAAGAAACTCGATCTTGTACGCCGAAGTGACCACCTCGCAGACCCACTGGTCGGGGGGAGCAGGGAGGTCCACCGAGCTGCAAACTCGCGAAGCAATCCCCCCACCCTTGAGTCAGGCGGGGGCAGAACTTCATGCGGTAGCAAGTTTATTAGCCGACTTGTTCGGCTTACGCACCCAGGGGCGCTTCTGTCCCCCAACTGGAGCATTGTCAGTCCGGGAAGATCTGCCAGCTGAACCTGACTGACGAAAATACCGCTTCTGCGCGGAATAGGAGGGCCCCCGGCTTACGGCGCGGCTCCTTCCCCTTAGAGGACTGCAGGAGACGCGTGCTCTTACCTCCAGTGACATCCTTAATTATGTCGTCCAGCGAGGTACCAAAAAGTCTCCCACCTTTGAAGGGCAAATCTGCCAGAGCTTTTTTGGATACTTGGTCAGCGGACCAGCATTTCAGCCAAATTAGGCGGCGCAGTACCACTGCAGATACAGAGGCCCTCATTTTTTGTAAAATGTGCCCTTAGTTATTTTTTTATTATCCAACATGGCATAACCATGTGTGCCCGACACGGCAGGGATGCTCCCTAAAGAGTGGCCTTTAGGAGTGACAGGCTTTGTCATCTATACTTGCCACTCCCACCTGTCTCCAGGGTGACCGTTCTGTGTCTTCCTGGAGAAATATGCGCAGCGTTACTCCGCAGTGCAATGCGTATGACGCCACGTCGCCCATGCACGGTGGGGAGGCACGGCGCAAGTATGACTCAGGGCGCCTTTTGGAGCCCTGGATGATTTCCAGCCGACTTCATTACATCTATAAATACTCAGGTCTCACAAACAGACAATCATTCGCAGATTCTGACGAGAGATTGAATATATTCACAGTGAGTTCCATGGGGATCTTGTTGATCTCTTTAGGGGTGGTTATTGATGCTCAGTATTTTCCCTTTTTTCTTTCCTCTAATTTGGGACTTTATCTAGTCCGGATTACAACAGTGATTATTATTATTGGATCACTCTGCTGCATCTCCTGACCTTGTTGCCCTCCTGAGCCTGGCTGCCGGTGTTTGATGTGACCTTACATTTTAGGTATGTCTGACCATAGTACAGCCTTTTGGTGATCATGGTTGTATGTTCATACTTTTTATTTTAAAATTGTCATCACATTATGTGTGCTTTCTTCTCAGGATTCCCGCTTTGTAGGCCCCAGTACATGTGGCTTTGCCTCAATTAGGGACAAAACCCCTTCTTATTGATCTGGGGTTCAGTCCTTATATTTTTCTACTGTTATATGTCTTGGGCTGGACATACCTCTATTAAAGAAGTTTACTGCAAGCAGCTATAATGCGGGCAGGATGTCGGAGACTCCATGCGACAGTGTCTTTCTTTTAAAATGAATGTGGATCGTCTCACGTATATGCAATTGAACAAGATGTTTCCATGGCTGTTCATTATTGGATGAATATACTAACTTATTGTTGACCATTTGTATTTGAATTTTATAGGATTGTATACATCCTGTTAATCCCTGATGAAGGAGACAACACTCATCTCCGAAAAGTGTTGGGTATAGGATTCTGTATCTTCATTTTGCATATCTTGATTCTTCAGTATTCATGACCATGTTCAATATTTCATGTATTTTTCCATAACAAATTACAATTATATATGTCTTACTTTTTTTTTTCTTGTGGTAGTGCCTATAAAATCCCACAGAAACATTGGTAGACCGGTTTCACACAGACAACTTTTGCTTGTTCACAAAAACTCTTATCCAAGCATGCAGCCTGGCAGGTCAGGAAAGGGGGGGGGGGCACCCGCAACATATCAGGCCACATGCCCTCAATGTGGGAGGCTGCCATTGACAAAGTAAGACTGTCACAGCTGCAGGAGAGCACGCTGCTTGCTACAGGAGAGCGACACTCGAATGGCCCCACCCGTTTCCTCATTGGCAGGGAGAAAAGGACCAGAGGACAACAGGATCCTGGGACATGTTGTCCAGAAGACAGATAGCCCCATGAAAATTCCCTGGGGGCAGGCTACATACCCCTGCATGCCCTGGGAGCAAGGGGGAGAGACCACGAGGCAGGGGAGCTCCTCTTTCAAGTCGATGTGATGAGGAACACTGTTAAGATACACTGGTCTGGTGTC
Source organism: Rana temporaria (assembly GCF_905171775.1). Lineage (NCBI taxonomy): Eukaryota > Metazoa > Chordata > Amphibia > Anura > Ranidae > Rana > Rana temporaria. The sequence continues at coordinate 148,210,396 of NC_053495.1, forward strand.
GGTCAGGAACATTGTAGCTGGCTTACACTTGTCTAACACTGGCTCTGGTGTGGTGGTGTTTAGAAATACTGTTGCTGGCTGCACTGGCCTGGATCAGGAACACCGTTGCTAGCATACACTGGTCTGGTAACACTGGCACTGGTGGGGTGGTGATCAAACACTGCTGCTGGATAACACTGGGACCAGTGAGGCTAGTGACCAGGAGCACTATTGCCGACTTAAACTGGTCTGGTGGTGGTCATGAACATTGTAGCTGGTTTACACTGATCTGGTGACACTGGGACTGGTGTGGCGGTGATCAGGAACATTGTAGCTGGCTTACTCTGGTGACACTAATCAGGAAAACTGTTGCTTGCTGCACTGGTCTGGTGACACTGAAGGGTGTGCTGGTGACCAAAGACACTGTGATTGGCTGTACCTTTAGGGCTAGTTCACACGTGAGGTGGGGGAGGGATAAAGCCTTGTGGTTGAACTTTGGTTTTACCGACTACCCAACCCCACAAAACCTCTACCGTCTTTAGGTCCAGGGATAGCAGCTGGGGATGTACACATGCCATGGATGGGTTGCTCTGCTTCAAAGCCCTGCAGGAATTATGCCCCCTGTCGCTTTCCAATCACAACCCATTCAAGTTGAGTTTCAGTGGGGCCCAAGGGCCTAAAAACAGGCAGTGGGAAGGGAATACACCGCTTTATCATTCCTGTCAAATGCTTCCTGCAGATCGATTCGAACATGGACCACTCTTCAGAGAGCACTGCAGATGTGAACAGGGTCTTATGGTGACACTGGGATTGATAGTGGTGGTGATTGGGACACTGTACTGTTGTGATGAAGATCAAAGATAATGGCTGGAAGAACTGATATACAGAGATATCAGAGCAGTCAGCCATTGTACACAACGACTGCCACAGCAGTACAATGTTACCCTAAAAAAAAAAAAAAAAAATTGTCACTATGGTGACATTGCACTGCTATGGCTATTAATCAAAGACACTAGCTGCTGCACTGGCATACAATGTCATCAATGTAGCCGCATCTTTGATCACCAGATGGCAGAAGAGTACAATGTCACCATATTGACACTGTACTTTACTGCTCAGGGATAACTGTAGTAAGAAGTTCATTCCCTCTCACAGACGATTGCTGAGAGAGGTAACTTTTCAAAGGCTGCAATCTTGCTGCCTTGGTTTACAAATAGGTTCATTGTGATTGGTCACAATAATCACAGGGTACATTGGTCCTGAATTTTTACCTGTTACGTCCAAAGAACACGCAGCCCAGTGAGCGGGCATGGGGCGCGCAAGCATGACGACGTACGGTTCACCACCCAGCTGTTTATATGCAGGAGCTGGGCAGAAGGTGGTTAAAGTTAATACGTCTAATTTTTGTCTCACTTAGATGCAGGAGCTAAGCTTTAAGAGGAGCCAACCGATCATACATATTGGAACAGGACTAATCCTCTCAAAGTTGTTCAGATTACAAAAACATCTCGGTTAGACAACACCTACACTATTTAGTCTGTCTAACTTTTGCATATTATCCCACTTCCCGCTAGGAGGGCGTACATCGATGTCCTCTCGTTTCAGTGGTTATATCAGGATGATGCCTGCACCTACAGGAATTATCCCAGTATTGATGTTTACAGCCAGCACCGCAAGAACAATCATAGCGCCTCCGATGCTTCTACCAGCTCGCCCGTGCGATTGACAAGCCAGAGTAAGAATCCGCCACCGGGGGAAGTTCACCATAGAGAATACTGTAGACCAGATGGTCCCCAGCAGTCTCTGACTCTCGGAGGCCCAGGCGCGACGTTATGACATTATGGCCTGGCAGTTGTAAATACTGCAGTGTCTGGAAAGCCGAGATCGTTTGTTTGTTTTTTAAACTCAGGCTTTCCAGCCTGGAGAAGTGATGTGGGGTCAATAAGAGGTCCATAAAGAGGACATGTCATGCCCTATTCCTATTACAATGTAACAATGTTAATATTCCTTGTATATAGGAATAAACGTCGGAAAAGCGCACGGTGTCATGTGGAGTCCCCCAAGGATCCCCCCTGTCACCGGTGCTTTTCAACATCTATCTTCGCCCTCTCTTTGATATTATCAGTAGCCAAGAACTACTCTATCACTCTTATGCAGACGATACGCAACTGTATTTTCGCATCTGCAACAAAAAGGATCATCATCTCAGTTTAGAGAAATGTCTCTCTTTGATAGAAAACTGGATGACTAAGAGTTATCTTAAACTCAACAGTTCAAAAACAGAACTCCTTATGTTTCACGCCAGCCGAAAGAGTCAACTGGCAACAACCTGGACACCCCCGCCCATTCTGGGCCAAATCATCACCCCTAGCTCCAAAGTCAAAAGTCTCGGGGTCATCTTTGACACCTTCATAACAATGGACGCACAAATAGGGTCAGTAGTCAGCGGAGCGCACCATCTGTTGCGCCTACTACGCAGACTTATTCCATTTATCCCCAAAGAAGACGTAGCAGTCGTGGTGGGAACAATCGTGAATTCCAGACTGGACTATGCTAACGCCCTGTACCTCGGACTCCCAAAGTACCAAATCTCCCGTCTGCAAGTCGTTCAGAATACGGCCGCTAGACTGGTGACTGGGAAAAAAAAAATGGGAATCAATCTCACCTTCGTTGAGAACCCTTCACTGGCTGCCAGTAAAAGACAGAATTGCATTTAAAGCACTCTGCCTGACACATAAGTGCATCCATGGGAAGGCTCCGCAATATCTTTGCGACAAGATAGAACCTCACAATTCGAATCGCGTTCTGCGATCCACCGACCAAAATCTGGTCAGGGTACCAAAAACCAAATACAAGTCCAAGTCCAAAGGAGAAAGGTGGTTTGCTTTTCAGGGTCCTAGACTATGGAACGCTTTACCAACCAGCATTCGGTTGGAGGAAAACCACCTGACTTTCAGAAGACAGATCAAAACTCTGCTCTTTTGATGTCATGAGACACGAACAACTAGCGCCCAGAAGCGATTCAGTTCGCATGCGCCGCGCTTTATAAGTTTTTCATTCATTCATTCATAAAAAAAAATGAATTTAAAAGGTAAAGTGTAAAAAAAATTTAATAAAAATAAAGTAAAAACAAAAAATAAAATGTAAGTGCCCTCATCCGCGCATGGTCAGAGTCCCTCAGGTGCCTTTTGGCAAACTCCAGGTAGGCCATCATGTGCCTTTTACTGAGAAATGGCTGCCGTCTGGCCACTCTACCATACAGGCCTGATTGGTGGAGTGCTGCAGAGATGGTCATTTTCTGGGAGGTTCTCTCTCGCCACAGAGAAACACTGGAGCTCCATCAGAGTGACCATTAAGTTCTTGGTCACCTCCCTGACTAAGGCCCTTCTCCCCCCGATCGCTCAATTTAGCCGAGCGGCCTGCTTCCAAACTTTTTATTTACGGATGATGGAGATCACTGTGCTCACTGGGACCTTCAATGCTGCAGACATATTTCTGTACCTATCCCCCAGTCTGTGCCTCGATACAACCCTGACTCCCCGGTCTACACACAATTCCTTGGACTTCATGGCTTGGTTTGTGCTCTGACATGCACTGTTAACTGTGGGACCTTATATAGACAGTTGTGTGCCTTTTCTAATCATGTCCAAGCAACTGAATTTACCACAGGTGGACTGCAATCAAGTTGTAGAAACATCTCAAGGATAATCAGTGGAAACAGGATGCACCGGAGCTGTACATGCGATTTTTTCATTTTTTATTTTTAATAAGTTTGCAAAGATTTCAAACGTACTTCTTTCACATTGTCATTATGGGGTATTGTTTGCAGAATTTAATCCATTGTGGAATAAGGCTGCAACATAACAAAATGGAAAAAGTGAAGCACTGTGAATACTTTCTGGTTGCACTGTAGTCTGTGCTCTGCTGTACAGGGGAGTGAGTGCATGATGCCAATATCCCAAAGTCAAAATCAGGGACTTGCATAAATTGCAAGATAATAAATGCCACAATTTCTTGGAACACCAAGAGTAAGTTTAAACACATTTACAAAAAATGTAAAAGCAAAGTTATTAAAAAAGCAATAACATTTATTATAAGCTAACATATTTTACACTTTACACATGCTAAAAAAGCATAGATGACAAAAGTAAACATTTTATTTACACAACACTTTATAAAAAGGTGCAAATGATCTGTCTTCTTCACCTTTTGTGCACATGCTCTTCACTTGTATTCTGATCGGTTCGTGCAGTTTTTAAAAAAGGTCAGTGGGATGCAAGCCAGTAACATGAAACTTGTGAATTAGATGGAGGTTGAGGTGGATTGATTAGTGAAGTCTTTTAATCTCATGCAGTTGCCGGTAGAGCCATTAACTTGATGGCACTATATGGTTTAATATAGGTAACTGGTTAACAGGAACATCTTTGACAAATGTATTGCCAAAAAGGTTTTGTAAACATTAAATATAGTTGACGAGTTGTTACAACACGATTCATGGACCGCAACAGAGTCTTCCTGGCTAAGTTTAGTCTCTGAACACAATGACCACTGGTGGAAGTCAAGGTACCTTAATTAAAAGATTATTGAATATGGAAATAGCTGAACATATTATATGCAGAGTAACTAGACAACAACAAGGCAATAACGTATGTTCAACAGAGCCAAAGAACTAAAATCCTGAGTCTGGACTGGCTGCCAATGCAGCTGGAAAGAATACCATATACAGAAAATATCTAGTACATACCTGTAAAATGTAGGTTGAAAGTGTAGAATGAACCATACTCAGACAAATCAAAATAGCAATAAGATGCACTTAAAATGTTTAGGTTAAAGCAGAGTTCCAATTGTTTTTTAGTTTATTAAAAGTCAGCAGCTACAAAAAGTATAGCTGCTGACTTTTAATAGACATACACTCACCTGCCACATGATCCAGCCACACAGAGCCTTGCTCCTCTCCCCCTTCTCTCCGTGGCGCCGTCATAACTGTGAGCACTCGGCTGTGATAGCTTGCGGCTTCGCGGCCAGTCGCACTGCGCCCTGCTATTGGCCAGGCAATCTTCTGGGACTTGTGACGTGTCCCAGAAGATGGCAGAGAAAGAGGGGCCACCTAGGAGAGGAGTTGCTGCCTAGGCGGCTAAGAGATGGAAGCAGGAAGTGGGACAGTAAGTCCCTCGCAAAACAAGGTACCCACTCACCCCCCCAAAAAAATGACATGCCAAATGTGGCATGTTAGGGGGCGAGGAGTGCTTAAAGCGGAAGTTCCACTTTTGGGTGGAACTCAGCTTGAAGTTTTATACTTAACTGTTCAAGCGGACCTATTCACACCTATGTGTTTTAATGCATGCCTTTTAATGCACAAGGACCATTGTTGGTCATTGTTTTATATAGTGCTGGCTTACAGCTCAGCATATGTTAAAGCTTTGATGTGCAATAAAAGGCCTGTTGATGACAACATAAATGCAGAACGCCTCAAAATGCATGAAAATGCTCACAAAAAATGTGAATATGGCCCTAGATCTTTACATGAAATTGGTAAATTTATATGTTCTCAAAATATTTAGACTTAAGTAATTCTAAAGGCTGAAGGTTTTTCACCTTCATGCATTCCACGCATAAAAAAGGTAAAAAACCTTCAGTATACATTACCCCCGCCCCCCTAATACTTACCTGAGCTTGATCTTGATCCAGTAATGTGCACAAAAGCAGCTGCTCTCCCAGCTCACTCCCTCAGAGACAGCAGCGGGAGCCATTGGCTCCTGCTGCTGTCAATCACAGCCAGTGAGGAGGGAGCAGAGCCCCATTCTGTTTGTCTTATGAACGCGCAGAGTGGGGCTCAGGAGCAAGCATGCAAGGGTGCACATAGCGGTTTGCTATGGGGGCACTCAGCAAGGATGAGAAGCAAGGAGCGCCAATGGGGTACCCGAGAAGGAGGATCAGGGGCTGCTCTGTAGGCAAGTATAATTTCTTTTTTTTTAGTAGGTCATCAAAATTGCAAATAATTTAAAGTAATCATATTCCTTAAAGATTATGCACGCAAGTTTGGGTTAGCAAACTGGAAGGAATTCTTTCTAAATAATAGTTATTGGAGGTGGTGTGTGGGTGTGTGGTGGGTTTGACTGTCTGAGGTTTAGAACTGATGAATTTGTCTCAGACGTTGAGACAAGCTCTATTACTTAGCAGCGCTATCGTTTCCTACAGTAATCCTTGGGTTTCCTTCATCTGAACAGCTATGATAGCATATGTAGTGTATACAAATGATCCCCAACTACTGCAGCATATGATTAGCAGTGGTTATGAATGATAAAAGTTGTCACATGGCAGTCTATGCTGTACGGACAAAAAATTCTTAAAATGCCAAATCCTACCAACTATTCTCAATAATTATTCTACCATCATTAGGGACTTTTTCTGAAAACTCAAATGTTAACATAAAGATATTGTATGATAGCAGGCTATTAAGGATGAGCCACTTGCACATGTGAACTATGCTGAAATGACGGACCAGGGTACAGACTTGTTGATCCTCCTATTTAAAGTGGTTGTAAACCCTTATTTTTCACTTTAACCTACAGGTAAGCCTATAATAAGGCTTACCTGTAGGTATAAAGAATATCTCCTAAACCTGTACGGTTTAGGAGATATTCCCCTCGCAAAGCGCCGCTGATTGCAGCGGCGCATGCGCAGGAGGGAATCCACGGCGAAAGGGCCGGCAGCCGCCGGACCTTGCCGATTTTAAATCTCCTGCACGCGCGCGGGAGTGACGTCATCGCCGCTCCAGCCAATCACAGCGCTGGAGCGGCGATACCCGGAAGACACGCCAGAGCAAGATGACATCTCACTCGGCGTGGACCAGGTAAGTTCTCTTCACCTCGTTCCGAGGTAAGTATTTCATAATCAGCTATTATGCTGTGCATACTAGCTGATTATGCCTTTTGCCTTGCAGGTTTAAAAAAAAAAAAAAAAAATTATATATGCGGTTTACAACCGCTTTAACAGGGATGATGTGACAAAAACCTAGGCCTTTAGACATGAGACCAGTAATAAGGAACCTGGTGCAGGCATTTCAGTCCTGAAATTCTCAATTTATCCATCATGGCAAGACTGTTAACAAAGCTTTATGTTAACATTTAATTATCCACTTTAAATGGTTTAGGAGTTTCAAATCAGACTCATGGTGAGGCCGATTTATGAAAATTAGTAAATAGGGGCAAACACCCAAAGCAATAAGATATTCTGTAATTTTAAAGTGGTAATAAACCAAACATTATATTGCAGCTTACCATTTCTTAGATGTGATGGCTGCATTCATTTTCTTTTAGGCTAGGTTCACAGTGGTTCGAATTCAAAATCGTGATAAAAATCGCGACTTTACGGCTGCGTTTTTGCCACGATTCGCGGCCGCGATTTCAAGGAATGCCGGTCTATAGAGCTGAATTTGCATCGCACACGGATCAAAGCGCACAGGACCTTTTTTCCCTGCAGCTTATATTCGCAACGCATTGATGTGAACGGCACTAATGTTAAACTATGTAATTTAAATGACTTGCGAATTTGAGAAATCGCAACGGCTCAAATTCGCAATAGAATTTGCAGCAGTGTGAACCTTTCATTCTTCCATTCTCACCTGGTGAATGCAGCCACCACATCTGAATTACTGGTGAGACGCAATATACTTTGTTTTACTTTTGAGTTTAATAATACTACTTTAATAAAATCTGGCTGGTTGCTATGGGTTTTCGGTTCAACATTTATTTTTGGAAATCAGTATAGTAATGGCACTCGCCTTTGAAAAAAAATGTGAGACAGGGTGCTGGAGAAAATGACTCCTTCGGATCCAGTGCACCTTTAACAGGGGGTTATGGTCAAAAGATGTGACAAAGTTTTGCTTGAGCCATTCGTAAGGGCATATTAGCAGCAAATAGCTTATTCATGTATCAGTAGGTGAGAGGGGGACGCAACTGCTTCTACAGATATACACCATAAGTAGCAATGAGGGTGCCAATGACAGGCTGTAATAAAAGTGAACAAGATTTTGGAGGTATAAAAAGGTGGCAATATATCACCTTTTCCTGTTTTGACTGGCCAGCCTCTGAAATGCAGCAGTAAACGTTTTACACTAAGCCGATGCATTATAACATTTTGGAGTGATGAGTGTTTGACACGGCCACCTCTGAGAAATACCTAGGTTTAAAAATTATTGCTTTGTGAAATAGTGGAAGTGAACAGAATTGGTTCCCTTTGCGACAGAAATGTCACTGTGGCATTTATCACTAGTAATCTTCTCTATGGTTGGTTTAGTATTGAGAGTGGTGATAAGATGGCCAACCCCCCAGTTAATTTTATTTTTTTCACGACTGAATTAGCGATAACTACACTGCCAAAGTCCATTATTATTACATTCCATTTCTCCCATTGCTTTTCTGCTTTCAGTAATCTTTACATCCAACAGTGGATGAGTATATTTTAGACTGTAGAGACTTACTTATATTTTTAGTATTTGCAGAACACATATTATATATATATATTAGGAAGCCAAGTATTAGTTGGATTGTTCCGATCTGCTGGCTGGAACACATGTTGAATTGTGTAGACCTACTTTAGGTAGTCGAGTGCACATACCTAGTATGCTTTTGAATGTTTGTTAGACCATGGAAATCTGGAGATCTAGAACTATTAACCATATCTAAGCAGTACCCTGAAAAACCGAACTTTCGTCTTAAGCTCCTCCTGAAATACAGCAGAGCACTAATTACACCCAACAACTGTATATGTGCAGTGCGAGATCATTTAAGGCACTGTGCCTGCGACTGCATGCATCATTAGATTTGGTGATGTCAGTACTGTGCTGTTCATTGTTCCCCACCTCCAGAAGAATGCAAGGATCATCCTGCTTCATTCAGGATGTGGATCAATGATTTCTGAACCTCCTGCTGCTTCCTAACCAGTCATCGAATCACTAGCCATCCTGCTGGAGAAATCTTACAAGAGGATGCAAAGCCCAGCCTCTACCGCTACACAGAGACACAGTGCAGAATAAAAAAGGTACAGCAAGTCAGTAATGGGAAAAAGATCAGCTGCAAGGAACCTATACTGGTGAGGATTTTTTGCCCTTTTTCAGACTCGGCTTCCAAAGATCAGGTCCTCTTTAGAAATGAGTTGGACTGAGTGATCATGAAAAGTGTCACTCATGGATTTCTTGGTGCGATACTGGAATGCTGCACACTTCAGAGAGATACTATTTTTCTGTCAATCAGTAAGTCATTGTTCAAACTTGGCACCATAGAACTTGCTGTACAAAAAAAAAAAAAAAATTCCAGGTTGAATGACAAATTACATTAATGGCCCATGAATGGTAATACTGACTTTGATCAGCCGACAGTTTACTTTTTGTTCTTCACATCTGTTTTCTCTACACAAACTATACAATTTTGCTACATCTGTTAAAGGCAACACAAGACCATTATCAAGGGTAGCAGTCTGTGCAGGTTTTAGAGGCACAAGGAAGTTGGATGAGACACTAGTGCAAGTGGCTGTATACTGTACTGCAGCATTTTACAATGTTTGGGGAAAGCTGAGGTGTTTTTTTATTTTTTTCACACTGCCGTGAACTTGGCCAGCTGTAAACATAGAATATGGATGTGTTGGCACAGTCATGTGCTAGGAATCTCTTGTAGGGACTTTTGATTCTTAGCCAAGCTGTAGACCACCTCATAATAACCTGCAATACCTTAGCATATGACAAAGCATGATGCTTTCCAGACATTCCCAAAACAAAACCATGTTCTTGGATCATTTTCACCTTCTTCAGGTCCAGGCATAAACAAATTTTCAGAACGTTACTACTCTCAGTGCCACCACAATCACATTCCATAACATACTGCTTAAGGAACCAGTCAAAGCAAACACTACCTTTTGTCCACTTGCTAAAACCTGCAGAATTTCAGAGCACTCGGGTCCTATGGAATTCTGATAAAACCCAACCCAAATCAGCTTTTTTTCTTACAAAATGGCATTAGAATCTTCCAAGACTCCAAAAGCCTGCAATCTTTCTGGGATATAAATAAAGGGAAAACGTGATTATCAGGGAGACAGAATAAAAGACTTTTCTTCGTGGCTCACTGATATAGTATCTTGTCAGAGTTCATTTTTTTTCCCCCCACTGAGGAAGTCCCTGGCAGTGTCCATGAACTGAGGCTTTCACATAACGAATGTTAGGCTGGATGGGCTACCAGATGTGCGATTCACAGTGTGTCATCTTGATAACGCCAACACCTCCTCCCAACCGTCGGTAGTTCATGCCGCCATATAACCTGCACACAAGAGGAGAGATGAGCACTAGTTTCTAGTAATATAGGGCATATTTCAGTTAAGTCAATGTATGTGTTCTGACCACTAAATGGACACAAATCAATGCAATGGTGTACATAATATTTGTTACATTCTCTTGTGCCAACATATACAGATTTCATCTATATCACAAGACAATGATTATTAGTGCCATACTTTGTTGTACAAACAGGCCAAAAATCTGCCAACCTTTGGCCCGTGTGTACAGCGGTCTGTTCTATAGAAGCCGGTCTCACAAATAACTTCTATTGAACAGGCATTCTGTAAAGCCGGCAACCGATCAGCAGTGGCAGCGAATGGCTGGGATAAAATGGCACAGTGGAAGGAGATTGCTGCACCAACCTCGCTTGTGTTAGTACGGTGATCAATTTTTTTTTTATGTTCTGCTGGGTTAAGTGAAAAAATAAAAATAAAAACTTTAAAGCTTTAAGCCTTGATCTTGTCCAGCTCTGGTTGGGCCAAGCTGCAAGCTGGCCTCATTGCAATTGTGTTGGACAATGGAAAATATAGTTTTTCCCAGTGGAAAGCTACAAATAGGCAGTCAAGCTGATGCATGAAGGGAGAATGTGGTTGCTACCCCTAGATGATACTGCCTGGGAAGAAAAGCCTTACCCTACAGTAAAAAAAAAAAAAAAAAAAAAAAGTTGCCAACTACACAGATGCCTTATTATAACAGAACATAATAAATACAACTCTGCTCTCTATAAGCATCATTTGGATCGTAGAATATATAGTACTAGCTAGAATTTCATGTTATCGTGCATAGTGCGCCCTCTGCTGTACCTTTCTAAGAAGGGTTTTAGCCTGGTGGCATTTCAGTTAACCTGTACTTTGCAACGTGTAGTTAATTACACCCATGAACTAGGCTAAGACCCCTTTCACACTGAGCAGCCTCTACTTTTACAGTCAACGCTATGGGCGGATTTGCGGTGCATTCCGGCCGCTAGCGGGGCGGTTTTACCTCCTGCTAGCGGCCGAGAAAGGGTTAAAACCGCCCGCAATGCACTGCTGCAGCAACGGTATACGGTATAGCCGCACTGTCCCATTGATTTCAATGGGCTGCAGCGGTAAACATATTGCTCCTTCACCGCTCCAAAGATGCGGCTCGCAGGACTTTTTTACCGTCCTGCTAGCGCAACGCTCCAGTGTGCAAGCCCACTGGAGACAATGGTGCAGCTTGAATTGCAGGCGCTATTTTTAACGCTATAGCACCTGCAATACACCCTCATTATGAAAGGGGTCTAAAAGATTTTTTTGATCCAGAATAAAAAGTGAATTTTAATAACATTTCACAAATTTTATTGCTGGTCATTACCTACAGTTTTTAACATTTACATTACAATAAAAAAAGCTCATGCTATGCTTACTACCAGAGATAAAAAAAAAAGCAATGCCGCACTATTCAGATTGTTATCCACATAGACCCCATGCTTAAAACCTAAAAGCGGAGAACAGTTGTACTTAATGTTCATATAACCCTGGCAGAATTTATGACCTTTTTAATGCGATTCAAATTAAACACCACTCCGGGGTAATTTTTGTTTGTTCTGTTTGGTGTATTGCAAGTGAGCGGTCTAGTGGCATTGGTGCAAAACAGTTTACAAATTCTGTCATGAGTATGTAAAATGCCTCTTCTGATGACAACCACTCCACTATTTTTATATGTTATAGATTAATATATATATATATATATAATTATTTTTTATTACGTACGTACGTACGCACGCACGCACGCACGCACGCACGTACGTACGTACTCACGTACGCGCAGCACTGCACACTTTAAGCATTTCAGGGATAATTTTGCTTTAAAAGTAAATCCTCCCAAATGACCTTTCCTCAGCAAAAAGCTAAACGTACCTTCAGATCTCAGCTCATTCCTCTTCACACTGCCACCCCATGCTCAAGTAGCACTTACAGAAATGGTGACCTGTACACTACGTGCATATGTGGGCACCCAGTCACAGAGATGGAGATGTGTATTCTGTTCATCTCTATGGCCAGGTACCTGTTCAGCATCAAACAAGTCAAACTGATAGCATGTTTTTAAAATGTTTGCATTTCCAAATTAATAGTAATAGAGTGTCCAACACTGCAAAGTCAGTATGACAAAAAGATCACTATTGATTAACCAAGAAGAACTCCAAGTAACTTAAGGCAGAGTTCACACTGGCGTTAAAAGCGTTAAAAATGCCCCTCAAACGCCTATGCACAAGATGGTGCTGTTCACACTATGTGTTGTCTATTGTATCAAAAACATGAAACGTTAGCGTAGCTTCAAAATGAAAACCTCATGTCGAATCAGGAGGCATTTGAAGCCTTTCAACGCCTCCCATTCAAGTCTATGGCAACGCTTTGCAAATGCTTTGGCAGGCAGTTGCGGAGCAGTTGTGGGGCGTTAAGATTAGCTTATTACCGTTAAAGAAATAGGAGTTTGTGGAACAGTTTAAATGCTTGTAAAAAGCTTCAGAACTACACATGGGGTGTTTGGGGAGCATTTTTAATGCTGCATTAACATTTGTAAAATGCCTGTCTAATGCTCACTCTAAAGCTCATTTACGCGAGTCTAATGCCCATACTAACGCTATGGGGGCGTTCGTTAAGCGTTAGAAATTTAGTGTGAACAAGCCCCAAGGATCAATAGTATGTTAAAAAAAAAAAAAAAAGTTAACTTGAAAGCATTTATATGAATTTAGCAAGAGGCACTACAGAGACAATCTGTATATAGTAGACAAACATTCTCACCTCCAAGTATTAGCATCTGGATCAAACACTTCTATAGTTTTCAAGTACGTTGTTCCATCAAATCCACCTACAGCCATCAACTGCCCATTGACCACAGCTAGACCGACCTATGGCATGGATAAAAGTGAAATAAGCATGAGCAGTGTTACATGCCATATGAAAAGTATTCTTTAATAAGCAAAACACTACAATTTTTCTCTAAGGCATCGGTAGCTTGCAACTATGTTAATAATTTTTAAACTTATTAAATTTATAGAACTGGTGGCCATAACATGGACTGAACATGCTACCTAAAAAAAAAAAAAAAAAAAAGGAGTATTGTTGCCCAAATAATTAGACAGACCCCAGAAGGTCAGTGTACTCCACACTAAGGAACACGCTTTGATTTTGGCAGAAAAAATACCCAACGCTTGTAAAAGTGTGTACGCGTTGAGTCTTGTTTACAGATGTCAAAAGCTTGGGTGATCAGTAATTTCATTGGCCAGAATAATAATTTATCCCAGCTATTAAAATGATTTAACACTGAAGCGCTAAATGTGCCTAGCATGAACACGCATTTTAGACGTGTTTACAAACGTCACTTTTTTCAGGGGAATTTCTGCTGCTCCTGGATTCTCTGGCAGTGAGGTTTTTGTTATTCTGCCTCTAAAAGCCCCTGCCATTAAACGCTGCAGGGGAGTTTAGAGATAGGAAAAAAAAAAAAACATGCCAGACGCCCCTAGATGCAGGTGCAAAAATGTCCAGTGTGCATGAGGCCTTATACATACAGCCAGTTTATTAAGGTGCAATATAAACCCCTTACTAGATATTTTCTCGCTCCTCCACTACAAAAGGGGTCTATAGCAAAAAGAAAAGCTGGGAATGGCTGGGATGTGATCTTTTTGACTGAGCAGTTTATAATGGATGTCAAGTGGCAATAAATAAAACAGCCAGAAGAACAAAGTAGCATGGATGCAGCTACTACACAAGGTCAAATCATAACAGAAAAAAAAAAAAAAAAGAATTTTGACTTGCATGTAAAAGTCCATATCTTGGACTACAGTACAAGACACTCTGTGGGACTCCAGTTTTTCAGCAAGTAATAAGGGAAGAGAGAAGAGAGGGGAGGGACCCGTTTCATGCTCTGTGCTCCAAGATATGGAAATTGCAGGCAAGCCAAATTTCTCATTATCTTAAATCCTACAGGACAGGACAGGACAGGAGACCGATAGTTACTACCCCCCCCCCCCCCACTCTTCCAAGGTCCTTTAAACTCTAATTTTCTTCTCTGTCCCAGAATAGCACCACCTGGGGTGCCCTACCATTAGGCATCTTCCGGCACAATATATATTATCCTCAAAGCAGCGTTCCACCCAAAAGTGGAACTTCCGCTTTAAGCACTCCTCGTCCCCTGACACCACATTTGGCATGTCAATTTTTTTGGAGGGTGGGGGGGGGGGGGAATAACATCTTTAGTGGAACTCCCTGTTCCACTTCCTCCTTCCCATCTTCGGCTGCCTAGGTGACTGCTCCTCCCGCCCTAGGTGACCCCCCCCCCTGCAAACGATATTCTGGGACACAACTCAGGTCCCAGAATATCGGCTAGCTAATAGGAGAGTGCAGTGCGACTCGAACATGAGCAGTGCGAGACCAGCTGTGAAGTCGTAAGCTGTCATAGCCGGGTGCTCACAGTTAGGACGATGGCACCGGGGAGAGGAGCAAACCTCCGGGCGGCCGCATTGTTGGACCGTGGAGCAGGTGTCGATTTATTAACAGTCGGCAGCTATGCTTTTTGTAGCTGCTGACTTTTAATAAACGAACACACAGGTGGAACTCCGCTTTAAGCCTCATCATTGAACACTTGTGTCACTTTGTGTATGCACTACCCCCCATTCCTTATTTATGTTCTGTTAGTCTAGGCTGCGTCCCACTCACTGAACTGTATTGTTACATACTCTTGCAACCCGTTCTTAGGGGATGACGCACTTTTGTCTCTTTACCATGTAAACACTGTTACTTCCCTCAAAGATTTTTGAACAAGGACGATAGGACACATGACTTCGTCATAGACCACAAAAACTGAGGGGTGGGCAAAAATATAGTAAAAAGCAGTAAACATTCCGATGACTGCACGGAGCACCTTGGGGCCAAAACTTGCATCAGCAGAAGCCTGGAGATCTACCAAGTAAAACTGAGAAGGTATGAACTGAAGACCAGATGGCAGCTTGAGTGAGCCAATAGGGAAGGAAGAAACCCCTTTCCTTGAGCGTATAAGCCCTGTAAATTAGCTGCATGGGTCACCTACCTATGGTGGAAGAGGCAGCTGAATGGCCCTTCTTGGAATTTTCACAGAGGACAAAAAGGGATTTAGATTTTCCCTAGAGGAAATATCTCCAGCTAGGAAAACAACTGCTCTGACCACATCCATTCAATTGTGGTTGTAAAAAGGAAAAACTATATTTTATTTTTTAAAGTGGATGTAAACCCCAAAAAACTTTTTTTCCGTCCCCTTGCTTTGAGTGACATACATTACCTCTCAGTGAACTGTGGATCACCCCCCATATTATGATAAACATCCAGGAATGTGCATGTGTCCAAGCTAGTGCACAAGATATGTAAAAACCCTGTCACTCGAAGCAAGGGGACGGAAAGGACTTTTTATTTAGACAGGTTTTTATCTGGAAGTCTGTTAATTTTCACTGAACAATAAAAGAGGATTGCTCAGAGCTGGATTACTGTGTGGCAAGACTGGGCACAGATGATAGGAAATCTTATTCTCTACATTGTGACATCTAAAAAAAAAAATGTCTATATTTACCTGCTCTACACAATGGTTTTGCACAGAGCAGTGGTTAAAAGGATTTATCACCACCAATAGGTACAGTAAGATGGTTACTGAGAACAGAACTGAAAGGGTCCACTATCGGGGCCGACCATTTTTTTTTTAAAATTCTGCAAAAAGTGTAAGAGGAAGGAATTCCTTGTGTGGATTCAGCCAATCATCATGCAAAGCACAGTAAAACTGCGTGTGCAGAAGGGACAGGAAGGTGTAGGAGACAGATGTCTGTCTCAGAGAAGAGGGACCTACGACCTCCGTACGAATTTAGCGTTTTTGCTTCCGATAGACTAGTGCACTGAAGCACCAGGTCCATGGCGAGTACCCCGCATTGGGGCTTTGTTCAAATTGTGGTTAAAAAAATATAAATAATATCACACCATCTAGCCTTCTTTCTTACTATATGTGTACGAGGAAACATAACTATTGGGCAGTCCAGGATCCCACAGGAATCACAGAACCCAGAGGTGGTTCATATGTGTGGTTTGACTTGAACTTAAATGTGAGGTCACATGCTCAGAGGTGAGCGGCTTTTACCAAAGGGGGGAGCACCAGAGTCTGGACACTTCAAAACATGTGGATCACCTCAACAAAGGATTTCTTTTATGTTTGATAAAGACTTTATGTTACACTGACCCATGAGACCTAGGGCCAGTGTATCACAATTTTCTGCACTTTATTTTCACAATTTGTCACTTCAGGATTTACTATAATGAATTTATGATTTAATCCTGTCAGTGTGCATTTGATCTCAATCATGTCAGTTTGAATTATTTGATTTTTGTATTTCTACAGTTCAGTATTATATAGCACTATTGTCAATTTTATACTGCAGTGTTTAGATCATTTACAATATATATGATTTTGCATGCGAGTATTCTATTCACTAAAGAAGTATATTGCACTATTGTCACTTCATTTATCCACTGCTGTTTTAACCACTTCCGGAACCGCCACATGTACATATACGTCGGCAGAATGGCTACATGCGGCGGTCGGAAATCCTCGGGGAGTGATCCGGGACGACGGCGTGGCTATTCGTATATAGCTGCCCCATCGCGATCGCTCCCCGGAGCTGAAGAACGGGGAGAGCCGTATGTAAACACGGCTTCCCCGTGCTTCACTGTGGCGGCTGCATCGATCGAGTGATCCCTTTTATTTTTATCTCAAACAAAGGTCTTTTATTGAGCATGTATAAAATAAATTCAGTTTACATTCTCCAGAGCTTTTTAAAACATTGAACATTACATGGGAGAGTACACATAAAAACCAAGCAGTGTATTACAGTCAAATCCCCAACACCTTGTAAGGATTCCAGGAGACAATTCCCTCCCTATCCCTTCCGAGGCCCGTAACGGCGTCCCCTATTCAGCCGGCATCCGCCTTAGAACAGTCTGTCATACACCAAGTCTATTGGGGCCAACCCAGGAACATCCAGCCACCTTGCCCATAACTTTTCATATTTACCGCTCGACCCTCGTTTCTGATATACCACCTTCTCTAATCTAAGAGTGACTCCCATTTGTGTAATCCATTCCTGCACTGTTGGGGGTTCAGTGTCCTTCCAGTGTCTTAGTATCATCAGGCGGGCCTGGAACAGAGCCCTGCCTATAGCCTGTCTAGGGATAGCCTCCGCCAGGATACCCTCCGTGATCCCAAGAAGACAGACCTTGGGATCCAAAGGGACTTGGGCCTGAAAGGCCTTATTAATCGAGTCCACCACCCCCGACCAGTACAAGTGGAGCTTCGGGCATCGCCACAAAAGGTGAATGAGGTCACCATGGTCCCTGTAGCATCTAGTGCAACCGGGGTCCACCTCCAGTCCCATCCGCGCCAGCCGGGCCGGCGTATAGTGTACCCGTAGAAGGATGTAAAGTTGTGATAGTCTATGTGCCACGTTCAGGGAGCAGGCGGGGATCGCCTGCAAGGCCTCTTCCCACTGCTCATCCTCAAACGCACCCACATCCCGTTCCCACTGCGCCACCGCCTTATGCGGGGCACCCGGTAGGAAGAGGTTTAGCAACATAGCGTAGCAGTTGGATATAAAACCCTTATATGTGGACACATCTAATAAGTAGTTAAATACCGGGGCTACATTCAACGTCCATATGTCATCCTCCTGCTGTGCATCGAATGCATGTTTAAGTTGTAGGTAATAAAATTGCATGGACGTAGGGAGTTGAAAGTCCTCCCTGAGTTCTGCAAAAGGTCTCAGCTTGCCCGCCCTTACAATGTGTGACATTGCGGATATCCCATGCCCTTTCCATCTCGATCCGTACGGTATCTTAGCTATCTCTCGGTAGTGTAGATTATCCCATATGGGGCTGTATTTTGTGAACCCTGTCACGCCTTGCATCATCCTGATCTTGTTCCAGACCTTTTGCATGAGGACATATGTGGGGAACCGCCTGTTGGATTTAGCATACTGCAATGCTTCCAATCCCTCCGCCACCTCCGCCCCGGTCGTGAACCTGAGCAGGCGAACCGAAGAGTCCTTCAGGTTCAACTGGAGGTCCCCTTGGGGGGCAGACCCTCTCGCAATATGCTGCGCCTGGGAGGCTAAATAGTAGAGCCAGGGGTTGGGCAATGCCAATCCGCCGGCCTCCTTTGGACATTGCAGTTGTTCCAATTTGACCCTGGGAGGTTTTGCTAACCAGATTAATGAGCGGAAGAGGGAATTAATAATTCGAAATTTTTTCAGAGGGATGACCATCGGGGAGTTATGTAATATGTATAGCAGTTGTGGCATAAGGATCATTTTTATTAGATTCACCCTCCCCACCAGTGACAGTTTAAGTTTGCTCCACACCTTGACCCGGTCCCTGCAGCGATTAATCAGCGGGGTAAGGTTGAGTTTAATGGAATCTAGTGGGCATGGCGTGACTTGGATACCCAGGTACCGAAAAGATTCAGATACCGGGATATCTTGTATATTATTCACAGGCGGGATAGATCGTCGATCAAGCAGTAGCAAGGAGGACTTGGTCCAGTTAATAGTCAGGCCCGAGTAAACGCCGAACCGTCGGACCACCGTCATGGCCTGCGTCAATGACCCGGCCGTGTCCCCTAGAAGCAGCATGGTATCGTCGGCATACATCATAATTTTCTCGTGCAGGTCTCCAAAATGGAATCCCTGAATCAAAGGATCTGCCCGAATCATGACCGCAAGAGGTTCAATGGCCAGGGCAAAGAGGAGAGGCGACAATGGGCACCCCTGCCTCGTGCCCCTGTGCAAGTCAAAAGTGCGCGACACCCTACCACCCTCCCTTATCGCCGCCACCGGGGAAGAGTATAGGAGTCGGACCCAGGAAATGAAGCCCTCTCCAAACCCAAATTTTCGCATCACCGCCCAAAGATACTCCCATTCAACACTATCAAACGCTTTGTGTGCGTCAAGAGATAGTAGGGCCCTGTCTCCCATGTTGTCCGCCTGAGATTGCATATTGAGAAAGAGTCTCCTCAAGTTTATCGCCGTCGATTTCTGCGGCATAAACCCCGACTGGTCAGAATGAATAATATTAGAAATGGCACCATTCAGCCTGACCGCCAGGACCTTGGCGAGAATCTTTACATCGTTCTGTAATAGGGAAATCGGTCTGTAGGATCCCGGGTCAAGTGGGTCTTTGTCAGGTTTGAGGATCAAGACAATGTTTGCCCTGGTCATCGACTTGGGGAGAGTGCCCACCTCCCTTGCGGCATTAAATACCTTCAAGAGATGTGGGAGCATCAGTTCCCCGTATTGTTTGTATACCTCCGCAGGGAGGCCATCATCCCCAGGGGCCTTGGAATTAGGGAAAAGGCTAGTCGCCATCTGCAGCTCACCCAAAGTCAGAGGTGCCTCCAGCATCTCCTTATCAGAGGTCGACAGTTGCGGTAACAGGACAGGTTCCAGATAGTCCCCCAACGAGTCCAAGGAGTATGTACCCCTGGACTCATAGAGGGAGGAGTAAAACCCGACCAGCTCCCCCAGGACCTGGTCCGGGGAGTTCGTCACCCCCCCCACCCGAGGCGCGTAGCGCTCCAATGGAGGGAGACATCTGCTGGGCATGGGCAATGGTGGCCAGCATACGGCCTGTGTGTTCACCCTCCTCATAGTAAGCCGCCTTTTGGAAAAAGCGTTTCCTCTCTGCTCCCGAGGTCGTGACCCGGTACAGGGCATCCTGCGCCGACAACCACGCCTCCCTGTTTGAGTCCGAAGGGTCTGCAATAAATTTGGCCTCAAGGTTTTCCGCCATTCGTTCTACCCCTTCCCTAAGTGCATTTGTCCGCCCCTTAACGGCCTGGATCTCAGTGATAAACAAGCCCCTCAGGACAGCCTTGAAGGCCTCCCAAGTGACCGCCACATCATTAGTGTCTGCATGTAAGCGCCAGTATTCCTCAATACGGGCCTCAATGTGCTCGTGTGAAGGGAAAAGGCTCAGCCAGAAGGCATTCAACTTCCACGGGGCCTTGGCCACCGTCGAAGGGGGACGCACCTCCAGGGACACTATCAACGGGGAGTGATCAGATACACTTCTCAAACCATACCTCATTTCTGAAATATATTTCTCTGCATTATGTGAGCACAGGCATAGATCAATCCTAGACAGGGATGAATAAGTTTTAGAAAAGCACGAAAATTGTTTATCCGCTGGGTGCCTAGCTCTCCAGGGGTCTCCCCACCCCACCTCCTCCGCTAATTTCCTAAGAGCCGTCCGGCGGGTCCCCCTCCCATCCCCGCCCGGTGGATGTTTATCCACCAGAGGGTCCATGTAACAGTTGAAATCCCCGAAGGCATACAGTGGCACCTCCGGGAATCCCACCTGGAACTGAACCAGAGCCCTCAGTACCTGGTTGTTATAAGGGGGGGGTACATACACAAAAGCAAGAATACACTTGAAATCAAACAGCTTGCACATAATAAAGACATAGCGACCATCAGTGTCAACCTCAGCCTGTAATTCCTCATAGTCCAATGAGCTGTGTATCAGCACACTCACCCCCCTAGAGTACGAGGTGTGAGTGGAGTGATACGCCCTCCCCACCCACCGGTATCCCATGCAGGACACAGAGTCAGGGGTCAGATGAGTCTCCTGAAGGGCACAAATAGCAGGTAGCTGTTTTCTCATCAGGGACGAGACCATAGTTCTTTTCAACGGGTCTTGCAGTCCCCTAACATTCCATGACAATACCGTTACCTTCGCCATCAGGGGGGTCGTTGCATGTCACCGGACTGGGTAAAAATTCCAACATTACCGCCTCCCACCGCCCCCCTATCAGAAAAAGCTGGGTTGCCCCTCCGGGCTGGCAATTGAAACAGGTTGACATGCCAGGTGCAGAGGGAAAGGCTTGACCTCCCATGAGAAAAAAAAGAGAAGACAGGTAAAAATAAGACAAAAAAAGCTCTGGAGTAATTTGAAGCAACGTAGAGAGCAAAGATAGACATCCGTGCATCCGAGCACTTCGCTAATTTCTTCCGCTGCAGGCCAACCGCCTGGAAAGGGTGTGTGCCCCCCTGCTCCCAGGACCTTTGCAAACTCAAACTGTGGGGTGCCAACGGGCAGCCCCTAAAACCGTGGGACAACAGGTCCCTGTGACCTTCCAGGTAAGCAGCACCAGTGGCCGCCGCCACTGCACTCCTCAGTACTGGGTGCAACAATAACAGTGTTTCCGAACTCGCATTTCAGAGCAACAGAGTAAAGGATGTTGTGTGTTTCCGGCATAGCCCTCCTCCAAGGGGCAACTTTGGTAAATCGTGTGCTAATGTGAGCAAGTATCAGTCCTCTTCCGCAGGGGGCCTCCTGACTTGTCGTAGTGCCCCTTCGTTAGCATCCAGCCAGTCCGAGGCGTCAGCAGGGTGTTCAAAAAAGTGAGCCTGACCATTCAAAATGACTCTGAGTCTCGCAGGGTATAACATGGCATAAGGGGCCTGCACCTTCTGCAGGCGTTTCTTTATTTCTGTGAACCGGGCACGGCTTTTCTGTACCGCCGCAGAGAAGTCCGGGTAGAATGAGACCCGGGTACCGTTAAACTGGACATTCTTCTTTTCCCTAGCCAGCCGCAGTATAATTTCTCTGTCCCTGTAATTCAGCAGGCGGGCCAGGATCGGGCGGGGGGGGTTGCCCGGCGGGAGAGGCCTAGTTGGCACTCTGTGGGCTCTCTCAACCGCATACAAGTGAGTAAAAGAGTCTTTGCCGAACACCTCGGCCATCCATTGCTCCACAAACTGCGTGGGGTCACGGCCCTCCACCTTTTCTGGCAGTCCGACTATGCGAACGTTATTGCGTCTGAGACGGTTCTCAAAATCCTCTGCGCGCATATCAACCGCTCTGGCCAGTCTCGAGGTGTTCTGGGTTTCCCTAATCAATGGGGGCATTCTGTCTTCCAGGTCACTGATCCTTCCCTCCACAGCCGTGGTCCTCTCCCTCATTTTCTGTATGTCATGTCTGATCAGGCCTACCTCTTCCTCCAAACTTCCAAATCTGAGCCGCAATCCATTTACAGAGGCTGTACATTTATTCACTGCCTTTAGTATAGCAGCAAGAGTGGGCTGGTCTCCCCCCTCCACTTCAGGCTCCTCAGTATCCCACTGCAGCCCTGCGCTGCTCTCAGTATGATCCAATATGGCCCCTGCTCCCTGTACATTCTCTTCCTCCTCCATCTCAGTGTCACTGTGTGGGGCACAATCATCCATGGGCTGCGCGCTCGTTTCCGGGGGTTTCCCTGTTAATTTCTGGGCATAGTACCTCATATCTTTGGGGGGGTCACCGGAGCCCTCCTTGTTCTTTTTTGGGGCTTTACTCACAGTTTCTTTCCCCTTGTCCCCTCCGCGCGCTCTCTGGGCTGATGGCGTGGCGGCGCCATCTTGGATTTCCGGCCTCGAACCGTCTTGCCTCTGTCCCCGGGTCATCATGCCCTCCGGGAGTGAGCCGAGCAATGCAGGGTGCTGGGGGGAGGTTCCCCTACCGTCCAGGGTGAAAAAATCCGGGTGTTTGAGGTGCCGGAAACCGGATGATTACAGGATCAGTGCGGAGCTCTGTGAACCAGCGTCTGTTCACATGCCGTGCTGGCCACGCCCCCAAGTGATCCCTTTTATAGGGAGACTCGATCGATGACGTCAGACCTACAGCCACACCCCCCTACAGTTGTAAACACACACTAGGTGAACCTTAACTCCTACAGTGCCCCCTGTGGTTAACTCCCAAACTGCAACTGTAATTTTCACAATAAACAATGCAATTTAAATGCATTTTTTGCTGTGAAAATGACAATGGTCCCAAAAATGTGTCAAAATTGTCCGAAGTGTCCGCCATAATGTCGCAGTCACGGAAAAAAAATCGCTGATCGCCGCCATTAGTAGTAAAAAAAAAAAAATAATAATAAAAACTATCCCCTATTTTGTAAACGCTATAAATTTTGCGCAAACCAATCGATAAACGCTTATTGCGATTTTCTTTACCATAAATAGGTAAAATTCGTATCGGCCTAAACTGAGGGAAAAAAAAAATGTATATATGTTTTTGGGGGGATATTTATTATAGCAAAAAGTAAAAAAAATTTTTTTTCAAAATTGTCGCTCTATTTTTGTTTATAGCGCAAAAAATAAAAACCGCAGAGGTGATCAAATACCACCAAAAGAAAGGACGCCAATTTTGTTTGGAAGCCACGTCGCATGACCGCGCAATTGTCAGTTAAAGTGACGCAGTGCCGAATTGTAAAAACCCCTTGGGTCATTTAGCAGCATATTGGTCCGGTCCTTAAGTGGTTAAACAGTGTTTATATAATTTTGATAGCGCGGCAATCCTTTTTAGACATATATACACACACACACAGAAGGTTACCAGAGAGGACCAAACTTCACCCATCATGGAGGGCATACCTCTGAAGAGGCCCTCAGGGTCTGGGTGCCATAGGAATGGACCATAGCCCTGACCCTGTATATTAACTCTGCAACCAATTACACTTTTTGCACCACATGCAAAGGTGGGTGCCGAATGCAGGATCCAGTGCTGAAACAATTATTAAAAGCCAGCCCCGCTATAGCAGGGTCCAGGCACACTTCCTAAGATGTACATCAAGGACAACCGATCCAGAAACTGCTGGTGAGCCCGTAGGCAACAGGCACTTGGATCTTAACAGAAGTGTCAGTCAAAACAGAGTAGAAATTTTTCCAGAGGAGAGTTCCGTCATCCAAGGACACAAAACTGGAGACCCACAGTAGGTGGGGTCCTATGAGAGTGCACTTAGATGTGTTTCCAGCAAATCTTTTGCCAGTGTTCAATCACTTCAAGGTAGTAACATATAACCCATGATCTAGGACAAGTCCTGAGCTATATGATCAAGATAAAAAATGTTTAAGCAATGTCTTACCCCACTTCGTCGGGAAGTCATGGCAACCACTGGTGACCACTGATTGGTCCTGGGATTGTACCGTTCAGCACTGCTTAGCTCTGTAGTGTCATCTCTTCCACCTACTGCATAGATCATATCCTGGTACACAGCACAGCCCAGGTGCTTTCGGCGTGTGCCCATTGGTGCTATTGTGTGCCAGCGGTTTTCCTGAGGATTGTATCGCTCCACTGAAAAAAATAAAAACAATAGGATGGATCAATCTCATCTTTTTTTACCTGATCTGCAGAACAAAATTATTTATCAGCATGAATATATGGCACAGTGAAGATTGAAGCAAGATTACATGTTGTCCTTTAGACGCAGGAGGTACATATGTGCTGTCCCTAGGGTCCAACCACAAATTCTATAATGATATGATTGGGTATGACTCTTGTGCCTATGTGATTGCCATGCTTGTACAGCCCATTTTGTACAGACAATTAATGTTGAAAACTAGGTTTTGTTAAAATTATTTTATTTGTTTTATACAGTTTGATCCTGTCTGGATACTAGCCCCTGATGAAGGGACGGACAGTGTCCCGAAACACGTCGGGCTTTCTGGACCTCTTCTTGGGAACTCATGTGCTACCATACATGTTTTTAATGTTGTAATTTTGTATAAAGTGCGAATAAAAATGTACTATTATATTCTGTTGTTGCCCTTAAAGTCCCAATTGGGGGTTTTGCCTCTTTCGATTTACTCTAGGGATGTTGGCAGCACATTTAGGTCTAATTTGATGTTCTATCCATGTTTTCCCAGCTAGATAAGCGTCTGACATCATATCCGTGACACCATATGCTGTTGGGAACCTAGAAGTGCCATGGCATACTGTACTGGATCTGATTGTTTTCTGTCTAAATGTTATTGCAGTTTTAATATTTAGAAGTTTTTATGTACTGCACTATGGGGATTGTTTGCTTGTATTTTTTATGCTGACCAGAGGTCTGGATAAATAAGGACTCAACTGAAGGGCAAGCTGACAAATTAGAGGTGCTTTAACCCTATGTACATCAGGTGTGATGACCATCTTAGAGATGAGAGATCATACAAATATGATGAGCACTCTGTATTTATACAGTTTATGTGGTGCAAAGAGGTGAAGGATTTAGGGAAGAAGGAATAAACGGCATGTGGTGGACAAGCTAATTGCCTGCTTAGAGCTTGTGTATAGGGGGGACGTGCAAAATTTATTATGTGGGGCTCGGAGGATATTAAAGTGGGGAGGGGGTGCTGAGGACTGTGATATGGAGGGCCTGAGGAGATTGAACTTTGAGCCTGAGAACTGTAATATAAATTATATATACAGTATCTCACAAAAGTGAGTACACCCCTAACATTTTTGTAAATATTTTATGATATCTTTTCATGTGACAACACTGAAGTTACACTTTGCTACAATGTAAAGTAGTGTGTACAGCTTGTATAACAGTGTAAGTTTGCTCTCCCCTCAAAATAACTGAACACACAACCATTAATGTCTAAACCGCTGGCAACAAAAGTGAGTACACCCCTAAGTGAAAATGTCCAAATTGGGTCCAATTAGCCATTTTCCTTCCCCGATGTCACATGACTTGTTAAGGTCTCAAGTGTGAATGGGGAGTAGGTGTGCTAAATTTGGCGTTATCACTCTCACATACTGGTCACTGGAACTTCAACATGGCACCTCCTGACAAAAAACTGAGGATCTGAAAAAAATAAAAAAAATAAATGTTGCTCTACATAAAGATGGCCTAGGCTATACGAAGATTGCCAAGACTCTGAAACTGAGCTGCAGCACAGTGGCCAAGATCATACAGTGGTTTAACAGGACAGGTTCCACTCAGAACAGGCCTCGCCATGGTCGACCAAAGAAGTTGAGTGCACGTGCTTAGCGTCATATGCAGAGGTCGTCTTTGGGAAATAGCCATACAAGTGCTGCCAACATTGCTGCAGAGGTTGAAGGGGGGGGGGGGGGTTCAGCCTGTCAGTGCTCATACCATACACCACACACTGCATCAAACCTGCAAACAGGTTGCTGAAGACAATCATACTAAGGACATGTATTACTGGAACCATGTCCTGTGGCCTGATGAGACCAAGTTAAACGTATTTGGTTCAGATGGTGTCAAGCGTGTGTGGTGGCAACCAGGTGAGGAGTACAAAGACAAGTGTGTCTTGCCTACAGTCAAGCATGGCGGAAGTGTCATGATCTGGGGCTGCATGAGTGCTGCCGGCACTGGGGAGCTACAGTTCATTGAGGGAACCATGAAAACCTGTGACATACTCTGAAGCAGAGCTAGATCCCCTCTCTTCGGAGACTGGGCCGCATTTCAATATAACGACCCCAAACACACCTCCAAAACGACCTCTGCCCTGCTAATGAAACTGAGGGTAAAGGTGATGGACTGGTCAAGCATGTCTCCAGACTTAAACCCTATTGAGCATCTGTGAGGCAGCCTGAAAACGGAAGGTGTTGGAGCACAAGGTCTCTAACATCCACCAGCTCCGTAATATCGTCATGGAGGAGCAGAAAAGGACTCCAGTGGAAACCTGTGAAGCTCTGGTGAACTCCATGCCCAAGAGGGTTAAGACAGTGCTGGAAAATAATGGTGGCCACACAAAAAAAAATGACTCTTTGGGCCCAATTTAGACATTTTCACTTAGGGGTGTACTCAATTTTGTTGCAAGCAGTTTAGACATTAATGGCTGTGTGTTGAGTTATTTTGAGGGGACAGCACATTTACACTGTTATACAAGCTGTACACTCCCTAACTTTGTGGCAAAGTGCAATTTCTTCAATGTTGGCACATGAAAATACATAATAAAATATTTACAAAAAATATTTACAAAAAGTTGGGGGGGGGCCCCCGAGGACAGTAATGCGAGGTGGCCGAGGACAGTAATATATGTGTGTGTGGGGGGAGACTGAGGACAGTAATGCGGGGGGGATGATTTAAATAGGGACAGGGGACAGTACTGTCAGGGAGGTTGGTGTCAAGAAAGCGTGAGAACATTACTGTGAAAGGTGGGATGTAAAGGGGGGCCTGAGGACACCCATCAAGAGGTGATCTTGATGTGAAGGGGGAGGGGACTGTTATGTGCAGTGGGAACCGAGAACGCTGATGTAAGAATGGGTTCAGATCTGTGCATGTGCATTAGGTACACACGTTGTGGGTAGGTCAGCCCATTTTAATGGGCTGCACTACTCGCAACAAACATGGAGAAATAGTCCTTGACCATTTTTTCCAAATTGCGCCGCACCAAGCCGCATGGGGCTGCAGCAACATGAGGTTTGGCACATGTCAAAAATGCGCCACGGGTACAAAACATTCGAACCTCTAAATTAGAATTTAATACCCCTTGTTTTAGGGGATTGGTTATTTTTTTTTTAAATCAGAAAAAGAGTTTTATTTGGTTTTGCATAATATCACATACACTGTGTACAAAGGAATGTTTAAGAAAACAGGAGACAATATACAGACCAGTATTTTACACAGACCTGCACCAGGTAAGTAGTATAAAAAAAGTTTCACAGTATATGAATATCAGAATGTACACAAGTCGGCACATCGAATCATTTGAAAACGGGTAGTAAAGCTATTTTTTTCCCCTTTTCTTCTCACTCCTCCACTCCCCTTAAACCCCTGCAAGGGACATTAACCAATAGCCCTAGTTTATCGGGGGATTGGTTATTTGGGAATCGGAGTGCAGGTATTGTGTATTAGGCTTCTGACAAGCCAGCAATTCACTTCTAGGACTGGTGGCCTTCTGAGTAAAGTACGGAGGCAAAGTTAATATATCAATACAGGGAACAATACAGACTTTGCATGGACAGAAATATTAAAAAGGTATGGGGTAATAATCTCACAATAGATTCAAAAGGAAATTGGATATAAATTTTAAGATTTACTAACCTGTATTGAGAGGAGACGTACCATCTGATCCCCCAACAGCATATAGAAAACCACCTAGAACTGCAACAGCCACTCCTAGTCTCCTTGTACTCATAGAGGCTACACGTGTCCATTTGTTTTCCTTTGGGTCGTACCTAGCATAAAAGATAACAAAATATGTTCAAGCTTAAAACAATCTTGTGTTAAACATCTGCATTAGAAATATAGAGCAGCCTGCTTTTGGTAAGAAAGTATTAATAGCAATAACATTTCTACAGGGCTTCTCTCTCACAGGACTCAAAGTGCTCATCAAATTGGTGTTGGAAGCTTTGAATAGAAGAACATGTCGGGTGTTGCTATAAGCCTAGGTGAAGAGATATGTGTGCGTTTTTGAAAACATCCCAAGAGGTAAAGTCGGTTATATGGTTTTTCAATTCCATAGTTCACACCAGTGCTTGCAGGTCCAGGAAAAAAGAAAAAAAAAAATAGAACATGCTGCATTTTTTCCTTCACTGGACATTACTGGAACGCTATAAAACGCACTGCTACACACGTTCTTGTTTTTTTACTTAACCTTAAATATTGGGGGGGTGCACTGGACTGCATCAAAAACATGCATGCAGGAATGCATCCGAACTGCATTTCTATGGTGTGAACTGGCAGAAACGCATTCCAGATGCTTTTCTACATGCCTTTGACATGTTTTTGATGCAGTCCAGTGCCTTTCCCCCCCTTCTTTTCTTAACCTTAAATAGGAACATGTGTGTTACAGTGCATTTGTGGTGCATTTAGGTGTGTTCTGGTACATTTTATAGCATTCCAGTACAGCTCAGTGCAGGAAAATGCAGCATGTTCTACTTTTTTTATGGAACTGGAATGCACTGTAACTGCAAGCAATGGACGCCGTGATCTATCACGAAACTAGTAGGGCAGAATGAGCGGTGCGCTGACGTCACCATCCAGATGGACGGGTCTGCCTCTTTGCGTCCGGCGCAGCAGGCTTAAGGCTTATTTGTCATTTTAAAATTGTAAGTGCAACTTATTTTTTACTCCAATAAAACCGCTAAGGTTTTACACTATCAAGGCCATTTGTTTCTTATATGCCACATCATCGCCATTTGGTCTCTACCATTATGGAGTATGCTGCTTAACGGTGCGATTGGTCCTCGGGGTTGCCACATTCTAGCGGTGATTAACTAAAGGCTCCTCTGGGCCCTCCGTAATAGGGAGCCACAGGGCTCTGGTAAGCAGACCATTTTGCAACATGGTGGTGGACATCACAATTTATTTTCACGATTGAAGAGTGTGGACGTCACTTGTTCAAGTTTTGTGCACGGGACGATTATTATCACTTGTTGATGCCACAGATAGATCATTCATATATGAACTTTATGAACACTCATGGACTTTCACCATTGATATTATACATTATTTTAATTTTATATTAAAGCGGTGGTTCACCTTCCATAATAACATTTTAGCATAAAATGAGGCATAGTAGCGCGAGCTACAGTATGCCTGTCTTTATTTTTTTATCCCCGTACTCACAGTGTAATCGTAGAGACAAGATTCCGACTCCCCACAGGGAATGGGCGTTCCTATGGAGAGGGAAGGTGATTGACAGCCGGCTCTGGCACGTCACGCTCCCCGAAGACAGCCGGAACAGGTCTCGGCTCTTCACGGCGCTATACGGCGCCTGCGCACAGACTATGAGTAAATTAATATCTATTTAAGTTGATTTTCATTATTAATCACTTAGAGGCTTTATGCCAATTTATCCTATGTGTTTATGTTCACATTTATCAATTAAGTATATTGTCACAATTTAGGTTTAGCGTGATTTTTTTTTTTGCAACTATGCCATTGAAAACCATACAACCTACTTGCGTTTTTGATGCAAAAAATGCACTGGACTGCATGTGGTGTGACCTGGCCCTTAGAGTTATTTGCTTTCTTAGCTAAAGGGTGAATATACCCAAGCAACGACGAGTCTACAGTAATTATTACCTTCTGCTGTACCTCCTCTAAAAACTGTGTTAACTGAAGGGCCAGCACATGCTTAAAACAATGAAGCAATTTACTTAGTATCTGCTTTGACTTGCCTGTAATTTTATGTGCTTTTTTTTTCCAAGATGTAAAAATTTCCATGCATCACAATAGAAATGTGGCAGTCCAGATTCTCATTCCTGGAATTTCAAGAAAAATGTGGATCCCAGAGCCAGGCTGTACACAAGGCCTTGACTTTTGTGCAATTTATCTGCCCATTGACAGAGCCTCTACCAACCACTGAGGTTTTGGCTTTGGATGATAGTAGCTAAGGACCTATAATATAGGCCAGGGGTGCCCAACCAGTGGCCCGGGGGCTACATGTGGCCTGCAGAGCCCTCCGATTCGGCCCACGACCTCCTGCTCTGAGATGGCTGGTTGAGCCATAGACCTCTATTACCTATGGTTTGGTGCGCCTTCAGAAAGTGCACCACACCTGCAGGATATAATAAAAGTCTATGGCAAAGTACAGCTAACCCGCAGGAAAGACACAAGTGCACTGCTCTGCTTCTACAGAGTCGGTAAACCACAGCGCATCAGTGTGAAAGCAGCCTTAGGCCCCTTTCACATGATTGGTCCGACCCAAATCAGACCCTCTATTCACCTCTATGGAGCATCAAACGTAAACAGACTTGTGTCCGTTTACACCCCTCTACCTTTAATCCAATCCGCTTAAAAAAAAAAAAAAAAACAGAAGGGGCGGATCGGAGGGCTCAGCGTCCAGTGGGCTGTGTCCGTTCTGCATATGCAGAGCGTAGCCGGCGACCGGTTAACAAGCCGCTTAAGTGGCACTTGCTCTTCAAAAGGTTGGGCACCCCTGATTTAGACCATGTCTAATATTCAGGTACATCCCTGGTCCCACTTGAATAAAGAAAAAAAAAAGTACAGAAAGAAATCTAGTGGCTGCAATTGCCGACTTCCTCCAGAACATTCTAATTGCCCGACTGCTTCTAGCTGCAATGCTTTCTCTCACTGAGACATAAACAAAAACAAAAAAGTTGGGTCAAAATTTTGAATCTTCCTAATACCAGAATTGTGAAAGTACTGGAGCCTCCCTGTTACACTGTGTGACCTCCAAAATGGAACAAAGATGATAGGAGATTGCCATTAAAAAGAGTATCTGGATGCGTGACTAGACTTATTGTGGTCTTTGAGGTCAGAGGCTAGAGCACACCGATTATGGATTACTAAAGGGGTCCACTATTTTTCTGATGTTTTCATTTTAATTTCTTTGCACTTGGACACTCCCCCCCCCCCCCCCCCCCCCCCCCGTTTCGTTTTTTGCACATTTTGGAGAACTATAAAATGTTTTGCTCATCTTCATCATATAGTTTTTTTGCACTGAATCAATGGGACTTTTCTCTAATAATTATTTTAATTGTGCTTGCACTTTATTTATTATGTACTTTATGAATTATCTTTGTGATTTTGAGGAGATTGCACTTTAAGTTATATTAGTATACAGTAAATTAATAAACCACAAAGTTCTGGCACTTTGTCAGCATTGTTTGTAACACATCGTGGACCAAATGGGGATCACTTTAAGAAGTCCTGAACTGCAAATTACATCACTATAAGATATAATATACACTAAAAAAATATGAAAATAAAAACAGCACTTTGAAGAACATGGATATGCCTGAATTATATCAAGAATGCATATTATACAAACAAGCTGCAGAGCCCAAATACCTTTCAACGATGTTGAGGCAAGAGACACCATCTTGACCACCCACAGCATAAAGATATCCCCCTAGAACCGCAACACCAACACTTGTCCTGCAAGTGCTGGTTGGAGCCACATCACTGCTCCACTGGTTTGTCTTTGGGTCATATCTGTAAAAGATGAACAGGTGGCCATTGTAAGTCTTAATACAGCAGAAGTATAGAAGCAACTGCATGAGCAAATCCCCTGACTTAATTTAATCCACCAATAAATTACAAAGCAAAAACGCAAAACAAATAAAGCCCCCCTACTTTCCATTGACGCATACCGTATACCGTAATATTCAAGAACTGTAGTTTCAGCTGTCATTCACTATAATTAATGCTTTAATATCCCCATTACACATGGAAGGAAACCAGTATAAAGTCCACATTTAGGCTGCCACTGCAAATCTTTAGTTACCAGGCTGTAATTGCCTCAAATTCATTCTTCAAGTCAAAGTTTTGAGGGCAGAATATCTGCTTGCCAACCAAGTGTCAGTCAGTTGATAGATTTCACAAGTTACCTTTTAGCGCATTAATAGAAGCAAAAAAAAAGTTGTCCTTGTGATAAAAATGGAAACTATCCCAGATTTTTCACAAACATTTTGTGAGTAAAGGCCCAACAATTAACAAAATATTACCACAGATACTATATGGCCTAAATTATGACACCCCTCCAAATTATTGTTTTCAGGCGTGTTCAATAAAGAGCCATGTTAATGCTACAGCATACCAATTAAAAAAATAAATTGTTCATTTCCAGCCTCATAGCAACAGTTTAGAGAAGATCCTTTTCTGTTCCAGCAAGGCTGTGCTTCTGTGTACAAAGCCAGTTCTATAAACACATGGTTTGATAAATTTGCTGTGGAGGAAAGTGGATCTGTGAGGTCAGGTTTATTAGCAGGTGACGTGTCACAGGAGTTAAGCTGGTTAGCTGAAACACAAGCAGAATGTCCTGAAAAAAGATTGAAAGCCCCACCTGGCCGAATGAGGCAGTCTATCTAAAAGGATGGATTGAACTTCTTAGACAGGTTTGAATTAATGTAGTAGAAGCAGGGTAAGGCCAGGTTACAGAAAGTCCTGAATAGGAAAAAGCAGGACGCTCAATGGGCATGGGCTGGACTGGCATGGTCAGGCATAGCTACTACTTGGATTGCATCGCCAGGTGTAGCGACTGTCTGCATCGCATAGCCAGGTGTAGTGACTGTGGAACTTGAGGACAATAAGCCAGGCGGTGCGGTGCGTTCCAGTTCCTGGTCTTGGCATGTCAGCTTGCAAATTTCCTCAGAAAATAAGCGAGCCTGTGTAGAGTCCATCTTTGCAGATTTTTATCCTTTTTGTTAAATGTGATAATGTCACGTCTACCCAATCAACCCAAACGCAGGTGTTCAAAGCTGGCTACTGTGTTGTTCACCTATAGCAGCCCCCTTTCCCATTAAGCAGGCCTACCGGTACTCGGTCCCCCCAGGACATCTACACAATGCTATAGTGCCTGCCCACCATGCCAGAGCAGGTGTGAACCAAGCAAAGCAAATAGATACTTGCGGTTAGCAGACAAATAATGTGGTTCTATGACAGTCCAGGCAAAAGGCAGGCTGAGTTCAAGGAATAGTCCAATAATCCAGCCCCAAGTCATACACAGGGAAATCCAAACTAGCAAAGCAGGGCAGACAGACAGGGAGCTTGATCGGGAACAACACACGTATCACTCTCTATCACAAGCACCCAAATGAGGTTTGAGACGGCTTATAACAGGCTTGGTTTCCATCTATAGACTGATCACATTAATCAGCCTGCAGGTGGACAGACAGACAAGGAGAAAGCTATAGCCAAACCCTGGATGCT
This sequence comes from Rana temporaria, assembly GCF_905171775.1. Taxonomy (NCBI): domain Eukaryota; kingdom Metazoa; phylum Chordata; class Amphibia; order Anura; family Ranidae; genus Rana; species Rana temporaria. The sequence continues at coordinate 148,244,123 of NC_053495.1, forward strand.
GGGAGGGGCGTGGTCTGCCAGCGCCGGAGATGGCTGCCTAGACTGAGAGCTCGTCAGCCCGAGGGGAAAAGAGAAGCTACACAGGCCCTACCAGCTTCACCATCGAGTGCCATCCTCACTCAGCATCGACCGGAGGACACGGGGAACAATGTCCAGAAAGCGGATGACAGATCCGCAGCCCAAGAAGCTGACGGCGTTCTTCTCCACGCCACAGCACAAGGTCAGTCAGACCAAACATGGCGGCGGCGCGGCGGCTCCAGCGGCCTACACAGATCTCCCTGACGAGATCCAGGAGACAAATGTCACCCACAGCCCTCCGCTGTCCCCTACTACCAGAGCGGGCGATAATCCCCTCACAGGAAGCCCGGCCAAAGCCCGAATGCGGCTGGAAAGCCAGCCGGCGGCCTCATCACTAATCGAGCCCCAGGCTTTTAGTCCCCTAAAATCCAACCAGGCCTTACAGTCATCCATGGCGTCTTTCCCCACCTCAGGCCAGCCAGTCATGGACACGACTCTAAAAGACATGCTGCTCTCACTACAGGGATCCTTAATGTCTGATCTGTCCTCCTTATTCACTAAAATGTCGGCTGACATGCATGCAATGGATGATAGAGTTACCCACCTGGAAGATAGCATGGAGGAATGCACCTCAACTGTAAATGACCTCATAGACTCCATGCATGAAGTGAAAGACGAACAGTCCTGGATGAGACGCAAAATCGCAGATTTGGAGGACAGATCCAGACGAAACAACGTAAAACTGAGAGGAATCCCTGAATCGATCCTTCCGATCGATCTACCTAGATACGCCAAAGAATTAATGCATGCAATCCTCCCAGATGCGGCACCTAGAGATCTAATTGTGGACCGCATCCACAGAATCGCAAAGCCATCGCACCTTGCTGCCTCTGTGCCCAGAGATGTGCTCATGAGAGTTCATTTTTTCCACGTAAAGGAAAGACTCCTCATAACAGCAAGACTTAACCCACAGCTCCCTGGGCCATATGAAGGCGTCTCCCTATACGCTGATTTATCCAAATTCACTCTGCAACTGAGGAGGCAACTCAATCCTGTTACCAAAGGGTTACATAACCACAAGATTCAATTCAAATGGCGATACCCAGCCACACTGCTGATCAACAAAAATGGAGCTACTCATGTGATTCACAGCCTGGAAAAGGGGCTTCAACTGCTCCATACTTGGGGAATACTTCCTGATCCGCCACACCCTCCGGAGGCTCCCCTGGCCCAAAGGGGACCGCGCCAACCACGGCACTCTCCTGCTACGCAGGCTACCTAATAAGCCGTTTGGATTTTTGAGATCATTGGGCCTCTATATCTACCATGTTATTGCCCCTCGGCTACCAGCCTTTCCTCCATTTGTTTTGCTCACTGTTTTTGCTTAAGTGTTACTGCTTCACTCTGATTTGACTTAGATCCCCTCATAGTGGCTTAGCTGGGTGTTTCTGCCCTCTATCCCACCGTTTGACTCTGTTGGTGGACGTCCCACCTGATTCAGTTACTGTTCAGAATCCGATTGACCTAGACCTTACACCGTTTCCTCAGAATAACTTTGCCTTTTTACAGATACAACCTACCAGCGTCGACTTCCCACAAGCGCCCGGCCACCTCTGGACTCGCTGGGTGTCATCCACTGCCAAGTTCCGAGATACAGCTATCCGAAGCCCACATCTAACCGTAAGTGACTAGTCCAGCTCCTGGACACACACACCTCATAATGCCACTCAACATACTGTCCATTAATGCCAACGGGCTTAACCACCCGGCCAAGAGACACTCCTTATGGAAGACGGCCCTGGACCTACAGTGTGATATTGTGTGTGTTCAGGAAACTCACTTCATATCCACAGCGGCTCCGGTCTGCAATCATAGACACTTTAACCAGGTTTTCTCCGCACCGTTTACCTCCAAGAAGAGAGGTGTGCTGATTGCAATCAAGGACTCGATTGCATTCCAACTGAAACAGTCAATCATTGACCCGGAGGGTCGCTTTATAATCCTTGTTTGTACCATTAACAATGTTGTGTTCACCTTAGTTAATGTATACGCTCCGAATGCCAAGCAGATGAGATTCTTGCGAAAATTGATGGCCATAATTTCTCCCATAAGGCAAGGTCGACTACTACTTTGTGGTGACTTAAATATTGTACCGGAGATCCATATAGACTCCACCTCTGCGGCCAAACGCAGAGAGTCCCCTCTGAAGGCATTCATGAGCAAACATGATCTTTTTGATGTATGGCGGTGCGTGCATGGGGCGGAGAGGGATTACTCCTATTTCTCTCCCTTCCATGGTACGTACACGCGCATTGACCTATTTTTGATAGACAAGTGGTTACTGCAGGAGGTTAGTGCAGCGGACATCCATACCATATCCTGGTCCGACCACGCCCCCATCACGCTCTCTTTGGCAGATCTGCCGAGACGAACGCAAACATCTCTCTGGAGAGCGAACAACTTTCTATTGCAACACCCCTCCTACTCTCCAGGAATCACAGATGAATTGCGGGAATACTTTAACGACAATGTCGGCTCTGTGTCGGATCAGGGTGTGGTGTGGAATGCACACAAAGCATTTATCAGGGGAGTGTTGATAAAGACAAGCTCCCAGTATAAGAAAAAACGACTGCAACGGATAGACTCCCTTACCTCCCAGATAGATGACCTAGAGACGCGAAACAAATCTCATACTCTACCATCACAATCGGCGCAAATATTATCCCTGAGGCAGGAACTAAGACTTCTTCTTCTGCACTCCTTTGAGAGCATGCAGAGAAAGCTGAAGGCCGTCTCGTACTCCACGTCCAATAAAGCGGGCAAGGCTCTTGCCCGGAGAATCAAAGGCCGCAGAATAAAAAGTAAAATAGACCATTTATTCCATCCTCACACAAAAGCAGAACTTAGAGACCCCCAAAAGATAGCGGACGCTTTCAGCGACTACTACAGTGACCTTTATAATTTAAACCGCGATTCTAACACACACCAACCTACTTCCGACGATATCAAAAGATTTCTTGACCATGTAGCTCTACCTGAACTGACGATAGAACAACTGTCCCGCTTAAATGATCCCTTCACTACCCAGGAGGTACTAGCCACGATAGCATCACTCCCAAAGGGGAAATCACCGGGCCCAGATGGCCTCTCAGGGGAATACTACAAAAAATATGGCGATATACTAGCCCCCCATCTGACTTCCCTTTTCAATACTGCAGCCTCCTCCTCTAAATTCCCGAAAGAGTCCTTACAAGCAGTAATAGTCACTTTGCCCAAACCAGGGAAAGACCCCATACACCCGCAAAACTTCCGCCCCATCTCGCTTTTAAACCTTGACTTAAAGATTTATGCTAAGACACTAGCCACAAGACTGATTGACATAATGCCCACGTTAATTCACAGGGACCAATCCGGATTTACAACGGGTAGGCAAACTTCGGACGCCACCAGACGACTTGTTGACATACTTCACTATGCCGAGTCCACCGGAACGCCTTCTCTGCTCCTATCTCTGGACGCAGAGAAGGCGTTCGACCGGATACACTGGGGCTACCTTCAACAAGTCCTCGAAAAATTCGGATTTAAAGGCCAGATCCTGAATGCCCTCTTAGCTCTGTACACCACACCCTCAGCCAGGGTATTCTCAGAGGGCATGCTTTCCAGGCCGTTTGACATATCTAACGGTACGAGACAAGGGTGCCCCCTTTCCCCGTTGATTTTCAACCTACTAATCGAACCCCTGGCAGAGCACATACGATTGAATCCTAAAATAACTGGCTTCAGGATCGGCCCACATCACCACAAAATAAGTCTTTTTGCGGATGATGTTATCCTCATGTTGTCCAATCCCACGTCCTCCCTAGTAGAGACCCACAACACTCTGCAATGGTTTAGTAAAGTCTCTTACTATAAAGTGAATACCACTAAATCTTACGTATTGGACTTGGGTTTGGATGCCACCACAAAAAACCTACTACAAATTAACTGTCCCTTTGCATGGGCCGACAGTGACGTATCATACCTGGGGATCAAACTCACAAGAAAATCGAAAAATCTCTTTACAACCAACTTCAAGCCCTTCCTTGCCTAACTCCAAATCGACGTACAGACCCTTGCCAAACACGAACTGTCCTGGTCAGGAAGGTTAGCAGCTTTTAAAATGATATACCTGCCCCAGGTACTTTACTTATTTCGGGCTCTGCCTATACCCATTCCCAAATCTTATTTTAGATCCCTCCAAACACTACTAAACAGGCTATTGTGGCAGGGGAAAAAACCCCGTTGCGCACAACACATGCTGACCAAACATAAACTAGCGGGTGGGGCCGGATCTATAGACTTCGAAGACTATTATTGGGCATCAGTTATGACTCAACTTCGGGACTGGTTTCAGGCGCCTCCAGGTGCCCCCTGGAGCCGTCTGGAATCAGCTTTACTCCAACACCACGACCTAAAAAGTTGGGTACTGGGCATCCCACTAGGAATCCCCATCTCCAGCTCACTCCCACCAACTATGAAAACAGCCGCCATGGCATGGCGTAAACTTACAACCATGGGCAACACTTCTGAACATACCTTCTCCCCACCTCTCCCAATTGACATTTTACAACACTTCACGACAGACCTCTCCCTCACGAACTGGAAGTCTCAGGGAATAGCTCTCCTTGGAGATATCCTCCAAGACAGGTCACTGTTACCGTTTGCTCACTTGCAAGAGAAATTTGGCCTCCGCTGTACTGAACTCTTCAACTACCTTAGAGTAAAACATTGCCTTGATCATATCGACAATACAAGTTACACCATACCTCTTGGGGTATGGACGTTCCTAATAGCAAAAAAAACACACACTAAGGGAATATCTTTTTTTTACAACCATTCCCAACAAAAATGCATATTTTCCAAATCAAAACCACATCTCCACTGGGACGCGGATTTGGGTTGCACCTTCTCCGAGTCGCAGTGGCAGACAGCCTTAAGCTCCATATACAAGTCCACCAAGAACTCTGCCTTCTGGGAACTAGCACAAAAAATATCCCTACGGTGGTATCTAACCCCCACGAGGGTAGCGAAATTTAGCCCCTCCACGTCTGAAAACTGCTGGAGATGCGACTCCGGTAGAGGAGACATCCTCCACATCCTCTGGTCATGTCCTCTTATACAACCGTACTGGACAGAGATATTCCGTATTGTTACGGATATCGCTCAGACACAGATAGACCCAAACCCTGCTCTGGCACTGTTGAATTTGACAATTGACGTAGTACCCCCCAAATACTGGGTGGTACTGACCAACGTTCTTCTTGTAGCAAGACTGGCAATCACTAGACTATGGAAAACCACTCAAGTACCATCCATGGAACGTACCATAGACCAGATCAATATACATTACAACTACGAACTGATGTTGGCCTCCAGCGAGGGCCGCCTCCAAAAGATGCAACACAAGTGGGAACCCTGGTCACAATGGACTAGGTCAGAGGATTATCTGTGAATAGGCTATACGGCGCAGTATACCAAAATATCCTCGCCTGTACTATAGGCGGTGATCTGATGTTTGTAATAAGCATACTTACTCCTGAAAAGTAATACCTGTTTTCTTTTGTATCTGAGACGACGTAAATATTTGTTTGCCACATATGCATACTTGATCGGAATACTGACAATGTATACTTACCTTCCTTTTTTTTTTGTTCATTTTGTGCAAAACTTTCAATAAAAACTATTGATTAAAAAAAAACCCTGGATGCTGGAATAAAGAACAGGAGCACCAAGTGATCCTGACAGCATGTTACGGTTTTACCATATATTCATGCATGTCCTCACTTTCCAAAGTGCCATAGAGGATATTAATGCTATAATAATAAACAATAATTTACTTGGAGGAAAACACCTTAAGGGAGTCATTCACAAGAGAATAAAACAAACAAAAAAAAAAGTACAGAATATGCCCTTATCTCTCACCTTTCAACACTGTTGAGGTATGAAGATCCATCATGACCACCTACAGCATAAAGAAGGTCATCCAGAACACTGACACCGACCCCACATCGCCGTTTACTCATGGAAGCCACCATTCTCCACTCATTGGTCTGAGGATCATAGCGTTCAACACTGGAAATGGCATCTCCGCTGCACCAACCTCCCACTGGAAGTAAAACAATTATTTGTCTTTTTGTAGTCAGTTGCTGAAAGCAAAACACTAATATATTATATATATTTTCTCTTTCTCATAAACCAACTTGTTCCAGCATGGTTAATATACGCTCCCTGTATGGAATTAGGGTTGCATTATACCCACTACCGCACTGTCAGTCATGAAGCATTAGAGACCAATATCAATCCAGAAAAACTGGTGCCTCGTTTCTTCAGCAATTCATACATTACATTTGGTTTAGATATGTGCATGCAGATTTGTCCACGACAGAGAATAATGCAGTTGATGAATCCAAGCAATAAGGATTTATGAACTGGACAGATATATTTGCATATTTAGGCAAACTGGAAATTAAAAAAAAAAAAAAAAAATGAAAAATTGGTTTCACAGAACCTGCCAAAACTTTAAAGACAATTCAATTATTTTTGCAAAACTATATATAAATCGCTTAAAAGCTACCGATACGATTTGAATCAGCTGCAATGCACTTAACCACTTCCATACAGGGCTGTTATACACACATCCATACCAGGCCTATTCTGGCGCAATCGCCGCTATGATCATTCTTACGTTGTGCAGATTTGCCGGCAGAAGAGAAGGATATCTGAATGATGCCTCTAGCTGCAGGCATCATTCAGATATCCCCCCCCCAAAGCCCAGGACATCATATGACGTCCACCCGGATCGGTAGAGGTCCTTTGTGGACGTCATTTTACAATGGGCTGGTGTGGATGTGGTTAAAGCAAACTTTTACTACCAGTACACAAATGAAAAAAACTAAGCATTGAGGAGCATTTGTGATTTTAACCACTTAAGACCCGGACCATTATGCAGGTTAAAGGACCTGGCCCCTTTTTGTGATTCAGCACTGCGTCGCTTTAACTGACAATTGCGCGGTCGTGCGATGTGGCTCCCAAACAAAATTGGCGTCCTTTCTTTCCCACAAATAGAGCTTTCTTTTGGTGGTATGTGATCACCTCTGCGGTTTTTATTTTTTGCGCTACAAACAAAAATAGAGCAATAATTTTGAAAAAAATTCTATTGTTTTTACATTTTGCTATAATAAAAAAAAAAAAGATATAAAAAATACTTTTCTTCAGTTTAGGCTGATACGTATTCTTCTACCTATTTTTGGTAAAAAAAAAAATCAAAATCGCATTAAGCGTTTATCGATTTGTAAACGCTATACATTTTGCGCAAACCAAATTGGGGATAGTTTTATGGCATTTTTATTAATATTTTTTTTTTTACTACTAATGGCGGCGATGAGCGATTTTTTTCATGACTGCGACATTATGGCGGACAATTTTGATACATTTTTAGGACCATCGTCATTTTCACAGCGAAAAGTGCTATAAAAATGCACTGATTACTGTGAAAATGACAATTGCAGTTGAAGAGTTAACCACTAGGGGGCGCTGAAGGGGTCAAGTGTGACCTCATATGCGTTTTTAACTGTAGGGGGGCGGGGCTGGACATGTGACGTCAGTGATCGTCTTTCCCCATATCAGGGAACAGACGATCACTGACGTTGCCACAATGAAGAACAGGGAAGGTGTGTTTACACCTCTCCCCGTTCTTCAGCTTCCCGTTCTTCAAAGTGGCGCCGTCATCGATCGCCTTTCCCTATATCGGGGAACAGACAGACAATCAATGACGTCACACGTCCAGCCCCGCCCCCCTACAGTTAGAAACACATATGAGGTCACACTTAACTCCCAAACTGCAATTGACATTTTCACAGTAAACAATGCATTTTTATAGCACTTTTTGCTGTGAAAATGACAATGGTCCCAAAAATGTGTCAAAATTGTCCGATGTGTCCTCCATAATGTCGCAGTGACGAAAAAAATCGCCGCCATTAGTAGTAAAAAAAAAAAAAATTAATAAAACTATCACTTAATTTTGTAAACACTATACATTTTGCGCAAACCAAATCGATAAAAAAAAAATCGCAATAAGCGTTTATCAAAAATTGGTAGAATACATATCGTCCTAAACTAAGGAAAAAAAAAACTATATATATATATATATATATATATATATATATATATATATATATATATATATATATATATATATATATATATATATATATATATATATATATATATATATATATATATATATATATATATATATAATTATTTTTTTTGGGGGGGGGAGGGGGGATATTATAGCAAAATGTAAAAAATATTGCATTTTTTTTTTCAAAATTGTCGCTCTGTTTTTGTTTATAGCACAAAAAAATAATAATCACCTGAGGCTAGTCACTCCACTGGGTATATACATACACATTATATATGTATATTTTTTTATTATTATAATTTTTTTTTAAACCCTTTTAACAATGCCAGTTCTAAAAGTCAACCGACAAAGTGTCAGTACTGTAGCCCTGACCCAACACATAATGGACATCTGAATTTGGCAATTATTGTTTTAAGTGCAAACTGCAGTGTTCACTTTATATATAACTAAAAAAAACATTTTTTTTTTTTTAGTTAAGAATTCCACCAGAACAGAGAAAATGCAGTCATCAGATGTTCACTTATGGAAGATTTAGAGAAAACGTTTACTGACACATTTACTGAAATAGCTCTTCTGAGCCTCTGGGCAGTTTGCCTGCATATTTCAATGTACAGGATCACCTTTGCATATGAGGGATTCCACTTGGCCATATGTGCATGAATGGAAATGTCTGCTGTACAAAACATAACTTTTAACACGCATAAACCCATTGACTTGCTTATATTTAGCATTTTTGTAGTATGAAAGCAAGCAGCAAAATAAATAAATGAGACGACTAGTTACACCACACAACCTTATATCACAAACTGCTTTAAATCAATCTTGACAATATAAAATGTACCTGCAAACAGGACTTCTCCACAACGAATGGGTTTTCGCGGCCTTGTCCTGGGCCCTTGCATTAGAGGACGTTCCTGAGGTAGAAGAAGATAGTTCTTGGCTTCATCTACCAAGTCCCTTTGATTAAAAAAAAAATGCAAGTAAAATCAGTATATTTAAATAGCAGTAATGGCTGTACAAATCTTTCAGCATATGCAACACAGGGAAACTTATGTGTGGTCAACCTAACAAGTAACCTACAGATGACTCTTTTTTTGGATTATCCAATGGGCTGAACGAAATAAAAAACAAAAAAACCCGACTTCTCCATCCACACAAGTGAACACAGTGACCAGCAGCTGCAGCCACTGATCGAGACAAAAATGTATGGCATTTGACAGAAGTAGATACAATAATCGACGTTTGTCGAACAGACAGACGCACATGGATCAAAATTAGTTCAGGCCCTGCTGAACCATCCGAATTTCAATCCATCTATGGCCAGCTTTAGAGGGGCATCTTCTTTCCTCAAAAAAGGGGCATCTGCATTTCAACTGGAGACCCCACCATCAACTCCCCCAAAGTCCTGTCTCAAAGTCTGTCAGCAAATCCACGGCCAGTGAATTAGATATGACAAGAATTTGCCAGCAATGAATGTAGGAATTCACCATGTCACCTTAAGGAACCCTGTGTGGCTCCGAAATGTTGGCTTATTTGATTAAAGCGGTGGTTCCCCCTTAAAAACAACTTTTTTTTATTCCACTGCCCCCACACATTCCATCACGATTAAGGCACATATTTTTTTTTTCCTGCTGTACATACCTTACTACAGCATATTCACCCGTGCATCCGGGTTGCAAGTCCCGCGGGAGTGGGCGTTCCTCACATGCTGTTGATTGACGTTTTGCCCAAAAACGAGCTCTCCCCCCGTCGCGTAAGCCGCGCCACGATTGGCGAAAGGAGCCGAACGGCGATGCGCATGCGCAGTATAGCGCCGACTCGCCGTTCGGCTCCTTTCGCCAACCGTGACGCGGCTTACGCGACGGGGGGAGAGCTCGTTTTTGGGCAAAACGTCAATCAACAGCATGTGAGGAACGCCCACTCCCGCGGGACTCGCAACCCGGATGCACGGGTGAATATGCTGTAGTAAGGCATGTACAGCAGGAAAAAAAAAATATGTGCCTTAATCGTGATGGAATGTGGGGGGGCAGTGGAATAAAAAAAAGTTGTTTTTAAGGGGGAACCACCGCTTTAATATGGCATTGTGCCAATAAATGATTGCATAGGTTTGTAAGGGAGTGCTGGTGACGTCTCATCGTTTTACTGAGATTATGGCGCCATCCGCTACAGGCACCAAGATCACTGAACATTGAAAGAAGTGCGTTCCTCATACTGGCGTTAAAGAAGGGTCTAAAGCAGAGGTCTACCAACTCTATTTAATATCAACAAAATCAAAAATTGATGTGTGACAGACCTGCATTCTTCATCGCTCTTAATGAGTGGATCAGATCCCACTGTTCCTACCAGAAATTTGGGACTGAGCAGAGGCAATCTGACGTGTTGTAGAACCTAAAAATAATAAAAAATAAAAAAGGTGATACAAAAGTTCATTCTTTAGACATAATAAACAAAAGCAAAGTAACCTGTATAATGTATAAATGTAATGAAGAGCAGTGAATGATTTGGAATTCAGTTTGCCAAATTTATCACCTGTATTTTCAGGTCGAATATACACAGTAGATTCCTATTCGTACTTAAAAGCGGACCTTCACCCATTTCACCCATGGCTATTTTGTATCCCCTGACCCTCTGCTACACGACTACCGGGTTTTTTTTTTTTTTTTTTTTTTAAAGTTCCCCCCCCCCCCCCGCCCAGTAGTGTTATTTTTAATGTCAAATTACAATTTAGTTTTAGTCTTTTGACTAAAATGCCATTTCAGTTTTAGTTGCATTTTAGTAGACTAAAATCTAATGGGTTCAATTAAATTGTAATGTCATTATATACACCTGGAGTAAAAATCTAACATATTATTTATGGTATTAAGGTTTGAACATGCACTAGAGACACATATTTAGCCGTAGTGATATAAAACGTTTTTATAAATAAAACCAAGTTTTAAAAACAAACAATAATATTGCTTTTTGACAAACAGAAGTGCAACTTTAAGGCTCCATGTACACTGAAGCCGATAAACTGCGGTTTATTGGCGTTTTGGGCTTTTTTTTAAAAGCCCATAAACTGAACTCTATGTTAGCCTATGTGCCCATGCACACATGGGCGTTTTTTAGTGTTAATGAGCTTAGGAGTTTATTGGCTTTTTTTCTGAACGCACGAAATTTGCCTTAAAACTGCTGTTTTTCAGTGGGGAAAAACGTAAAAAAAAAAAAAAAAACCGCCAGCATTTTTTAGTATTTCTTTTATCCATTGAAAAAGCGCTAAAACACGTTGAAAGGCTCCCTGCAAAGCTTTTTTTTAGCTTCAGTGTGCATGGAGCCTTAAAAACACACCTCTATTGGCTGTAATGCCACTACACATATTCAGTGAAAGTAGTGCAGCGCAAAATTACATAATACTATAGTATAAAATAGAAAGAATGTCCATAATGTGCTCTGGTGCAATATAAAATAGTCCAACAGTAAAGGTAGGTGCAAAAAACACACAATCCAGGAGTGATGTTCAGGAAAGAAGAAACCTCCACCATATGGAAAGGATGGCCTCTCACCTTAATACCCAGACCAACAAAGGGTCAATCAGCATGAATATAGCACAGCAAGCTTCCTGTTCTCAGGGATGTCAGCAGTATGTAGAGACAAGATCTCACAACAGCAGCCAGATAAACGAATAAGATGGAGCATTCAGGGCATGTAAAAAAGGAAGAGGAAAAATCGAGTGCTCTCTGAAGCCAAACGATCGTTTATTATAATAAGACAAAAAACAACTCACATGTAAAAGCACTCTCAACTGAGTGCTGAAGTAAAGGCATAAAACACAGTGTATCCGATCGTGATACACAAGAAAGCAATCATGGGTGACGTTGTGCGTAGCCTCTCCCCATCGTACGCGTTACATCTCGGTGGATGGGACTTCTTCAGCGTGGGGTGAAAACACTGTTTTATGCCTTTACTTCAGCACTCAGTTGAGAGTGCTTTTACATGCGAGTTGTTTTTTGTCTTATTATAATAAACGATCGTTTGGCTTCAGAGAGCACTCGATTTTCCTCTTCCTTTTTTACATGCCCTGAATGCTCCATCTTATTCGTTTATCTGGCTGCTGTTGTGAGATCTTGTCTCTACATACTGCTGACATCCCTGAGAACAGGAAGCTTGCTGTGCTATATTCATGCTGATTGACCCTTTGTTGGTCTGGGTATTAAGGTGAGAGGCCATCCTTTCCATATGGTGGAGGTTTCTTCTTTCCTGAACATCACTCCTGGGATTGTGTGTTTTTTGCACCTACCTTTACTGTTGGACTATTTATATTGCACCAGAGCACATTATGGACTTTCTTTCTATTTTATACTATAGTATTATGTAATTTTGCGCTGCACTACTTTCACTGTATATTTTATTGAGGTGTTTTTTGAATTTATCTTTAGTGCTGGCCTGCATATATTTGTTGTATATTTATTTAGTTGTGTGTTGTTTTCCAGCGCTGAATAGTTTTCTATTTACTTTTCACTACACATATTACCTGAATATATTACCCAACATTAAAATATAAAAAAAAAAAAAGTTGTCTTTGTTTTTTTTTTTTGTTTCAGCAGCTTAGTAGATGCCATCTACTTATTCTTATGTGGTAGTGCAGTGTTCATTTTAAAAGTCAAATTTCGATTTCGTTTTAATCATAGTCTTTTGACAAAAACTCTATTTTAGTTTTAGTCAGATTTTAGTCATCTGAATTGGTTTAGTCTACTAAAATTGTGTTAAATTTAGTCCACAAAAATATTTTCGTCTAAGAAATTAACGCGACACCCAAGTGAATGACGTCAGTGTCCCCCGGCACTGGGAGTCTCTTACATCACCCCATTCAATAAACGGAGAAGAGGGGATGAGCCTAGTGGCACATCATCGGTAGGCTGTGCCAGAACCTGGAAAAGCCGCCGCAGGCTTCCAATAATGTCACAAATGAACATGGTGGTGTGGGACCCAGTGGTGGTTGCTGAGAAGGGGATTTCAGCAAGACGACACTGGATCATCTGTGTGGGTGAAAATTAAATATATATATATATATATATATATATATATATATATATATATAAAAGGGGTGCTGAATTTAATCGCTGCATCGCGATTCGGGGGTCCCCGATGCGGCATCGATGCATGCAACCTCAATAATCGATGTCCGTGACGTCATCGACATGCCCCCGCCCCTCCCGGCAGATCGCTCCGAGCAGGTCTTTTAAAATACCCGTTAAGTGGCCACTGCTGTATGTGCTTTTTTTTAAATATATGCAGATTCATACCTCATATCTCCGTGTATATACAACTGTACATGCTGTTCATGTGACTGCATGGTCCGGCCCGCCTCTCTCCTCTCACATCCCTCGTCTCAAGTCTCTTCTGACGTCAGCCCCGCCCGCCTCTCGTGATCTGATACTTTAGCTACAGACGGTGGGCGGGGCTGAGAACGGACATCAGGAGAGATGTGAGACATGAGAGGAGAGAGGCAGGCCGGACCATGTAGTCACATGAGGGGCATATACAGTTATACACACACGGAGCTATGAGGTATGAATCTGCATATATTTTAAAAAGCACATACAGCAGTGGCCACTTAATGGATTATAATGGCATTTATTACCACAGGTATTTTATCAGCCGTGTGCGACTCCTATACGTGCTCTGTCTGTGCCGGCATTTCTCTGGCTCTTTGCACATTCCACTGTGTTAACTCCTACTGTGCTGGAATGTGCAAAGCCCAGAGAAATGTCAGCACAGACAGAACAGTGAAACTCACAGGACTGTTTGTCAGTAGTGGATTCTAATCCCTCCTGACCTCCCAGCAGCTGTGTGTGAATTTCTGTACCCTGTAGTGCACCGGATTAGTGAACTTTTTAAAGGGGAGTTCCACCCTATTTTTAGTTTACTAAAAATCAGCAGCTACAAAAAGTGTAGCTGCCGACTTTTATTAAACCGACACTCGCCTGTCCCACGGTCCATCGATGCGGCCGCCTGGAGCTCCACTCATCTCCGCTGTCAAATCTACTGTGGGCACCCGGCCAGGACGGCTTACGGCTTCATGGCCGAGTGCGCACTGCGTTCTGCCATTGGCCAGCCAATCTTCTGGGACTTGTGTTGTGTCCCAGAAGATCGCTGGCATGGAGGGGCCGCCTAGGGCAAGAGGAGTCGCCTCCTAGGTGGCCAGGACAGGAAGGAGAAAGTGAGACAGGAAGTCCAACTAAAAAGAGGTTACACCCCCCCCCCCCTCTAAAAAAGGACAGGCCAAATGTGGCATGTCAGGGGGCAAGGAGTGGAACTTCCGCTTTAAGGGAGTGAGGTTATTTTTAATTCAAAGCAGTTCCAGTAAATGTTTTGTTTATTAAAAGTCAGCAGCTACAAAAAAAGTGTATCTTCTGACTTAATAAAAAGACAGACACTCATCTGTCCCACAATCCAGCGACTTGGCCATCCGAACACTCCATGCTCTCCCCTGCCTGTCCACGGCGCTGGCAATACTACTGTGGGCATCCGGCTGTGACAGCTTGCAGCTTCACAGCTGGGTGCGCATGATTCACTGAGCTGTCCTGCATAGCCGGGCAATCTTCTGGGACCTGTGATGTGTCCCAGAAGATTGCTTGGAGGAAGGGCTGCCTAGGTGGCCCAAGCGGAAGAGCGTCAGCAATCATGATGCATTGCAGAATCGAATTAAATATATATATATTTTTTTTTTTCCGAAAGTCCTCTTAGCATTTATCTAGTAAAATCGTTAATTATTTCCGCACTTGGCAGAAAAGAAAGGCAACATGCTTGCTCCAGTATTTAAGCAAATTTTTAATATCCTTTTTTTCCTTATTTTGACATTTGTTTCTAAAAAAAATATAGAAAACATGTCTTGTACACATGAGGTATTGATCACTAGTGTTTTTTCTGTTTGGAATTGCAGAAGTGTAAAGTGAACGGTGTTATCAGCAATAAAAAAAAAAACTCTCAGTAAAATTTCCTCTGTGGGAGTTGAAGGTAAGAACCAGAAGAAAGCAAAATGTTTATTCAATCTCAGAATATTTTAACTTTTGATTGATAAAAAGTCACTTGTGTGAGCTACTACATTTTCCTAAAATTATATATTTTTTTTTAAAAGCAAAGATTTCAGTAGTTTCATCAGGACGCAAAATCTTTCCATACAAAGCATACCTGTGGTAACTGCGGCCTTCGTTCTTGGATGCTGTATTTTACCCATGCCATGACTGCATTAAATACTTGTTCTTCACTGCGCACATTCAGCTCATCACTGGAAATGATATCAATCAGCTGATTGGCTGGGAGAAGCATGAACTCCTCACTTTCCATCACCTAGAAGGAAAGGAAGTACAACACATAAGAAAACAATTAACTATACTGAAGCACAACACTCCTTGTGGTCTGCATTTGTTTTATTTTTTAGGCTTCTTTTTTAATTTCAATAAATTTTTATTGATATTTATCAAAAGGGTTACAATCATGACATATCAGTAAACATAACATAAGCCCCATGAGACAAATAAAACCAATGTGAGGTTACAATAAAGTGTAGTAAATAACCATCTCTTCCGGGGGGAGCGGGCAGAAATTGGGGAAATCTTACCTAACTAACCCGCTAGGGTACCGAAGAGGACCTAAGTGCCTCTATAGTTAGTACTTGACACCCGAGGGGCCGGACCTAAAAAAGAAAGATCCGGGACCCAACCCTCGACACCCCAATTGGGAACCAACTGTGTCAAGCGAAAGGCCCCGAACCTTTATCCCCCACCCACACCTCTCACTAGTATGGGGAAGGAACAAAAAGCCCTCTAGGGAAAGAAGCAAACAAATATTCCCCCGGAAGAGATCAAACACAAAGAGCATTGAAACTCTAGGGCTATGACCCTTAAAGAGTTGTTCAATCAAATAGTGAATAATACTAAGTCTAATAGGGAAAGCAAAAGAGGTAAAGAAGAAAGGACAGAGGAAAAGGAAATAGAGGTAAGGGGGTCAAGGGGAAGAGAGCAGTTGAATGCCTAAAACCAATTAAGAGCACAATCCGGCCTAATCAGGTACAGGGGTAAGAGGAATACCAACATAGTTAGCCCAAGGTGTCCAAATCTCACGGAATGCTTCGGAGGAATCTTGCAGTATGCTGGATAACTTCTCCTGAATCATGATCCATGAAACTTTTCGTTTAACCACCGAGATGAGTGGTCTAGGTTGTTTCCAAGACTTAGCAATGGCTATCTTCGCGCTCAGTAGGATAAAGTGCACCAACTTCTGTGTGGGCCTGTTAAGTTGTGGTATTTGGGCATTTAGGAGGGCCGTATTGGGAGCCCCAGTGATCCGGTGCCCAGTAACTTTGAAAATAATTTTGAATATAATTCTCCAAAAGGAGCGGATTCTAGGACATTCCCACCATATGTGCGCCATGGTGCCCCGCAGCAGACACCCCCGAAAACAGAGGGGATCCGCAGAAGGGAACATGGAAGCCAATCTGGAGGGGGTAAGATACCACCTGGTGAAGACCTTCACGCTGGCCTCCATCAGGGAGGCGCTCTGAATGCCCTTGAAGGATCTGAAAAAGGCTTTGTGCCAGCTCTCTAGGCTCATATTACTTTGAAAGTCAGATTCCCAAGCCTTCATATAAGGCGATTTGTCTGTTGGGTGAGTGAGGGCTGAGTAGATCACCGAGATGCCTCCCCTCCGCCCCATTGCTTGTCCACACCAATGTTCGTATGAAGTGAAGTCAGGAGGAAGGGGTCTGGACTTCCAGATGCTATGTAGATAATCCGAAATTTCATTAAAGCGACCCCTCTCCGAGTTAGGAATTTTCAAAGTATGAGTACAGTAGTTTAGGGAGATGGGACCGCTGGAAGAAAAGAAATGTCCTATCCGATATAGCCCCTTGTCCAGCCACCATTGGAACTGAGAGGGTCTCATGCCGGATGGGAATTCAGGGTTATTGAAGATGTGGGCTAGAGGATGGGCAGCTGATGTCAGTCTGTCGTTGTGTCTAAGGCTATCCCACAAAGCAAATGATTGGGAAAGGACTGGGGAGAGGATGGCGGGGCGGGATTTGATGGGGGACCAAAGGTGGTAGTCAAGGGGGGCCGAGGGAATAGCTAGTTGTTCTATATTTACCCAATCAGGTACATTGATCTTGGAATATAAGGCAGAGAATTGAGCTAATCTAGCCGAGAGATAATACTTATGAAGGTCAGGTAAACCCAGACCCCCCTTGCTTCTATGGCGGATTAGTGTGTCTTGTGGCACGCGATATCCCTTTGATCCCCAAATGAACTTTAGCAGTTTGCTTTGTAAAGATTTTAGGTGATTTCGTCTTATGGGGATGGGGAGTGAGCGAAACAAATATAGTATTCTGGGGAACAGGGTCATTTTGACTGAGTTTATTCTTCCCAACCAAGAGAGGTTAAATCTGGACCAAATTTTAAGGTCAGCTTCCATTTTCTTATATAAGGGGGGGTAATTAAGATCGTATAGAGCTTCCGTCTTTGCGGCCAGAGCGATTCCCAGATACTGGATTGAGGTTTCATTCCAGCTAAAATTAAAGGATTGTTTAAGATCCAGCACTAGTTGTGAGGGCAGAGATATATTAAGGGCCTGTGATTTAGAAAAGTTGACCGATAGGCCAGAGATTTTGGAGAAGTCGTCTAAAATATGACATAAGTTGGGGAGGGTGGAGACAGGAGAGGTTAGGAACAGCAATATGTCATCCGCGAATAGGGCACATTTGTGAGTTTGATCTCCACACTGAACTCCTGAGATATTGGGATTCTGTCGTATTGCTATTGCTAAAGTCTCGATTGCTATAGCGAAAACTAATGGGGACAGGGGACAACCTTGTCTGGTACCCCTTCTAATCTCAATGGGTTTGGAGTAATGTCCGTTAATTCTAACTAAAGCTCTAGGGTTTGCGTATAGGGCCTTAATAATGCCTAGAAATCTAGGTCCAAAACCCCACATCTCAAGTAAATTAAAAAGATAGGGCCAGGAGACGGAGTCAAAGGCCTTCTGCAGGTCCAGTGACAGCAAAAATCCTTTCTGGGGGGTCCCCCCCGCCCAATTGGTTTGCAAAATCGACGCTAGGTCTATTGCTCTCCTAATTTGGTCCGGGCCCTGTCTGCCAGGTATAAAACCTACCTGGTCTTTGTGTACGTACTGCCCTATGAACCCTGCTAATCTATTGGCTAGGATTTTGGTGAGGACCTTGAGGTCGTTATTAATTAGAGATATCGGGCGGTAGTTTTTAACGTCTTCTGGGTTTTTGTCCGGTTTAGGAATGACCGTTATAAAGGCTGTATTAATCTGGGAATCCAGAGGATCACCCCTGGTTTTGGAATTAAAAAACTTAGTCATGTGTGGAGCCAGGATATCTAAAAAAGTTTTGTAATAAGGGATAGACAGTCCATCTGGACCAGGGGCCGACCCAGTTCTAAGACCCTTGACTACCTCCATAACCTCCTCCTCTGTGATTGGGGAATCCAAGATATCTCTGTGAGCCGTTGACAGGGTCGGGATATGAAGTCCCTCTAGGAATTGTGACGTTGTACCAGCAGTTAGCCTGGTGTGGGGTTCGTAAAGGCGTGAATAAAAGCCTTGGAAAGCCTCTAGGATTTTGGATGGATTGGTTGTGGGAGGATTACCCCCTATTTTTATTTTAGGCATAGAGATCAATTTAGTTTTAGGGGTAAGTTTGGCAGCAAGGAGGGGGCCTATTTTATCAGCTTGGGTGTGGAATTTATGTGTTCCCCACCTAATTGATTTCTCAGCCCGGGTAGTAAGAGCAAGATTGAGCGCCAGTCTAGCGTTGTCTATAACCGACGGGTTTTTTTTGTGTCTGGCTTTAAGGGAAATGTATTCCGCTTCCAATTTGCTTATTTCAGCAACCCTTTCTCGTTTTAGTTTCGTAGAGATCTGAATGAGCCTCCCTCTAATAAAGGCTTTGTGGGCAGCCCATATCGTTTCCTCAGAAACGTCCCCTGTATCATTGAGTTTAAAGTATTCTGTCAATGCTAAGCTTATCTCCTTGACCCTGACTGGCTCAGACAGTAAGGACTCGTTCAGTCTCCAGAACGTACGTGATCCCTCCCGGACCCCTAATTTAAGCGATATGATTACTAAGGAGTGGTCAGATAAAACAGTGTCCCTTATGGAGGCAGACAGGATCGCCGGGAGAGTGGATGATGGGGTGAGGATATGATCAATGCGTGCATAGGACAAGTGTGGATGAGAGAAATGGGTGTAGTCTCGAGTAGAGGGGTTAAGTTCCCTCCAGGTGTCAGCTAGGCCATTATCATGTAGGACTTTTGCAAATTTGAGGCTTTCTCTTGTAGGGCGAATCAATCTAGATCCAGGAGGTTTAGTTTTATCTAAGCCCTGGTCCAGGGCTGTGTTAGAATCCCCTCCGAGCACAATGGTGCCCTCGAGGTCAGGAGACAGGGTATCAATCATTGACTTGAAGAATTTAGCTTGTCCCCTGTTAGGGGTATAGTAGGAAACAAGAGAGAATAACTGATCCCCTATCCTACCTTTAACCAAAATGAACCTTCCCTCTGGGTCAATGACTTCAGATAATTTGACAAAGGCACATTTCTTGGAAAATAGTATCGCTACTCCTTTGGTTTTGTTATCAGCACTGGCCAGATAAAATTGAGGAAAATGTGGGTGGAGGAAAGTAGGGCTATATCAGAGAGGAAGGTGGGTTTCCTGCATCATGACAATGTCAAGGTGCATAGATTTATAAAGTTCCATTACCTTCCTCCGTTTGATCTGAGAGTTCATACCCTGAACGTTATGTGAGGCAATGCGAATATTAAAATCTACCTGATTAGCCATGTGGTAAAGAGTCGGCACCGCAGCTGGAGCAACCCCCACTTACCCACAGTAGTCTCGAAAAGGACGAAGCCATGAGGGCTGTAACCCTGAAGGCAGTCAGGAGGAGTGAAGCACCTGTAGGTGAAGAAAATCTTAGGCATGTTTGTATATAATTAAAGATCATAGGGTAAGGTGAGGGAAGACAGGAAAGAAAAGAGCAAAAAGGAACTCCCTGAAAATAGAAAACAGGCGCTGGGGGGGAGAGGCCCCAGACGCCCAGGAAGTCAAACACAACATCAGCTCCTCTGAAATCAGAGGGAGCTGTCCACCCCTCGGAAACCATAAGGTATCCGACGGTTGGCTGGAGGCGCATTAGGACCAGGCAGGAACCAGGCGCCCTAAATATATTATCGACCTGAATAAAAATTGCAATGAACAGTACACATCCAAAAAAAAAAAAAAAAAATATACCACTTTTGTGGAGATAACGACCCCAGGTAATCGCCTCAGACTCCCCCCCCCCCCTCAAAGAGTGGGTCAAGGGAAGCCCGAGCCGACCACCAGCAGGTACTAGCTTAGGAACAGTCTGGGAGAACTAGATAGGTAATATAACCTATGTATGAAATGTAGATGGAAAAAAAGACCAAAATAAGAGAGCGTGAGGGAAAAAAAAAAAACAATCGGCCTATCAGGCCTAACCAATGCTCAGAGAGCAAGCTAAAAGGAGCTTGATGGTGAAGCACAAAAGTCACATTTCAGGTAGTTCCATTGTCCTTGGCTTTCTTATTCTTATTCTTCAGCCACAGGGGAGATGGAGGGCTGGTAGGGATAGCTCTTTTGTTGGACCCTTGACCCACACTGGAAGTGTCCATGTCTGCTTCTTGAGCTATGATTTTCAGTCGCAGTAGCAGATTTTCCCCATCTGATAGGGTGGAAAAGGCATATGGTTTGCTATTGAGAGAAAATTTGACCGCAAATGGGAATGCCCACTTATATTTGATGGATTTCTGGGTTAACGCAAGAAGCAGGGGTTTCAGAGACCTTCGTCTCTGGATGGTGGAAGGAGATAGGTCCGCAAAAAGTTGTACTTGATGACCCTGGCACAATATGACCTGAGCCGACCTTGCTTGTCTCATGACTTCCTCCTTGACCGAAAAGTGATGTGGCTTAGCAATGATGTCCCTTGGAGAGCCATCTTTCCTAGGGGCTCCTAGGGCCCTGTGAGCTCTGTCTAGTTCCAGTCGCTGAGGGGTGATGTTGGGAAGAAGGTTTTTGATTAGGTCCTGCACTGCCTCAGGGACATTGATGACGGATTCAGGTAGACCTCTAATCCTAATATTAGACCTCCGTGATCTATTTTCGAGTTCATCAATGCGATTCATGGCTACCTCCAGCTGGTCTTGAAGTGTTTGCATATGACTGTAGTTCTGTGAGGTAGCTGCAATTGTTTCCTCCAATTTGCCCTCAACAGCTTCTATCCTAGTACCTAATGAGTGGAAGTCAGCTTTTAAATCACCCGTAATTTTGGCTGCTGTTTGCGACAAGCCCCTGTCTAATAAGGATGAAAATTTCAAGAATAGTTCCTCCATTAGGGTAGGCGACCCCATTGATAATGCGTCATGGCTGAGGGGACTATGCTGAGGTGAAACCATGGGTCCCTGAGGTGTGAGTAAATTTTCAGTCATTATGGGATGAATCTGAGCTCCATTGGTGTCTGGGTAAAGATGGATCATATGAGGGGAATTTCCCAGATCTTCCTGTTTGTTTTGCAGGGGGGAGAAGGGCGTCACTTGCCTGAGAGATCCCTGGTCAATGAGGCTGTGCTGCTGTGCCTGTGTGAGCCGCGCGGCGGCCATCTTGGATCTCCTCACGATCGTTCTACGTCTCAGAACGGCAAAATTATTAGGATTTAAGAGTACCCTGAGGTACCAAAATGTGCCCGCTGTCCCGAAGGCTGCCTGTGTGGGTTTGTAGAGCTCGGGAGCGTCTGTGTACCGAGCTACGGGCGCCGCTGTTTCTGCCTGGTGCGGAGCTCACGGCTCAGTCAGCCATCGCCGTTGCCCGCGCATGCGCACCCCTCATTTTTTAGGCTTCTTATTTTTGTTCAACTGTTAATCCAATCAGTAACATGTCCTGTCCTAGGGAAACAGTACTCACTCACTCTGCACTGCATCTATTGAGGTACAGTACTAGCACTCTTGGCTGCCCTTCTGCTTGAGCTATAATCTTCACCTCCTCATCTCCATAACATGGAGGAGATGTTCTATAGCTCACAGAAAAGATAACATTGTTGGAGATTTTAGTGCACTGGATTTCTGGCAGGAGCATCAGGCACTTTACTGTATTTGCAATATATCTGATGTCACAAGCATACAACGAGGTGAGAGGAGGGGAGGAGCCACCGGCAACAGCGCGACATGAGAGAAGACAGTAAGAACTTATTACAGCCGCTTGTTACCCGCTCTGCTCTCCGCCCCCTGCCCACTCTCCGCCCGCCGCTCTTGTCAATAGACAAGTATCGGACAGGGCATCGGCAGCAATTGCGCGAGTTCAAGTACTCGCGCAAATGCTCGTTATCGGTCCCGATACCGATGCTAGTTTTGGTACAACCCTACTGATAAGCCATAACACTATGACCACTCATTATATAGGCATCTGAAAGTGGGTGGTATATATGGAGGCAGCCAGTGAACATATTGTCCTTGAAGTTAATGTGTTGAAAACAGAAAGAAATGGGCAAGGATTTGAATGCCTTTGATAAGGGCTATATTGTTATGGATAGACGATGGATCATAGCAACTCCAAAACTGAAGTGCTTGCGGGATTGTTCTTGGCCTGCCGTGGTCAGGACTTGCCAAAAGTTGTCCAAAAAGGAGGAAAAGCAGTGAACTGGCAATAGGATCATAAGCGACTAGGGCTCATTAATGTACGTGGGGAGCAAAAGCTGGCCCAAGTTGTCGGATCCCCAAAAAAAAAAAAAAGCTATTGCAGCTCAGATTGCTGAAAAGGTTAATGCTGCTTCTGATAGAAAGGTGTCAGAACACACAGTGCATCGCAGTTTGTGGCGGACCCATGTCCACAGCCAAAACCGCCTACAATAGACACTTGATCATCAGAACTGGACTGCGGAAAACTATGGAAGAAGGTGGTCTGGCCTGATGAATTCAAGAATGGTTTGAGGAACACAAAACGTTTGAGGTGTTGACTTGGCCTCCAAATACTCCACATCTTAACCTAAATCGAGCATCTGTGAGACGTATTGGAAAAACCAAGGATGACCCATGGACGCCCCACCTTGCAAATTACAGGACATAAAAAGGATCTACTACTGATAGCTTGATGCAAGATACCACAGCATATCTTCAGAGGTCTGATGGAGTCTAGTGTGTTTTTAGGCTGCATCAAAAACACATGCACAGTACTTCCCATGTATTCCAATGGCCTTAGTACACATCAACGCAGTCAATAAAAGTAGAACATGCTACATTTCTTCTGTATGGAATGCATTTGGAATGTGGCAAAACACAAGTAAGGAACACATGTAAATGCACCAGAAACATATTGGAGTGCACCTACAAATTGAGATGCCAAAAAACGCATTAAAAATGAATGCAGAAACACATCCAGAATGCAAATATTGTGGCATGAAGCAGACCTTAGACACGAGCCAACTAACCTACCAGCATGTCTTTACAGTGGGGGAAGAAACTGGAATACCCAGAGGAAATCCATGCAAGGTAGTGTCGTGGCTGGGATTTAAGCCCCGTACACACGATCCGAAAATCGTACGAAAAATGCCGCTTTCGAAACGATCGTACGATAATCGGATCATTAGTACAGAGCTTCCGAGAGCCGATCAGGACAGTTCCGATTTTATTCTATCGGACATGCACGGAAATGTTTTTCGTACGATGCCAGATCGTTCGAAAAAATGCAATACAAATGCATTACAACACATGACATCACTTCCGATTTTTTATTCTGTGGTACGAGAATTTTCGTGACTTTAGTAAACTCATCAGATTTGACGTAGGATTAGCATACAAAAAAAAAACGGACGATCATTCGTCCGATAATCGGATCGTGTGTACCGGGCATTAAACCTCCGACTCTAGCGCTGAGCTCTTAACCACTAAACCACTGTGCTGCCCTCTGAGGCTTATTAATCAAAGCTGGAGAAAAGAAAAACCACAAGATCTTAGGTTTGACTTGCTGCTAAATTTCTGCTGAATTATTTCATTAATCTTTCTGGGCATTAGCTATATAGGATGAAAAAAAAAAAAAAAAGGCAGAGGACCTATAAAAGTCAGGCATTTACAGAAGTTCATCAGATGCATGTTTAAAAAGAGAAAAATATTTACTAAAAGTATTGAATTCCCAGCTCACCAGAACCCAGGAAGTGGCATCATGGAAGTCACAGGGATGATTTGGCTGCATTGTGCGTTCTGGAAATGCACGTTTCTGCGCACATTCTGGGAACATGCAAAAAATGCAAGTCGTGCTCATGTTGCCATTTTGAAAGAACTGCACAAACCTCAACACATGAAAAAGGTGCAATAAATTCTGTGTCATGTTTGTTGACTGTAGGCAGACCATCCAAATCATTTACGTTTTTGGTTGCAACATGACAAAATGTGGACAATTTCAAGGGGCATGAATACTTTTCCAAGGCACTGTAAATGTTTTATACAATATTTAAAATGTATATTTTATCTAAAGAAGTTTATATACTGTACATAGATAACATTACACCAAGATTTACTGACAGTAATAAAATAACTTTTCCCCATGAGGAACTAGATGCCTGGCTGAAATTCTTGTGATGGTGCACTAAACCAAACCATAGGCACTTCACAGGCCTTTAGGACATTTAATATTTGTCCAGGTGGTATATGTATACAGTCCTATGTAAACACGTTTAGGAATTTATGTTAGCCGTTAGAAGAGTGACAAATCTGCGCGGACGTCAGCTGTCTTTGCAACTCAATAGTTTGCTCTTTAATGCCTGTCATCTCGTCCGGAATATACTGCACACACAGCCATACGTTTTCAGCAAGTGAGACTACACACCAATTATATGTATTTTGCACATTGCTAATCTGTTTATGGTGTATCGTTAAGAGTTCAAAACCACATGCAATAAATAATTTAATGCTTGCTCTACATAAGGATGGCCTAGGCTATAAGAAGATTTCCAAGATCCTGAAATTGAGCTGCAGCACGGTGGCCAAGACCATACAGCGGTTTAACATGACAGGTTCCACTCAGAACAGGCCTCGCCATGGTCGACCAAAACAGTTGAATGCACGTGCTCAGCATCCTATCAAGAAGTTGTCTTTGGGAAATACACATACGAGTGCTGCCAGTATTGCTGCAGAGGAGTAGGGGGTTCAGCCTATCGGTGCTCAGACAATATGCCGCACACTGCATCAAATTGGTCTGCATGGCTGTCTTCCCAGAAAGAAGCCTCTTCTAAAGATGATGCACAAGAACACCCACAGTTTGCTGAAGACAAGCAGACTAAGGGCATGGATTACTGAAACCATTTCTTGTGGTATGATGAGACCAAGATAAACTTATTTGGTTCAGATGGTGTCAAGCTTGTGGCAGGAGCCAGGTGAGGAATACAAAGACAAGTGTGTCTTGCCTACAGTCATACATGGTGGTGGGAGTGTCATGGTCTGGGGCTGCATGAGTGCTGCCAGCATTTGGGAGCTACAGTTCATTGAAGGAACCATGAATGCCAACATGTACTGTGACATACTGAAGCAGAGCATGATCCCCTCCCTTTAGAGACTGGGCCACAGGGCAGTATTCCAACATGATAACGACCCCAAACACACCTTCAAGCCAAGGAGTGTTTGGGGTCATCCTCCACTGCTTTGCTGAAGAAGCTGAGGGTAAAGGTAATGGACTGGCCAAGCATGTCTCCAGACCTAAACCCTATTGAGCATCCTCAAAACGGAAGGTGGAGGAGCACAAGATCTCCAACAGCCACCAGCTCAGTGATGTCATCATGGAGGAGTGGAAGAGGACTCCAGTGACAACCTGTGAAACTCTGGTGAACTCCATGCCCAAGAGTTGGTTAAGGCAGTGCTGGAAAATAATGGTGGCCACACAAAATATTGACTCTTTGGGCCTCAATTTGGCCATTTTCACTTAGGGGGGTGTACTCACTTGTGTTGCCAGCGGTTTAGCCATTAATGCTTGTGTGTAGAGTTATTTTTTTTGGGGGGGGGCAGCAAATTTACACTTTTATAAGCTGTACACTCAATACTTTACATTGTAGCAAAGTGTAATTTCTTCAGCGTTGTCACATGAAAAGATATAATGAAATATTTACAAAAATGTGAGGGGAGTACTCACTTTTGTGAGATACTGTACACACACACACACACACACACACACACACTTTTGGCCTGTGGGCAATTAGAATGTTTTTGGCATGTCTTTGTTCCAATAAACTTTTTTTTTATATTGGCTAATGCACTAGGCTTTTGCACCCCCCTTTTTGTTTTTTAGTAGCGAGATTTCCCAAATCAAAAGTGGGCTGCACTGGCAAAGCATTCCCGTGCAACACAAGATGCTGATGAGCTTCCTAAACCGACGCACTTCTTGGCCTCAGAATCCTTCCGCTATACCGTGAACTTTTTGTACTCATCCGCTTACTGGAATAACTAGCCTTATACCTAGTGCGCGTGCGCGCGGGAGATTTAGAACTCGGCAAGGTCCGGCGGCTGCCGGTCCTTTCGCCGTAGATCCCCCTGCGCATGCACAGCGGCGCATTGCGAGGGGAATATCTCCTAAACCGTGCAGGTTTAGGAGATATTCTCCTTACCTACAGGTAAGCCTTGTTATAGGCTTACCTGTAGGTAAAAGTACAAAAAGTGGGTTTACAACCACTTTAAGCAAAATGTCGAACTATATATTTTTTAAATTCAATTTATTTTTATTACATTTTTTGAAATACGTGCAAAAGACTTTCATGAAAACACTTCAAAATGGCAATTCTAAAAAAAAAATTATATTCAAGGAAAAAATCTTGAATGTTTCTGCACAGAATAATGCAACCGGTCTTCAAAAGACTGGTCCCCAAAAGGTGTCACTTAGTGTCCAATGTGTCCGCAGAGGTGATCAAATACCACCAAAAAAAAAGCTCTATTTGTGGAGGGGGGGGGAAAAAGACAATTTTATTTGGGTAATGCACCGCACGACCACGCAATTGTCAGTTAAAGTGACGCAGTGCCGTTATTGCAAAAAATGGCCTGGTTAGGAAGGGGGTAAAACCTTCCAGAGCTGAAGACTATGTAATAAAAGTTTGTAATAATAACGTCTTGTACAATGATTATGCATGCCTCAAAGAAGTATAGAATGACCGTAAGAAGT
The DNA here is from genome assembly GCF_905171775.1 of Rana temporaria. NCBI lineage: Eukaryota > Metazoa > Chordata > Amphibia > Anura > Ranidae > Rana > Rana temporaria. The sequence continues at coordinate 148,271,526 of NC_053495.1, forward strand.
ACCACTAGGGTCCCATTTTTTTATAAAATTGCCTGAAGCTTAGCCTGTGATGTCTGAGTGGCAAAGGAAATGACCCTAGGATACAGGCATAGATGTTTATGTGCCTTGCTAGTGTTTGCCAGTTAGACAACCTTCCAATATCTGACTGCCATCCGAAACGAATGCATAGCTCAAGCTATACAAAGTAAAGCAGCAGTAAAGTCTGAAACGCCATGCAGTGTGCTGTAGTTGTACAGCTGCTTTGAGATGAGCCTGAAAAAAGTGCCACTCCTAAGTAATGTACACTGGTGTACCAACTTCCTTTTTTGGCTTCTGGATGTGGGATCATCATCTGTGCACCCAGAAACAAAAAGTATAGCCAACGTTCTGGAGGGCAAATCATTCTGTGCCTGCTGATATTGTCACAACTATATAGAAAAGTAAATCATTCTGTCAGTCTGAACAGACACCTTGAAAGTCTTATTTCTCAAATTGTTTCAGGGAAGTATATGCAAAACATGTAGAGAAACACATGCAGCTATGTATCACTTCATTAAAACGGGTTGTAAGGCCCCATGCACACGAGAAGCAAATGCAAACTCATCTAAACACAAGTTTTCAAACGCAAAAACCGGAGTTTAAAACGCCCGTTTTTGCCGCGAATTTCGCTGCGTTTTACCGCATTTGCGTTTATAAGCATTTGGTTAAGAAACATCATAAGACCCTCCCTAAGCTCAAAAAACAATATTATTTAACCATTTCAGCTATTTTGTGAGACCAGAGCAGCTGAGAGAGCAGCAGTGTACGTGTTAAATACTTGCCACGTCACCTGGCCACGTCACCTGCCACGTCACCTGCCCACGTCACCTGCCCACGTCACCTGCCCACGTCACCTGCCACAAGTTGTGGATTGTCCACTGGCCACGCCACCTGCCACGTCAACTGGTCACGTCACCTGCCACAAGTTGTGGATTGTCCACTGGCCACGTCACCTGCCACATGAACTGGCCAGGTCACCTGCCAAGTTGTGAATTGTCCACTTGCCACGTCACCTGGCCACGCCACCTGCCACAAGTTGTGCATTGTCCACGTCACCTGGCTATGTTACCTGCCACGTCACCTGGCCACGTCACCTGCCACAAGTTGTGGATTGTCCACTGGCCACGCCACCTGCCACGTCACCTGCCATGTCATCTGGCCACGTCACCTGCCACAAGTTGTGGATTGTCCACTTGCCATGGCACCTGGCCACGTCACCTGCCACGTCACCTGGCCACATCACCTGCCACGTCACCTGGCCACGTCACCTGTCACAAGTTGTGGATTGTCCACTGGCCACGTCACCTGCCACATCAACTGGCCACGTCACCTGCCAAGTTGTGAATTGTCCACTTGCCACGTCACCTGGCCACGCCACCTGCCACAAGCTGTGGATTGTCCACTGGCCACGTCACCTGGCTATGTCACCTGCCCACGTCACCTGGCCACGTCACCTGCCACAAGTTGTGGATTGTCCACTGGCCACGCCACCTGCCACGTCAACTGGCCACGTCACCTGCCACAAGTTGTGGATTGTCCACTGGCCACGTCACCTGGCCACGTCACCTGCCTCAAGTTGTGTATTGTCCACTTGCCACGTCATCTGCCATGTCACCTGGCCACCCCACCTGCCACAAGTTGTGGATTGTCCACTGGCCACGTCACCTGGCCACGTCACCTGCCACAAGTTGTGGATTGTCCACTGGCCACGCCACCTGCCACGTCAACTGGCCACGTCACCTGCCACAAGTTGTGGATTGTCCACTGGCCACGTCACCTGCCGCAAGTTGTGGATTGTCCACTGGCCACGTCACCTGCCACATCACCTGGCCACAAGTTGTGGATTGTCCACTGGCCACGCCACCTGCCACGTCACCTGCCATGTCACCTGGCCACGTCACCTGCCACAAGTTGTGGATTGTCCACTTGCCATGTCACCTGGACACGTCACCTGCCACGTCACCTGGCCACATCACCTGCCACTGGCCACATCACCTGCCACTGGCCACGTCACCTGCCACTGGCCACGTCACCTGCCACATCAACTGGCCACGTCACCTGCCAAGTTGTGAATTGTCCACTTGCCACGTCACCTGGCCACGCCACCTGCCACAAGCTGTGGATTGTCCACTGGCCACGTCACCTGGCTATGTCACCTGCCACGTCACCTGGCCACATCACCTGCCACAAGTTGTGGATTGTCCACTGGCCACGCCACCTGCCACGTCAACTGGCCACGTCACCTGCCACAAGTTGTGGATTGTCCACTGGCCACGTCACCTGCCACATCACCGGGCCACGTCACCTGCCTCAAGTTGTGTATTGTCCACTTGCCACGTCATCTGCCATGTCACCTGGCCACCCCACCTGCCACAAGTTGTGGATTGTCCACTGGCCACGTCACCTGCCGCAAGTTGTGGATTGTCCACTTGCCATGTCACCTGGCCACGTCACCTGCCACAAGTTGTGGATTGTCCACTGGCCACGTCACCTGGCCACGTCACCTGCCATGAGTTGTGGATTGTCCACTTGCCATGTCACCTGCCACGTCACCTGCCACAAGTTGTGGATTGTCCACTGGCCACATCACCTGCCACATCAACTGGCCACGTCACCTGCCACAAGTTGTGGATTGTCCACTTGCCACGTCACCTGACCACGACACCTGCCACAAGTTGTGGATTGTCCACTTGCCACGTCACCTGCCACAAGTGGATTATGCACTTGCCAAATCACCTGGCCACATCACCTGCCACAAGTTGTGGATTGTCCACTGGCCACGTCACCTGCCATGTCGCCTGGCCACGTTACCTGCCACAAGTTGTGGATTGTCCACTGGCCACGTCACCTGCCACATCACCTGGCCACGTCACCTACAACAAGTTGTGGATTGTCCACTTGCCACGTCACCTGCCTCAAGTTGTGTATTGTCCACTTGCCACGTCATCTGCCATGTCACCTGGCCACCCCGCTTGCCGCAAGTTGTGGATTGTCCACTTGCCATGTCACCTGGCCACGTCACCTGCCACATCACCTGGCCACGTCACCTGCCACAAGTTGTGGATTGTCCACTGGCCACGTCACCTGCCACAAGTTGTGGATTGTCCACTGGCCACGTCACCAAGCCACGTCACCTGCCATGTCACCTGGCCACGTTACCTGCCACAAGTTGTGGATTGTCCACTTGCCATGTCACCTGGCTACGTCACCTGCCACGTCACCTGGCCACATCACCTGGCCACGTCACCTACCACAAGTTGTGGATTGTACACTTGTAACGTCACCTGGCCATGTTACCTGCCACAAGTTGTGGATTGTCCACTGGCCACGTGACCTGGCCACGTCACCTGCCACGTCACCTGCCACAAGTTGTGGATTGTCCACAATGCAATACAAGCAATTACATTTTTTATGTTTTTTTTTATGGTTTTTCATCATTTGCCATCATTTTTGAGATTTCTAATGTAAAAAATAGGTCACCTTTAAAAACGCCTATAGATGAAATCGCGGCAAAACGCCGGTACAGCGTTTTGCCGCGATTTGCGTCTAAAACGCAAAAGATGAATGCTTCTGAACCTAAAATTTTGGGTTTGGAAAAACGGCCCTAAACCCAACTGCTTTGAAACGCCAAAAAACGTGATTGTGTGCATGGACACATAGGATAACATTAAATGTGTTCAGGGGCAGTTGAAAAAAATGCCCAAATGCCTCTGAACTCGAGTTTAGCAGCGTCTCGTGTGCATGGGGCCTTAGGGT